>NC_041806.1:24635514-24964190 GCF_900964775.1 Scleropages formosus | reverse complement strand
AAAGTGCTGACACTTGTGGAAAATGTCTCTGTGTGTAAGCTAAGCTCAGCATACTGGGAGAGAAGACATTTTAAGGTGTTTAAAAACTCAAACGAAACTGCATGTAAAGAGATGTTCCTTGTTAATACTTAAAATGTAGCTGGTATGTGTATGTAATGCAGTAATAGAAAAAGACTGTATAGTGTAAATAATGATCGTAATCGTTTTTCTAGCCTTCTTTACTGTGGAAATAAGCAGTCCCAGCTACCAGGCGGAGCTCTATGGAGATGTTGCTTTGGAGTGCCGATTCCCACCAGGAGATGGGACAGTTCCCCTGTCGGTGTTTTGGGGACGCCTGCAACCAGGGCAAAACTTGGTGGTTTACAACATGATTAACGGGCAGGAGGACTTGAACTCCCAGGATTTCAGCTACAGAGGAAGGGTTAATCTGAAGAAGGAGGAGCTCAGCAAGGGCCGAGCTGTGCTACATATCTCGCACCTCAGGATGAATGACTCTGGGAGATATCAATGCCTGCTGGAGATGGGGAGCGTTGACTACAAACAGACCACTCTCACAGTCAAAGGTTTGGAGAGCTCTGAGTGTACCGCACTGTTCCTTGAGATTCTATACCTGCAATCTTGGGTTAACGTAGCAAAGGGAAAAGGAAAGCTACTGGAAATGTGCGGGATCTTTTTTTAATAATTCTTAGGGTACCAACTCCAAATAGAGAAAGAAATATAACATAAAAATATCCATGCATACAAATTCAAGCTATTTGTCTTGCGTACATGGTTCAGTTAATGATTATCATGTGTACGTGTATACATAGCCGCATAGGTGAATTCTTAAATTTATGACAGAGTATATATTAGGTAATTAAAGATTAAAGTAATATGGAGATTTATTCTACTGAAGGAATTAAGAAGCAACGTTATGCAGGTAAAACAGGATGGCTCATACAGTATATAAGGAGGGGTGTGTTATATAAGGAGGGGCTAGAAATATGGCCTAAATTGGACTGCCTTAGGCAATGTAATTGTATATCTGCCCAACTTCAACATATTTTGAAAGAGGAACTAAATGGTCCACAGTGACCAAACCTCAGTTTGATATATTTGGGAAATTATAAAACAGGAAGGGTTGTAGAGAGAGGAGCCACTCAGAACACATGCACATAGTATACAGACCACTGCATGAATAGGGTTAAATTGTGGGATAAACTCTTATTATTAATAAAATAAAAAAATTAAAAAGCTTGTTATCCAGCCAGCATTAATATGAAACAAATTGTATTTTGTTATCAGTGCCTAAAAGTGCTTTGCAGAGTCCCACGAAACTAGTCCTCTTGAATAACATAAACACAGGTCTACGGCGACAGAATCCAAAATGAGAAACATTATACAAAAATCAGACAAGCATAAACAAACAAATTTCCACAGGAAAGAAGTGAAACTGAAAGGGAGCTGCTCAGACTGGGCAGGAGCCTGGGGGAAGCGCTACTGTCAGGCATTGCGTCCCCAGGGCCTGGTTTTACATGACTCATCCTTGGTGGGCATCACTTCCTGCCTCTGACCCACTGCTCGCACCTCTAGCGAAGTTTGGGAAACTCCCAACTATGGACCTGTCACTTTTGTCCAATAGTTCTGCCTTTGATTCGTGGGAAATGTGTCAATCTGCAAAGTGCTCGGTGGCATATTCCGCAGCAGCCACGCAGATGTGTGTGTGATTGTTGGTTTGTGTCCTCAGCCTCTTACAGGAACATCACTGCCACAATATTGCAGAGCTGCTCACAGCCAGCGGGTCAGGTGATGCTCGAGTGTCACGCTGAAGGGTTCCCTCTGGCCCAGGTACACTGGACTGATGCCTTCGGTGTTCATCTCCCCACTGCTTCAATAAATACCTCCCACAAAATGTCCACAGATGGACTGTTCGTGGTGATGAGTAGAGCCATACTCAGCGCCAGCTGTGGTGAGGCATACAGCTGTGTGTACGTCACTGATCAAGAAAAGACCTCGGCGTCTCTCTGTGGGTATTAATTGTTCTCTCCGTCTGCTGCCAGTATTAAGAACGCTTTGTCCGGCCGGCCTCATTTCGGACCCCTTTGGTGGGGTCTCCGGGATTGCAGATTATTTCAAATTACCTATCAGGAATATCTGCTCTTACATCGTATTAAAAATAAAGCAGTATGTCATACATTCCCTTCTATTTTAACATGAAACATGTTGAAGCTATCAACAAATCTTTGTTGCTTTGTGTGCTGCCAACTCAAATTTTCCAGTTTTTTTGCTTTTCCACATTCCATGGATAAAACTGCAAGGCTGTGGAGGGTATCTTGGAGCATATTTAAACATCGATAAGATGTACTCAGTTTTAATTTGGAAAAGCTCCTTTCCCCTCATGCTCTCCGCTTCCTTCCCAACCCCCAAGTTCTTCTGTAGTGCATTCCTTATTAGTCAAATCTGGGTGGAGTAACCCTAGTGTAAACTACCCCCCACCAGCATTCTTGCGTAACTCCAGCAACTTCCCTGCCTTTCAGGAAACATTTCAGTTACGCATTTCCTTAAATTGGCGCTCTAAAATCTCCCCTTTTTGTGTTCCAGATTTGTCCACAACAAAATCTTCGTCAGTTTCCAAGCTGTCCGGTGCAGTAGTGGCTGTCGTCTGTATACTGAGTGTAGCACTATGTGCATTAGTTCTGCTTGTAGTGTTCAAGAAGTACACCCTTTGGTCTCCACAAGGTATTGTATGAGTTCAGCTCACTGCACATATTATTATTATTATCAAAATCGATATTTTTTTTTTGGAGGGGGGCGTGGTGGCGCAGTGGGTTGGACCGGGTCCTGCTCTCCAGTGGGTCTGTGGTTTGAGTCCCGCTTGGGGTGCCTTGCGACACACTGGCGCCCTGTCCTGGGTGTGTCCCCTCCCCCTCCAGCCTTACGCCCTGTGTTGCCAGGTTAGGCTCTGGCTCCCCGCGACCCCGAATGGGACAAGCGGTTTCAGATGATGATGTGATTTTTATTTAGCAATTGTTTGAACATACAGTTTAATATAATGTACACAATTATTGCATCATTATGCTCAGACTTGTTTTTTCTTATGTTGTTTCACTAAATGGTGATGTTTTAACACACACACACACTTGTTCAGACAAAAAATATTGGATGTGTTTTGTTTCCTTAACCAGGCACAAAAAGGAAAAAACATGTACTGGGATCTGATAAAAGCCACCAATCACTCTCAGGTAAATTAAGCACAGAATGACAAAGATTTGACTCTTAGGTCAGGCAGATTTAAAGGTTTTTGTCAAAGTTGATTGTCAGGAATGTTCTCCATGTGACTAACATTAAGGTTTAATAGCTGGACCAGCTGAGAGATGGGAAGATGGCTAACAGGTAGCAGCAGCTTCATCAATGTACCATATTATAGTAATAAGACAAGAAATAGATTATTTTATCAGCAGCAGACCTATGGAATGCTATGGGAATCTTCAAGACGCTAAATAAACCATAGTACATGTACTCCTCATCTTGGACACTCGATTGGGACTGGGAAAACTGTTTGTGATTCGATTTGTTTGTAACTACAAAGTAATTTCTGCCACTAAGGCATAAATAAGAACTAGGTTAAGCTGTACAAAAACCTCTGATAAAGCCTTAATAAGCTTTAATAAAATGTCAGCTAAATTAATAAAATATAAAACATAAATCCAATAATCCATCACTAATAAAAAGATTCAGAGTTACAAAGGTCCGGAGTCTATCTTAAAAGCATAGGGTTCGAGGCTGGCTACACCACATAGGACACCACTCCATCGGAGTATAGCACTTTAATTTTTTTGTTAACTTCAAACTACAATTTATGTTCTTTTAAAATCTTGGATATAACTAATGACTAGATGCAGAAACACAAAAAAATTTAGAAAATTGAACAGTGAAGAAACTGTTTAAAAATAAATGAAATGGAAGGTGTTTGTATTTTCGAAAATTCATAACTCAAATGTCTGTAACATGAGGAACCAGTCTGGGCGGTTTGTAAATATTAGAAGTCAAGTTTATGAACAAGATTTTTTAAATCACTTCTACAAACGATAATTTTACGTAAGTGGTTTATTTAAAAAAAAAGAAAATCACAAAAAGTGACAAGGATGATTGCTCTGACTGAAAAGTCCAATCCTTCCATGCATAACCGAAACACTTGAAACCTTTACTTGAAAACTGTACTTTTTTTCTCCCTTCACGTCAAACGGTTGCTGATCAAACTGAATGTCCTAATTGTTAAAACCCATACTGTTATTGCTTAGGGAACACAGAGGAAACGGCAAAAGAGGGAGATGCCTACGAGTTCCAGGGACTCCAAAGTGTGAGTATAAGAACATCCAGCCAATTTTGGGTGTTGAAGTGTTACAGAAATACTCAGCTACTGACCGCAAAGGTCTTCTCCACTTTCTCTATCACTAAGTTAGAAGAGGTTTACAGGAATTGATGATTCTCTTATGAATAATTTGGAAATCAACCAAGAATCCCTTTTCTAATTGTAAAGGAATTTGTTCAGTCTTATTTTTATATTGTTAGGATCTTTCCCCTGGCAAACAGGAATCTGAATTCCTTTTAACTAGAATTAAGTGTTTATTGGCGATCAACATGTTTTCACTAGTGAAGTATGTCCTGATGGCAACATACTGTGGCCTCTCTTTGAACTTTATCTCTCCAGTTAAAGGTCAAGTCCCAAGTGGAGAAGTGCTGTAGTAGACAAGGGAAATTTAGTTACCGTAGTAATCCGAGATTTCCCTTTGTATATTTAGATGTGGGAAGTAGAAGAATGTTTAATTCTGCCTTAAGTAAAATATTTTTAGAGACAAATTCAGGTAAATGACAAAGGAAACGTTTTGGTAAATGAAGGACATGAATTATACTGAAAGCTGAACTGAAAGCATGGTCAAAAATGAATTATACTGGGACAGCTAGCGGTGTAGTGGTTAGAGCTGCTGCCTTTGGACCCAAAGGTCACAGGTTGTGATCCCACGTTCAGCTGTACTACCCTTGAGCAATGTATTTACCCTAAATTGCTCCAGTAAATTACCCAGCTGTATAAATGGGTAAATAATTGTAAGTAGCTTAACATTTTAAGTCAATTTGGACAAAAGTGTCAAATAAAATGTAAATGTGAAGCAGAAGTATGGTCCTTGACATTGCCTTTCTGCTCAAGTTATTTCCTTTTATAATATTAAGATATCAAAATACCAGACTTTTTCTCCTAACGCTGGCAGGAGATCCGTGACTTTGAGAAAGAGCTTCTTCTTGAACGTATTTAGCATTTTCTATTTAGGGGTTTCACTGACAATTCTTCATGAGGAAACGTGGCTAACCTGATATCAGAATGGAAATTAGAGGAAAAGACACGATCAGCTAGGTGCAACTCTGAGCAAAAGAACTCCTCCAACTGTGATTAATGAACACTTGGGGGATTCTGAAGGAGTGTCTGAGGCTGTCTTTCAACACCATCATTAAACATCCAAATGATGCAATTTCTCATCTTTCCAGCACAATTCCAAAGACTTGCTGAATTTCTGCTATGGTGTATTAAAGCATAACTAGAGGCTTCTAATAGTGGCTTAAAGCCACATTAAGCTGTGTTTTTTGTAATCATCTTGAGCATACTCTTTTACTGTGGAATAATATGATGTTACGATTCTGAGTTGTGTTATTCACTTCCTTCTTAAGTATAGATTTTCCCTCGTTGCTTATAAAGGCGTTAAGTCAGTATGATGTCATGTAGCATGATGAACAACTGAATGGTACGCTAAACTTAAACTGCATGTATTCCTGTCATTGCAGATTCAGTCAGGACAAGCAAGTGTATTAATGTCATGAACATGCAACTTGAGGATGAACTGGTGGTTCTGCATTTTCAGTGTGTGTCAACCAACGCAGAGTCAAATTAGCCAATGCAGCCTTTGCACATTATTTCACTTATAACTGTGATGTGTTAGGACTATTTGCTAAAATAAGCATAATGTGATATAAAAATAAAATGCCTCGATAGTTTTACCTGGGCGTTCATCTGAATTTCAGCTGCAAATTATAGCTGGTTTCCTCAGTAGGTTAATCACACAAGATTCATACGTAGTGTCATTTGATTTTCAGAGGTAAACCAAGTACTAATTAAAACCCACTAAATGAACACATTTTCATCTAGAACTTAGAATAACTCTTGAAATTTTTAAAAATTTAATGCCTTTAAGCTTCATTATTAAAAAATACAAAATGTCTAAATTTGGTTTTATGTATACACAGTGTAACATTTCCTTAGCAAAAAACACTAATGTAAGTTTTTTTTTTTTTTTTTTTTTTTGTATTGCAATTGTATAGTAATTCAAAAGCTATTTAACTTTATGACCAATGTTTTATGTGTGAGCGCTTTGAACATAGCATACCTGCTTAAATAACTGAATGTGACTGCTTAAATAAATTTTAAGGTTAAAGGATTCCTGTGTTTATTTACATCTGTGTGATAATGTAGAAAATTATTCAGAGAGGATGGTCGTTCAGACATCTTCATCTTTTAGCAAAGAATACTCAGTGATGGTGAGGAGTGTCCCCTGAACCATTCAGAATCACAGCAGGTCAGTAATACATCACCATCACTGCTTCACGAAATATCCACTCTTAAAATTATGAGATTTTGACTCAGCCATTTATTGTACTATTTTGGTAAAAGTTGTTTGGATACAATATGCTGTGGCACCTACTTCACAAGTTCATGTCTGATGAAAATCCTTTAAAATTAATGTTGGACATAAGGCAGGTGGAAACATGCAAATTAAAAGTACATTTAAATATTTGTCACAACAAGCAGCAGTTTGTTTATTACTGGTGTGGAACTGCCATTTGATGACCAAAGTGCAAAAATGAGATATTTCCTCCCTCTTTTTCAATGTAAATAGCTTCAGGGAGTATAGTATTGTGAAATGAACTGTTCCAGAATGCCCAATTCAATAGGTAGAACAGGTTGCCTCTTTATGGTCTGAATCTCGTCACTCAGTAGATGGTTTCTGTACCAGTGAACTTGGACTGCATACATTCCTGCAACATAAATTCAAAGTAACAAGAGTTTTAATAAATAAATAATGTAATTGTGTTGCCGGGTTAGGCTCCGGTTCCCCGTGACCCCATATGGGACAAGCGGTTCTGAAAATGTGTGTGTGTGTAATTAGTCATTACTACATTTATTAATTCAGCAGATGCTTTTCTCCACTGTGACGTGTATGAAGGGGAAAAAAAAAAATTGTGCATTACATTACATGATTAAACTCCCGATATCTCAGTGTGAAGTTTCCTTCTTTTTAATTGCGATCATCCTGCATCCTCCACATGGGCGTCCGCTCTTCCCGCCGGCGCACCTGTCTGCGCGCACCTGCCTCAAACAGCCAATCAGAGCGCGCGCGCGCTGAACAGGTGATCCTTCCTCGTCGCGCCGCTCGTCCGCCAGGTGCTCGGTGGCAGGACGCTGGTGACGTATCCGACAACATGCCGAAGGGAAACTTCGATACCTGAGGCGACAAACGACACTTGAAGTGTAGTGTAGTGGCACGACAATTATGAAAATATCCCGCCATGGAGAATGCCGCGGGTGGCTCACGTCGTCAGCAACACACTTGTTGCTTATCATGAACTCTGAGGCTCACTGCTGGGCATGTACCTGCTGGAGAAGATCACCTACGAGACCGTGTGTAGGAAACGAGTGAAACGTATTAATTTTGTCTCGGGACGGAACCCCCGCGAGGTGCTCGTACACAGCACAGCTACGTCAGCCTGACTCGAGCCCGACGGTAGAGCGCCATGTATTTTTTAACCGGCTGGCCCCGGAAGCTGCTTCACCCCCTGCCGAGCGAGGAGGAGCCGTTTCACATTCGGCCGAACTTCCACGGGACTTTGTTCGCCGTTCTCTCGGAGACTCAGCTCGGCGTTTGGTTCGGCCGGGTAAGTGCTCGAGCTCCCAGTTCCTGTGGGAAGCCGTGCGTAGCGTTGCGCGCGCCGACGCTTCCTGAACGTCACTCTACGCTGGCAGTGGCACTGCGTCTTGGCACGCGCCGCGTCCAGCGCTCCCGGTTTCCCCAGTCGCGGCGCTGCTGTGTGTGCTCAGCGTCACGTCATGCAATACATCTTACACGTTTACAAAGTTAAATCGTACACCATTTTGTGCTTAACTGTTTTGAAATTGTTAATGTGATGCACGAAATTCATTAATTGTATTTTCTCTGAGATGTGCGTCGCTTTGCGTCCGCTAATGAATAAATGTAAATGTAAGTACACTAGACTAGTCACTAGTCTACTGGCCCCGCACAAGGTGAAGGTAAAAGGAAAAGCGAGATCTTACTACTTTTGAAGAAGTACAAGTCAGAAAAGAATGTGAGCTTTGCCTAAGCTGAGAAGGCGTCATGCTTGGAAGTAAAACCTAGTAAAAATTAGTGTCCCCAGGCCCTGGCTATGCTGTAGATTATGATAATGAATGGTGTGTGTTTGTAAATTATATCCTCAAACTACTTTTGTTTTCCGTTTTACTTATCGGACTCTGAGAACTTTGCCCTTGTGGTTAACTAGCACTTGTGCACTGTGTTTACCCCTTCGCATGAGACAGCAGTCCTGTAGTCAATTTTGAAAGGGTGCCCGACATTGCTGGCAAGAATCAGGTTGGACAGCAGCACAGGTTCCATCAACTGCGATGTGTTACTTGTGAAAGATGTAAGAGGTGCTAGAGCATCTGGGCATCTTCTGTAGGAAAAGGCATTGAAACACAGTAAGCATGTTCAAATCCTGTCCAGTCCTCCTCTCATGCTTAAGTTAAGGCACTAAATTAACTTGTGGGAGAAGGCAGTGTAACTGTCTGAGGAGGCAATGTGTTTTTTTTTTTTTGCCAGCAATATTGTCATGGGCCCATGTGCTGGGTGCCTCAATCCATTCAGGTGCTCTATCTTTCCTGGCTGGATCTCTCTGCTGCTAAAGAGTGACCTCTGAGGTCATTTTTGCCCACGGCCCTTAGCCTCTATAATGAGTCAGGGTCATGCAGACCTCGTATTACCCAAGTGGTGTACTGCTTTTTATCCTGATGCTGCTTATAGTTTACTGCAGAAATCTTACTACACGTTTTCAAATTGAAGATGTGTGTGTGTGTGTGTGTGTGTGTGTGTGTGTGTACTGCTTTTTAATTATTATGTGGTGTTCATTTATCTGTACACTTTATTTGCAGGTTTTGGATACTAATTTCTCATTCACTGTTTTTAACTCCTTGTCCAAGTTGGGTTGTGGTGGTCAAGAACCTATCCTGGAAGCATAGGGCACAAGGATAAGCAGGGATACCAGTCCATCACAGGCTAGCCGCACACATATTGTACACTTGTCTAAATGTGATATTTATTTACACACACACACACACAGACACTGGCTGAAGCTGCTCGTCCCAAGTGGGGTCGTGGCGAGCCGGAGCCTAACCCAGCAACACAGGGTGCAAGGCTGGAGTGGGACAGGACACACCCCAGACAGGACACCAGTCCATCGCAAGGCACCCCAAGCAGGACTTGAACCCCAGACCCACCGGAGAACAGGCCCTGACCAAACCTGTTGCGCCGCTACGCCCCCTGATATTTATGTACTTATTTATTTATTCCAGACCCTGCTATTACTCTTTTGTGTATGTATGGTGCACTAGTCTTGTCCCATTTCCCTTGGGATTAATAAAAGTTTCTACGTTATTTATTCATTTAGCTGATGCTTTTCTCTAAAGCGACTTATATGTACACCAGACCCGTTTGAAGATCTTCTGGTCACACGTCTGCTTGTAGGTTATTTATGGTATTTCATAGTTAAAGAAGGAATGTTTCACTATGGTATAACCCTGTTATAACATTTCTTGCATTTTTCATCCCAGCTGGAGATTGTCTTATAAAATAGCTAACAGTCAACCTTTAATTGTGCTCTTCCAGAGTCTTTTTAACATGTTCTTTTTAGTGAGCTTTACTAACATAAACTACAGATAATGCAGTACTAGATAGTTAGTTTGAATAATAAGTTTAACTATTTAATTTTTAAATCCCCCCCCCCATCAAGTTTTTCTATTGGCACAGACATAGAAAAACTTGATGGGGGGGCTGGAGTGGGAGGGGGCACACCCCGGACAGGACACCAATCCTTTTTTTTCCCCCATCAACTTTTTCTATTGGCACAGTAGATAAAGCAGGTACCACCACCACTTCACAGTTCCAAAGCTCAAAATATATATCTTGTCTAAATGAAATCACAGACCAAGACTTGCATAACTGGGTAAGAGGTTATTAATGGTTGATGGCTGGATGGCAAATTTATTTTAAATTGTAAATGTGCTCTAAAATCCATTTAGCTGTATAATGAAACACCTCAGCGAGGTATATTTTCTCAATTAGATTGATGATTTTCGTTTGTCTTATAAGTGATGAATTTTTCGATGTTATTTGTAGGCAGTGGTGTAGTTTATACCAATGATGTGATTGAAACCTTGGAAAACCTTATTTTCCATGTATACTTTCTCCTTGGGTAGCCCAGTGTCCTAATTGTGAACTACACGGAGTCTGCTAAGGCGGCCTCCCGCTGTGGTCCCTACCAACTGGCTGAATGGAAGTCGGATGACGCCGCCATTGCAGTATCGGTGAGTAGAAGCAAACGCGCACAACTGAGAGATGGCTATGGTGTGCTTGTGTCGCTTCCTACGCATCTCAAGTTTGTCATAACAAGATTAATACCAGTTTTATTATTACAGAGCTGAACTTCTTGTAACTACCGTTCTGAGACACTTCTGGCTACTGCTGTTATTTTTTAAATTGTTTCCTTTCACCAGGTCATTAATATAACTTGAAGGGAGCAAAGATGACATTGACTGAGTGAAGTCCCTGAGCATTTATTGCAGGAAAGAATGTTGTCGATCCTGTTTTTGCAGTGTTTGACGTTGTCATCTGGCTGCATCACAGGTACTGCGAAGACGGAAGCTGGTTCTCTCAGTTCTTTTTTTTTCCCCGTGTCAGCTGTTTATGGCGTGCACCTTGTTTCTGAGCACAAAGCCATATTAAGCATTTTGCTGGAGGTCACAAGCCTCAAAGTGTTCTGTGATTCCAGGGGGAATTTCCTTGAGGCCTTCAGACAGACTTGTTCCTCTCCTGTGTAAAAACACGCTGCAGTTGCCAGACAGTGCGTACGTGAAGAAACGCAGCTAAATTGTGCAATACCTTAGGGTGCTGCTGTGCTCCCTAACTGACGAAACGAGTGTAATAATCCCAGTGGGAAAACAACCACAGTTTCTCAGGCCATAAGTCAGTTATTCTTTGGAACCCTCCAAGAATTTACCGTTGGTAGCTTGGTCTTTGTCCTCAGTTTGTGCTCTCATTGTGTACTGCACTGTTGTCAGTGTGTTTGTAATTTACTGATTCAGGTCAAATTCATGGTGAGTATATGGACAGAGTAAAAATTGTCCCTGACTTTCAACCCCACTGTTGCAGTGCTGTAGCTTTCACAGATTCCCAGTTACTGTGACTGCTTTGCACTGACGGTCAAGACATTTTTTTTTTTTTTTTTTTTTGTCTCATATGATCATGACTCACTGTGTGTCAAAGCACCTGACCACGCAGTTGCTGTAACTACAGAAGGGGAATCTCAAGTTTCCACGTGTTCCTGTGCCATTCCTGCGTCACATGGCTATTCAAGTCCAACGTGGGGTGTAGGGTGACAGTGGAAAAGATAAGCTGTGGCCAGCTTCGAGGTCATGTTTCCTGCAGGGCTTTGTCTAGCAACCAACTGCATTAGAATGGACTCTACCTTCATGTCGGTTAGTAAGTCTGACCCACTGTTAAGTCTCTAAATAATTTCTGCCTGTCTGTTTCTGCGTAGGCTGCAGGTGGATACCTCCTCCTGTTTGACCTGGTGAGATGCAGCAAAGAAAAGTTCCTGTATGAGCCGCTGTACCCCAAGTGAGCCTTCAGCGTGGATTCCTTCCTCTTAACATGTGTAACCCCTTTAAAAAGCATCACACAAAGGAAACTCAAAAGTGCATGGTAAAGTTTGTGTGGTTGTGGTTAGCAACAGGAATGGGTTTTTTTGCCAGCGGCATGAAAGCCCCTGGAAGCATTATTGCGGGTGTACTGCTGAGGAACACACTCAACATCAATGTCGGTAAATGCCTATTTCTGTAGCTGAAAGAATATTGGGTATCTACTCAGATTTATACCTTGTGTTTCCTGGGACTGACTCTGAATCACCACAACTCTAAATTGGAAATCAATAGTTGAAAGTGGATGACTGCATGTGTAAAACTTCTTCAAAACTTTGTTGTACATATGTTTTAAGTATTCTTTCTGTTTCGATATGTTTATTAATTCCTACTAATCCTAAACCTTGGCTTTCTCGGAATCCTGTACCTCAACTGGTGTCCATGTTTAGCCAATAGCAAGATTAAATTTAAAAGCGCCGTTTTGAAAGTTTGAATACAAACCTCATGTTTGGAATTGCACGCTAACTGACATCTATTCTGTCTTCACCTGGAGCTTGGAGCCTCTATTCAAGCATCTTGGGTGGAAGAAATTCTTGTTTACGTGAATACCAGCACACACATTAGGAAATGGTGATCAATAGTTCGTCTCTCCGTTCAATTTTTTTTTTTTTTTCTGTTGCCTGCTGTGTTCTTGAGCTCCAGGTTCCTCTATAAAGGCAATGCCCTTAAAAAAAGTTTGTGCAAATTTTCTTAAAATTTTCTAAAATGGGCTAATTTAGAATTGAGTAATATAGTTCATGTATAAGTGGGGGCCGCAGTGGGTTGGACCAGGTCCTGCTCTCCAGCCAGTGGGTCTGGGGTTCGAGTCCCGCTTGGGGTGCCTTGCGACGGACTGGCGTCCCGTCCTGGGTGTGTCCCTTCCCCCGCCAGCCTTATGCCCTGTGTTGCCAGGTTAGGCTCCGGTTCCCCGCAACCCCGTATGGGACAAGCGGTTTCAGATGATTTTGTGTGTGTGTGTGTGTGTGTGTGTGTGTGTGTGTTCATGTATGCTTTGTTAGTGAATTATTTTTTTTTTTTTTTTTTTTTTTTTTTTACGTGCCTCATAGATATTGAGAAACACGCAAAAAGTGAGGGTGCAGGTCTATTTCAGAATTATGTACAAATTACTGAAAGTTGGTTGGTATGCTCACATGGGAATGGCATCACAGAAGATGTGTGTTTTCTTCCAGAGGAAGTCCCTATGTGCAGGTTACCCCAGGTTCCAAGGCAGAGCAAGGCGTGCCAGCCTTTACCTTGGAGCGGAAGGATCCACTGCATTTGGGGGCCCCTATCACCAGGTGGTTAAACACTAAATTTATCTGCACATTTCTGAATCCTTTCACAATAATCTGTATGTACTGATACTGTATAACACAACAGCAACGGGACAAATGTTTTTTGCAGTTTTCAGACTATGCAAGAGGAATTGATGGTGTGCACAGCAGATGGGCAGCTGCATGTCCTTCAGTGGTGTGGCGCCAACAGCAGCCGCAAGGCCATCAGCCTCCACAACATACCCTTCGCCTTGGACCTGCAGACGTGTCGAAGTAGTGACCTTTAGTCCTGTCTTCCTACTTGCCTTCCCATATTGTCTCTTTCCCAGCAGCCCTTTGGTACAGGCCTTCGTGCCTTTTACATTTAATCAGTGCTCTTGGTTAGAGAGACAATATTTGCGTGTAGCAGATTTTTGTACACAATCTAAACCTGAGCTTTTGGGCTGTAAGGGTGTTTTCAGACTCTAGACATGCGGAAGCATTAAGGCCTGCAAAAAATTTCTGTGTAGAATTCCAGCTAAGTAACATTGAAATGGTTTTCAATTTATTCTGCAGTTTAAAATGTGGTGAAATGTGTTTTCAGACAAAATCATAAGTTTGTGACAAGACTGTGAAACTTTGATCCATAAGGCATGGCTGGGCTCTCAGAGCAGTCTGAGTAGGTGATCCATTGGGTTACCCCTGCAGGTCTTTTATTGTATTTCACTGTTAATGAAAGCTACCTCTTTCCTCACACAGGTGCAAGTGAGCCCTCGTCGGCCCTTGAAAACATGCATGTTCGGGACGTGGAGTACTGCGAGACTCTGAATGGCTTTGCTGTGGTTCTCAACGATGGCCGCCTGGGCTTCCTTTCTCCTGCCAGCGGCATCGCTGCAAATGTACCTTTTTTTTTTTTCTTTTCACTGTCACTCCACTGCCAGATTAATACTAGGGGTGAAATTTGTTTAATCTTGATCATATTTGGACAAATAAAACACAATTGTTGAATAGCTTGAATTCTAGCCATTCAAATATGCTTAGCTGGCATAGTGTGTGTGACCTTCAGGGCAGAACTCTTGTGTTTTTGTTCAGAAAGCACACCTGCAAGAGGTATTTGAGATGTTCAGCAGGCACTGTGTCTAACTAGTTCATTCTGTTCCAGCAGCTGCAGGGTGTCTGGGCTCCCAGTGTGGCGGACGGAATGTGTGTCGCAGTGAACAATAAATATCGACTGATGGCTTTTGGCTGTGCCAGGTGGGTCAAGTGTTTCCTGTTGAATATCTCCTACTTGAGGTACATGAAATGTCCTGTGCAGTAATATAACTGGTCCTCTGTGGTAATTTGAACCTTGGAACTCCTTGTGAACAATGGTCATTCTGTCATAGGGGAGCCATACTATGCCATATACTATATGATTTATTTCACACTAATATTATAAATGTGTCACACAAGTTTGTTTGGAAGGAATTTCCTTTTTTTTTCCTTCCCTTTTCAGGTTATTACATTTAAGTTTGAACCCCTTCTTACGTCATTGCTTAGTATGTACTTTATAGCTTCCTCAGTTTTGCACTGTATACTGATATTTTTTTTTTATTATTATTGTGTAGCCTTTGCTGGTTAAGACAGGCATGTTTATGATATTGCGCGCACTGCTTATTTTCAGCGGTTCCGTGTTGCTGTATACCATAGACAGCGAAACTGGGTCCATGCAGCTGTCTCACGCACTTAAGCTGTCTCCAGAGTATTACCCCGGTAAATCTTTTGCCCATCTCAGAACCTGTACCCATAGCCCAGTTTTATGTTTTCAAAGGTGGTTAACAAATACACATTGCTCATGTGAAGTCATGAGCAGGTTTTATTTCAGTGGTCTGAGCAAACTTTTTTTTTTGTAGTCAATAGCCATCACTTCTCATGTTGTGGACTTTTGACACAGTAGCAAAACTCTGCTTGTTAGTTGTATTGAAGAACGGTAAACTAATGCCATCTCCTGGAAATTACTGGTTGTCCTTTGCATGCTTTCAGTACGTAGTACAGAACGCTGCTGTTCGCAGTATTACGGGATTAAAAGGGTCACCCATGCCTTCTGTATTCCAAGTAGGAAGCTCGTGACATTCTTACCTGTTGCCTCACAACAGACATCTGGAACAAGACAGGTGAAGTGCAGCTGCTACAGTGGTCACCAGACTGCAGTGTTGTTGTAGTGTCATGGAAGCATGGGGGCCTCTCACTGTGGAGTGTGTTTGGGGCCCACCTTGTATGCACACTGACAGAGGACTTTATGTGAGTGGAAGCTATCATATAGACATGCTGTTTTCACATCCACTGAACTCTTCATACTTCTGTTACTGTAAATAATACCTTGTCTTGCCCATTACTCTTTTTTTTTTTTTTTTTTCCCTCTTCTCCTTTCTACATATGGTACTGGTCTGCCAACACTACACATTAATGCAGGTTACTTGCATTATACTTTCTAACCTTGTAGCAGGCAGTATACACTTGCAAACAAATTTGATTGTTGCTTTTAAGCTATTACAAAGTGTCGTTTAAAAAGGGTAAAGTTTATGAATGAATATCTAAAGTGTGTACAAAAACATCAGCATGACTCACATGAGGACTCATTGTCTTGTAAATTTCTTTATTTTAAATGCAGTCTTTCTCTATGGCTGTCGTGTCAAAAGTATTGAATCCATTCTCCTGTTCACAGGTACAGGTCTGATGGCACTAAGAAAGATCCACTGAAGATCACTTCTGCAGTGAGTGAAAATGGAAATTGCTTTTGAACTTCAAATGTCCCTGTGTGCACTCTTTTAATGCAAGTTACCTTCTGGAAAAGTGTGAAAGTAGAGTATTTATCTATAATTCGCAAAACTGCCTCTTTGGTATTGGTATAGTCACAGGTACTGACAATGCCAGCCTTGCAAGGAACAAACACTTCCTTAGTGTTAAATATTTTGCTTAGTATGTGCTCTGTTTGGGTTTTGTTCTGGTTGTGAATTGCTGGAGTGAAGGCTGTTTTCTGTATAGTCTGTTGTCCTCCTGAAGTCTTTTTCTGGTACTGCCAGATGTTGCTGTGCTGCATTTGTCAACACTGACACACACACACACACACACACACGTTCTCTCTGTGCAGCCTCTCAATTTAGTTTGCCAAGTCTAAAAGAGAATTGATGATAATCCCAAGGTCCTACACGGATCCACCCAACCGTGACAATTTCTTTCACGTGCAGGCATGGGGAGCAGAAGGGTATCACCTGTGGGCACTAACCACTGTCAAAATGGCTCAGGGGTCCTGCGTTCAGCCCCAGCAAACTGGGATACTGCAGTTTCAGTTCCTCAGGAGCACCTCGGCAGCGAGCCGGGATACGGTGAGTGGGAGAGGGTCGACATGAGGCAAGTTGTACAGGCCTGTCTGCACACTTCGGTTATTACTCTGCTGCATCTCTTTGTCCAGGTACACCATCTTCGTTGGTTTACTAAGGCTTTTCAGATTTATATTAACTCAGAACAGTGACCTGCTGTCTGGTTGTAAGCTGTGTAAATTTCACTGTCTCCCTCTCAACCCTGATGCTGTTCTCTTCATCTCAACCTAGAACACCCAGGAGCAGGTGCTCCTTCTGGGGGAAGACCGGGTATATGTGGCATGTGGCGACCCAACCCCTGCTCACAGACCTGTTGATCTGCAGCAGCTTCAGCGTGGAGGCGACCTTTTGGGTGCTCCAGCCCCACCCCCCACAGCCACATCTCATGGATCAGATGCTTTGTTGGGTCACAGGCACTGGCATGTTGTTCAGGTGTGGAATTCCACTGCATGTGCTCGCTGGTTATAAAGACTATTAATGAAATGCTTAGCATCTGAGTTACTAATGCTGTAGTGATGGGATCTAATGGAAAGGCTGCTCATAAGTCAAGTACTATTCTAGCTTTGCAGACATACGAAGTATAGTATACAGTGTTTGAAATGTCAGTGGGTAGTTTCATTCACAGTATCTTTTATAAGGTAAAAGGTAAATACTGTAATGTATTTTTTCTATCATTATTATGGGACAAGTGGTTCAGAAATGTGTGTTGTTACTGTGAATTTGTATGACTTGCCTTTTCTCTTCTATAGATCCACAGCACATATCTAGAGTGTAACTGGCCAATAAGGGTAAGTACACTCAATGCTTGCTGGGAGTTTCTAATATGAAATTGCTATCCCCTGCTACTACTTTTGAAGCTCTATATGTATATTTTCACGTGTGCCTGCTGTGTCTTTTGAAGTCGTTCAGCAGAACAAATCATGCTTTCCGCTTTGCCCTCCCACACTATATATACTAAGGGTGGATGAACAAACTAAAGAACTTTGAATAAATATCAAATAGCTAATAAATTTAGGAGAACTTTTTGCCTTCAGAACAACTTTAATTCTTCTTTTAATGCTGTCAGGCAAGTACTGAATTGTATGCAGTGGGGTACTGGACAATCCTTCTAAGAAGGAAAGCCTCCAGTTCTTTGAGGTATGAAGGAGGTACAAATGTTTCTTTTCTACTACTCATTTTATGCAGTTTTGCACATTTTATTTCAAAAAAGATGAAAAGTAATTGTTGATTTTTTTTGGAGGGGGCATCAAAAGGGCTCCTGTGTTCAGTGGCTATTGATGGACTGGAAGTGGACATTTTGGGGACATATAGGTACCTGGGGGATGCGGTTGGAGTGGAACTCCAGCACTGATGCTCTGTACAAAATGAGCCCGAGTCACTTTTTTTTTTTTTTTTTTTTTTTTTTTTTTTTTTTTTTTCTTTCTTTCTTTCTTTCTTTCTTCTTCCTAAAGAGGTTCAGGTCCTTCAGAGCATGCAGGTCTCTGCTGGAAATGTTCTGCTAGTGTGTTCCGGCGAATGCCATCTTCATGCGGCTCTGTGTTGGGGCAGTGCCATTGCAACTGTTGATGTCAGTAGGCTGGATAAACAAGTCAGGAAGGCTGACTTAAGTGCTGGGGTTCGACTGGACTCCTAAACAAACAAACTCCCAGCCGTCATGGACAGTGACTCGCACCCCCTGCCTGCCCCTCTCACCCTGGCTACATAGAGCAGCGCCTTCAGCAATAGACTGGCTATATATATATCCATTTAGGTGCTGTATTGACCTTTAGCAACAGGCTGATCCAGTTGCGCTGTTCCAAAAACCACTCCCTGAGATCTTTTCTGGCAACACCTACAAAGATTTGTAAGTTCTCTTTGCTTTATTTGTTCCTGTGTTACTCCAGTTTACTTTCTTTCACTATTTGTTGTATGTTCAGTATCAGTAAAGTGTCTATACACGCACACGCACACACGTCGTCTGAACCACTTGTCCCATACGGGGTCGCTGGGAGCTGGAGCCTAACACGGCATGAGGCTGGAGGGGGAGGGGACACACCCAGGACAGGACGCCAGTCTGTCACAAGGCACCCCAAGCAGGACTCGAACCCCAGACCCACCAACCCACTGTGCCACCGCACCCTGCTGTAAAGTGTCTGTCTATATATATATATATATATATATATATATATATATATATATATATATATATAAAAAATGGTTTTCAAATGACAACCTTACCATTATATAATCTTTGAGAAACTCAGAGAATGAAGTTTTTTCTGAGACTTGATCAACAAAGTCTTTATATTGTTCCCTTAGAACCTGCTATTTTGTGGATTTTTAGCAGCTGTCTTCTTACGTGTCCATGTATCGCTGTCAGTGAGCTGCAATATATAACCCCTGTTCCTCTTTTACTTGTTTGACTTTTTTTTTTTTTTTTTTTTTTCCTTCTTCTTCCCTCCCCACCCTGCTCCCTGTGACCCTGTGATGCACTGTTTTCATGACTGAGTCAGCTGCAGACCTCTTAATGACCTCGTTGCTTTTAGTTTTCTCATATTAAAAGGTTTATTTTCAGGTCTCAAGCACATGCTGATATTCAATAGAAGAGACATATTTTTTTTTTTTTTTTCCTCTCCCCACCGTGTTCTACAGTTGGTTTCATTCATTTACATTTATTCATTTAGGAGATGCTTTTCTCCAAAGTGATGTACATCTCATAGAAAATACCATTTGTGCATTACATTAGGGGAAAGAGACAGTTGCAGATGTGTGATTAAGATTCTTAACATTCAAAAGTTTTCTTTTAAGAATGGGCTCTCCTGTGTTCATAGTGCTGTTTTCACTTGCTGTACTCTTAAGAACGATGCTCATCCAGATTTACTGTAGTTCATTGCTCACTTGCAAGTATCTGTATAAATCCACAATTCTTTTACATCTTGACTGTACCCCCAGAGTAACGCCACTACACCTCTTTGCCCACATTACAGTTTACGGCCATAGACCCAAGTGGCCACCTGGTGGCGGTCGCGGGGAGACATGGTTTTGCACACTACTCTCTGGTTAGCAGGAAATGGAAACTCTTTGGGAACGTTGCTCAGGTGTGAGTTTCTCTGATTAGCATTACCATGTCTTTTTCCCTTGTTCTAATTGCTGTGAGGTGTTTTTTTTTTTTTTTTTTTTTTTTTTTTTTGCAGTTTAACTTCTTTTATTAACTTTTCTGGTTCTGAAGGAACTGACCATGGTTGTAACTGGTGGACTTGCCTGGTGGAATGACTACATTATTGTTGCCTGCTGCAACTTAACTCATCACCAAGAAGAGGTGAGAGACTTTCTTTGGAAGCAGCCAGAACACCAGGTCAAAAGGGTTCCTTCAAGTTTATCATAAATGGGGAATCTAGATTCATACCTAAATTACTGTAAGCAGATAAAGCTACACTGTAGTTGGTTTGATGTTAACTTTCTCATGTCTCTTTATAAGATCAGGCTGTATCCTCGTCTGTCCAACCTGGACAATGCCTACGCCAGCGTCACCAGGGTGCATTTGGACACAGTGCTACTCGCCCTGTACCAGAACCTAATCCTACTGTTCCGAGCCGACTGCTCCATTGGCCTCTACAGAATACTTGATAGTGAGGACAGGTGGGCTACAAGGCATTGGTCACTGGGAAACGGCAAAGCACACTCACGTTTCCACACTGTTGAAGTTATGGATGACTGTCTATGAATGTTAATCAGCACCTGGAACCCTCGCTGTACCTTGGTTTGAGTTTGCTTAATAATGGAAAAATTGCCGAAAAAGCAACAAACAATGTTTGAGGCATTCTTACTGATGAATATCAGCGCGGCTAGCCGAAAATCAGAATTTTATTAACTGAGTAAAGAGGAAGTAGGGCAATTTTTGTGTCACTTTTAGTGCTTTTCAGTTTCTTGCTCTGGAGTAGAGGACTCTGGACATCTATTGGCTGCTCTGTTGTTTCTCATAGTTTGCTGCTTCTGATCCACTTCTCTCCCCAGCCCAAGGTCTGTTACCGTGGAGCTCTTGAAAGAAGTCTCCTTGTCCCGCTACATCTCCCATCCAGCCACAGTAGTGTCCATTATGCTCACCTCTTTGCGCACAGAGATTGATGATACATTTAAAACCCGGCAGCAGGTCGGTCACGTGAACGGGGTCGGCTTGCTAATCTGTCACCTCTTCTATGCTACACAACTGCCCGTATAATCACGCTAAACAGCCAGCATGGAACTGAAATTTGAGTTTGCACTGAAACCACTTTCCTTGTTAAACTTCAGTGTCACTTGAAGGCCTCTGAGGTTCAAATTCTTCAGAAAACTCATTGTTTTCAAAGTTTTACAGTTTATTTCCAGTTTTCAGATAAAAATAAAGTAATCCATACTTATCCATGAATGTTTATCCTTTTATGTAACCATGCTCTAAAGCAGACTCCTAATGTGGTATATTTGAGGTTAAAGTGACAAACTACATACATTTGTTACGAACCTGTCTTTCACTCACTTCTCTAACTCTAGGTCCCTGTGGCACAGAGCATCCTTTTGAACATGGCAGGCCAACTGCTCATGCTGCAGTGGGAGCGCTCAGGGTCCCAGATGCAAGAAGAGAATCGGAGCCGGCAGAAGAAACGGGTACAAAGTGGGAATTGCCTCGCTCCATATCCTACACTTTGTCAAGCTGGAGTAAGTACATGGAGAAGGATAATTTACGAATTTCTGTCTCACCTCGATCTCAGCTCCCATTCTGCACTCCTGTGGTGTTGGCACAGTGTGTGGAAAATATGTGGACAACTTGCTACAGTAGCAGCAAACCAAAGCGCCAACTGCTGGAGGCCCTGTGGCTCGCATGTGGTGGGGCAGGCATGAAGGTATGGTTGCCGCTTTTCCCCCATGACAGTCACAAGCCCCAATCCTTCCTGTCTCGCCGCATCATGCTGCCCTTCAAGGTCAACGTGTACCCCCTGGCAGTGCTCTTTGAAGATGCCCTGATCTTGGGGGCAACCAGTGTGACTGTACTGTATGACAGGCAGCAAGACATGCCTTTTGAGTCTTTGGAGGCCTTCTTTCCTTTCTGCATGGTGGAGCGCACCTCCCAGATCTACCTCCACCATGTTCTGCTCCAGCTACTCATCCGCAACCTAGGTGAACAGGCCCTGCTGCTAGCCCAGTCCTACGCCACGCTGCCCTACTTCCCCCATGTGCTGGAACTCATGGTGCATGTGGTATTGGAGGAGGAGGCCACCTCACGGGAGCCTATCCCTGACCCACTGCTGCCCAGGGTAGCCAAGTTTATTACAGAGTTCCCCTTTTTCCTCCAAACCATTGTACACTGCGCCCGCAAGACAGAGTATGCCCTTTGGAACTACCTCTTTGCTGCTGTGGGCAACCCCAAGGATCTGTTTGAAGAGTGCCTAATGACCCATGACCTAGACACAGCTGCCTCCTATCTCATCATCCTGCAGGTAGGCTTCAGCTCACAGTTCACATGTGAACAGGGATGCCTGAAATGCCTTCATTCCGCTTGTGTTTTCATTTGTGCAAATTGGTCACTGCCCTTTTGAACTATGAAGGTTTTTCTCTATGTATGTTTCTTCTATGGCTGCGATTCTCTCGGCTTCTTCAAATGATTTTCCTGTTTTTTCTTCAGAACATGGAAGTCCCAGCAGTTAGCCGACAGCATGCAACATTGTTGTTCACTTCTGCCCTGGAGCATAGCAAGTGGGATCTGTGTCGTCACATAATGAGGTTCCTCAAGGCCATTGGCTCAGAAGAATCGGGGACACCTCCGAGCACTCAGGTACAAGAGCAGAAAAATGGTTAACTTGAAAAGGTTTAAGCTATGTGCGTCGTGGACTCAGCAAGAGTATCGACTTTTTTTTTTTTTTTTAAAAGCCATTTTTGCTGTAGCAAAATCCCTTATAGCAGGATTATTTAGTTGCCTATTGGTTATATTGGAAGTGACTTTACAAATGATATTGCCCTCAAGATAGGTATTTTGCTGAAGCAGTTCAGATTAATAGGTAAACACCTTCCCACCTAAAATTGGAATCTGTGGCTAATTGATGACAAGGCAAATGCATTATCTTTTTGGCCCTTGGGTGCAGTTGGAAATATGTGTCCTTTCAGTTCCGGTTTTTTTGTCACCAATAGGAATCCGGTCTGACAGCGGGATTTGAACTTTTCCGGGACAGGAGTATCGGTGTATCGCAGTCACTTGACAGGTACGGTTACTGAATACACCTTTCACGTGTTGAACACACAACTATAAGCCGAACTATAAAGCATACAACTAACTATGAAGTTCAGATCTGAAAAGACTGGATTTTTCAGTTTTCTGGAGCATAAAAATGTTTAGGTAACTGACTGACTTTCTCAGGGTCCACAGTATTGTTGGGGTGGGTGACTCGTTTCAAACTCCTTCCTATCTCTCCAGGTGGAACAGGGACAGCAGCAGTACAGAAAATGTGTACATGGACATGATCCTCTGGCGAGAGGCACGTCACCTGCTGGAGGACTTGCGGCTCAAGGATTTGGGGTGTTTCTCTGCCCACCTGGGCTTCGAGCTCATTGGCTGGCTGCGCAGGGAACGCTCTCGGGCGGCCCGCGTTGATGACTTTGTACTTGCTCTCAAGAGGCTGCACCACGATTTCTTGTGGCCATTCCCTGTCAGTACTGCTTGCGCTGTCAGCTCTCCCATCAGAAATGGATATTGCTTTACAGGTGAGGCAACAGAGAGCTGCCATTTGCAGCTCACGGTCAGCAGGATCATATTGCTCAGGGTGACTACCTGCCACATTTCCTGTCAGGGCAGAGCTGTGCTGAAATGGATTCATCTGTGTGTTTGCGTAGTTAATTTTTAAAGGCAGCCAGATTCCAGTTTAGCTCCAGGTTTTTTTTTTTTTTTTTAAAAAAAAAAGCTGTTTTGGTTTGATGTGCATGTACAAGGTCTCTTACTGACTTGTACTCTAGTCTTATATTACAGTGCTGTGTATTGAACAAATGGTTTTAAACAGGCAGTCATTGATGGGGAAAAATACATGAATGCTTTTATGTGGTAGAGGAACCTCCTTTGATAATGACCCTAACAAAACACTTTCTGTAGCTGCCAGTAATGGAGTGGGGCTCAACTTCAGCCCTGAAGCTATCATCTACAGACCAGCCCTTGGTAATACTGCCAACTGAACAATGAAAGTGTAACTAACATAACTTTCATGTTACCATACACTAACCAAACAGGCTGGCCCACATGGCAAATTAAAATAATGATGTATAAAAATGAAGTTGTCATAAGCCATTTTAATTGAAAACGATGATCTAGAATTGCACGTTGAGACAGCTCAGTGTCATTTTCTCAGGAAAATGTTGACAAAGCTTTTTCCACACTAAAACATACGTAGTTGCCTCAGTAGGTCACTGGTCTTTGCCACCTTCTTTGTCACCTCATCATAGTTTAAGGACCTGAACACAGGAGAAAAATTTAAGTTTTTGAAAATTTAAAATGAGAGCTAAATTATTACTGCATATCTAATTTAGATTTGCACTTTTAATAACACCATGCACATCCTTTTTTTTTTTTTTTGCACTCCTGGTAATCTCCTTTTCTTTTCACAGGTCAAGGTGTGCACCTGCAAAGATCACAGACGGCAAGCAGGCTTCTTGACACGGTGCCACCTCCAATTTGCCGTAGTAAATACACCTGGCTGGATAGCACTGTGGCAGAGCACAAAGAGACCAGTGTGCCCAGGGATGCGCTTCTCTCACCCATCCACCATAATGGTTTGCCTGCCAGCTGTTCTTTTCTTCATCTGAGATGAAGCCTCCTTTGAAAGCCTGCTGTTGTTTGCAATTTTGTATCAGTTACACAAGCCTGATAATGTCCAGTTGTGTGATGGGAAATGCTGCATCTTGTACTTTCTGCCAGGTGACAAGGAGAGCATTGTTTCTGTTACCAGCCTGACTGAGATCAGCTCTGGGGCAGATGAGGACTGGGCTTCAGCAGACGAAGACTTCACCTCTACTGTCAGTGCGACACAGATGGGGCGCATGTCAACAGAGGTGGCTAGTAAAGGTCCTCACAAGTCTGAGGTGCAGCTCAGGTGAGTGGACTGGCTCTTGAAAACAAGGTCACCATAAGAAAGTTTGAGTAGTAGGGGATATAGGTAAAGAGTTGGATTCGTGTAGAAAATGGGGCAAAATGTGTGTGGGGAAACCTTATGATTTGCATCTATTATCAGGTACCTGCTGCACATATTCAAGGAGGCAGGTTGTCTAGAATGGTGTGCAGTCATTGGGCTCGTACTACAGGATGCAGCAGTCATCAAGCAGGTGATCAGCTGCCTGGAGAGCCCGGTGGTCTCTGCTGAGGCAGTGCATCGCATCTACGGTGGCCTACTGGTAGTGGATGCCTGGGCCTCATCTGACTGGTGGGTTTATGGGTGAGAGGATCTTTCAAAAGCAAAAAATTTCTTTTTTGGCGGTCAAGGAGGGCAAGATACCTTATTTGGAATGTGATTGGAAGACATAATGGCAAATAATTTAACTTCATTGTGTAGATGATTAACTGCACAGAGGTTGCTTTGTCCTGGACTGGATCAAGGCTTTGTTATGACTGTCAGGCATTCATGAATCACACATTGCTAATGCCAAGATGTAACATGAGGGACCAAGGCAGCATAGAGGATGACCTGATGTGCTACACGAGACTAGTTACCTGTTATATACAGAAGGACTGAACAGCAGACTGCCACAGTGCATAATGCTGGCACCTCACAGCTCCTGCACTGCTCTCTTCGGTTTAGGTTTAAGTCCAGCTCAGCGTGTGTGGAGTTCTCCAGATGTTTGCAACCCAGAGATGTGTGGGTGGGGGAAAACAAGCAGTTGTAAACCACTTCTGTACTTTCAATTACCAAAAAAATCACAAGTGATTGTTAGTCAAATTTGACTTGACACTTGCCCTTATCTTAACCGTGAAGATGAAATAGTGGATACGGATGCAAGACTCCATGCCAGATCCCTTAAGACAGCAGTGGTTATATTTAATTTGACATGACTAAATTGAGGTAAACTGTGTAGCAGTAACATTATTTTCTTGTCCCTCTTTCTGATGCCCACAGCCTTGGCTACAAGCCTTTTCTCAACCAAATTGGACCACAGTTGCAGAAGGTGAGCGGGAAGTTGATGGAACCAATACAATCTCTAGCTTTTCAGGCCCCTGGAACTTCGAGACCTGCAGAATCAGCAGGCCCCAAGTCAGAGGATAGGCATGAGTCAACAGCTCTAGGGATCAGCCTTCCTGCAGAAGCTTCAGGCACTAAACCCAAGGAAGACTCTCCCATGAAGGAGGAGGTGGAGCAAGCCTTGGAGGGGGCATACACGTGTATTATTTCCTGAAAGCTTTGAGCTGAACAGTGCAAATGGTGGGAGAAAAGTTGAGGCAGGGCATCTCTTAACCATCCAAAGGAGGAATGGACCAGCGAATCTCCTCTGTTTTACTTTTAAAGACTTTCCTGAATCAGATGCACCTTTATTCTATACATCTGTTGCACTAAGTGTGTGTGTGTGTGTATACAGTGTGAGCACTAAGTTTGATTTAGTAAACCACATCCCTTTTCTTTCTGTCACTATTCTAAATATGTCCATCTCTTATATAGTTTTTAGATAGGTAGTGGTACTGAAGTGTAAAATCTAGAAAATGGATTGCTATGCATTCACATGTTTTTACACTGTAGTGTATTTTTAACAAACTTTACTACTGAGTGATGCAAACACGAAGCAGCTGGAAGAGCTATAGCCACTTTACAGTGCATAAATAACAGGCAATGTTTACATTAACATCATGGATACATAGGCAACTAATGAGGACAAGGGGCAAAAACTCTGGAGATCCATAACGAACTGGTCACTGTTAAATTACTCAAGTTACAGGAAAGGATGTATTGGTGTTGCTTGAATAGATAACAGTACTGCAGGCAACTTCTTTCTCACACAGTGCTCTGTGGGCGCCGCATAACATTCAGCAGAAGACGGGTGTGTGGGTAAAATTTTGAGAAGCATAAACTAAAGAAAACAATGTGCACTGCAAGTGAGAGGTGTGTACAAATGAAAGTTGCCTTTCTCTTCTGTGTATCGTCTTTTCTACCTCGGACAGTGTTAAACTGATAGAGTACAAACCTTTATTAAAGATGCTGTGTTCAGTACTTTGACATGTTTATGGCGTTTTGTATAAACGTGTTTTCGTAGTTGCATTGTTTTCTTAGGTTCATTGGGTATGTGATCCTTACAGGGACCATTGTTGCATTGAATAGCTGGGGTGGTCCTCATAGTCTGTATGGTAACTACAGCTCTGGAATATAATTGTTTTTGTGATGCATTGTGATGCTGCATCGATGCATAAAAATAGATTTTTCTTTTTTTCCAAAAATTTCTATAGAGTGTACTGTTTTTATTGCAAATAAAGTACTCAAAGTTGCTTGTGTCCTTCAGAAATAACATGCGTGCGTCTGAGGCATCGAAGATGGGAGATATGGCAGAGGGAGAGCAGCAGCCAATGCTTAAAAATGCACCTAGCTGCTTGAAATCAGATATTTGGGCACATTTCGGTTTTTACAAAGAGAATGAGCTTGATAAAAATTATGCAGTGTGCAAGACAGGTCGAGCCAAGATTAAATGCTTCGGCAACACTACAATTATCAAGAATCACATCTCCTGTTTTCACCCAGAGCTAAAGTTAGCAGCAATCAGCCAACAATATAACAAGTGATGGTATCAACTTCATCTCAGAACTCCCAAAGGGCAAAGAACACCACGCAATCCATTGCCACATTTATTGCCAAGGATCTCCGCCCTTACTTGGTTGTGGAAAACGCCAGCTTTCCCTTCCACCTCCATAGCCTGGAGCCGAGATACAGAATCCCTTTTCGGAATTTCAGACACCGGTATACCTGTTCTGTACAGTGTCACAAAATCCAGAGTGATGGAGTCTATGCGTAACGCCAGCCGAGTGACCATCACTTGCGATTCCTGGACATCCATCGCCACAGATTCATATGCGACCCTAACTGCCCATTATGTTTAGAATGACTGGCAGCTGAAATCGCACGTGCTCCAAATGAAAGCTTTTTACGAAAGCCACACGGGTGCCCATTTGACGGAGTTTTTGCAAAATGTTATTGCAGAGTGGCAGCTCAAAAACAAAAATAGCCTTAGTTACAGAAAACACTGCAAATAGGGTGGTTGCCACTCAAGAGGGCAAGTTCCCACATACACGATGCTTCGCGCACACATTGAATCTGGCCTCTTAGCATGCGCTGAAACTTCCTGCTGTGTCAAGGCTACTAGCTAGAATCTGGCGAATCTCTTAGTTTTTGTACCGGAGCACAACTGCTAAGCACCAGTTTCGGGAGAAGCAGAAACTTCTTGGTTTGGCTTGTCATAAGCCGAAAACTGATGTTAGCGCCAGGTGGAATAGCGCATATGAAAAGATGAAAGATATTTAGAACAACAGCCGACTGTTTGTGCCACCTTGCTATCTCCTGAGCTGAGAAGAACAGAGTGACATCTGCACTCTCAGTGAAACAGATGTGGCTGAAGATGCCATGGAGGCATTAAAGCCAATGAAAGATGCCACGACTTAGTCTGAGGAAAGCAACCCAACTGTGAGTCTCACTGCTCCTTTGATTACACAACTCCTCCAGAACATGACGGACAGCACCGGAGACTCACCAGTGATCCAAGACATTAAGCATGTCATCAAAGCTGACCTCCAGAAGAGGCACACAAGTGAAGGCGAAAAGAGCATTCTTTACACAGCCTCTGCACTTGATCCTCAGTTTAAGGGACTACCTTTCCTCACAGAAGATCAGAGACTGGAGACATACAGACAAGTGACTCCTGAGGCTGCATTACTAGAGGTGATTGCTCCATGCTTCATTTTAAATCTTATTTAAAAGTTACTAAAATGCTGTGTAATTAAGGTTTAAGTTAATATATGCTTGTTTAAGGGGGATTGGTAGATAACTGAAAATGTGCTTACTGCTTAACTGGTTGTTTAAGTTATTCTCTCTTGTGTTCAGCCACAGAGTGTGAGTGCAGAAGGTGGTGAAGAGCCTGGAAGAAAGTTGGTTACAAGTGAAAGAAGGTCTCAGCCTGAGGAGCAATTCCTGTCTGGCCCCCGAAAAAGGGCCTCATCTTTGCTTGCGAGTCTGCTGGGCCAAGCATTCTCTGATGGTCAAGTACAGGACAGGGAGGTCAAGGACATCCTATGATAGGGCAGAGGATGAAATGAAAAGGTACTGTACGGCACCATCCCTGTCTCTCACTGAGGACCCTCTGAACTGGTGGCGTGTTCATGAGGCCATTTTCCCTCTCTTAGCCAAGCTAGCACGAAAATGTTTGAGTATCTCAGGAACCAGCATCTCTGCAGATAGAGTTTTCTCTACAGCCGGGGATGTAGTTAGAGCAAAAAGAAGCAGCTTGAAACCTGAACATGTGGATCACCTTGCGTTTTTGAGTAAGAACATAGACATTTCAAACTTCAGCAACTGAGTACTACCATTTGATACATTCTACTAAAAGTGAAAAGGCTTTATTTTTGCTGAATTTTGTTTTTCCACATAAGCAATACAATATGTCATACTACCGTGGGGTATGGATTATATTATTTGCATGAAAGGCAGCCTGCCACACCCTCGCCGCCAGAGCGCTGAGGCACACCTGAAGCCAGTCTCAGACAGACACATAAAAGGCTGAGGAAGGCAAGGAGCTAGTGCGGAACCTCGTTCAGCCTCCCGAACTCCTTACTCGACCTATGGTGCCCTCCTTACCTCTCCATCCCTTGCCCTGTTCTTTTGTCCCTTGTGATCATTTTTTGGATTATCGACCTCTCGCCTGTTTACTGACCTCATCTTTTGGATTCCCCTGTTATTGACGTTTGCCTATCGGAGACCGTTGCCTGTCTACTGACTACGAGGTTGGATTACACACACACACACATTATCTGAACTGCTTGCCCCATACGGGGTCGCAGGGAGCCGGAGCCTAACCCGGCAACACACGGCGTAAGGCTGGAGGGGGAGGGGACACACCCAGGACGGGGCGCCAGTCCATCGCAACGCACCCCAAGTGGGACTCAAACCCCAGACCCACCGGAGAGCAGGACCCAGTCCAACCCACTGCGCCCCCACGCCCCCCAAGTTTGGATTATCGAAATAAAAGTCCTGTGTGCTGCGCGCTTGAGTCTGGCTACTTCCTTCCGGAACCACACTATGGCACAGCCTTTTAAATTATATTTTTATATTTAAGACAGTGAATTTTCCTGTAATAGAGCTGCTACAGAATTTTGTTTATAATGTCAAAACTTCATTTTTGTTTATATTTACAGTGCACTACAAAAGAGTATTTTGTGTTTACACATACTGCTGAGTAACTTGAAAAATAGACAGGTTGTCATGCAATTTGACATGTTCTTTTGTTTGAAAATAGCTGGTTAATGAAAAATCTGAGAGTTTCAAGTTTGTGTATTATTAATGAAAGAATTGGAGGACAAGTTGCATTGTGAGGCATCGAGAATCGATTTATAATCAAATTGTTACCCTCTGAATCGTAAGGCAAGTGAAGATTCACACCTCCAATGGTAACTGTGACTCTGTCCACTTAAGAATTGTTTGTGGCGTCTTGCTGCCATGTATTGTTTTGGGGTTTTTTTTGTAAATTGGTAAATTAGACAAACATTTCAGTCAGTTGTCAACAATAAAATATCAGTTGTCACATGTTTATGGATATGTTAATGTAATAGTTTATAGTTTTTGTCTGACTCGCGTGTGTGGCCTGTACTTCAGTACCTGTATAGAGAGGGGGACCAATCAAACGTTCTGTTAAAGGAAAAGGTAAATGGAGGTATCTACAAGAGAACCTCAAATGGTTGCTCGGTTGTGCAATAGTGGATATGGAGCAGCTCACAGCTCTCTGTGAACTTCTATTTGGAAAAAATCTCCTGAAAGTCAGTCATTTGATTTCATAGTCACTTCGGCTTTTGGGATCTTACGCAAATAAATACACCCCACAACATAGCAAAGACAAAAAGAATGAATGAAAGCTTTGTCTCATAAAAAGGACAGGTTATTTACACTGAACTAAACTTCGGAACCCTGTCAAGGTCTCTACAGGGCAGCCTAGCGAGAAGCAATGCAGTGGTCAGTATGGTAAAAAGTGCCATCCTACCTCATCACAGTCACTGTTCCCAGAACTCATTTGCCATGCCCAAGAACCTAACAATGACACACTTGAATGACTGTGGCAAGAAAGTGAGAGCATATCCTTGTAATCATGAGGTACTTGGGGATGGTAAAACACCGCAAGAACAGAAATGTCCCCGGTTCATGACTTCCACCGGGTGGCATAAATACAGGGGGTTTTATTCCTTTGGATCAGACATTACAGCTGTGAAAGCTGGTGTATTTCAAGAGCTGCTCCTGAGGGCTGCCTGGTCGTGCTTCCTTGAGCCTTGTGTTTCATGTAGAAGCACCTTGGAAATCAAAAAAAAAAAAATCTTTACTGTATGGCATAAATACCTCTTGGAAGAAAAAGAGTTAATGAGTGAGATTTTGTGTCAGCCTGTTGGGATCTGTGGTTTCTCATAACTTCCAAAGTTGCTATGGAGAGCAAATCAATATTTATAGAATATTTCATGTCAACATATGTAGCACCACCCTCCGTTAACCTGACTATGAGGGCAGTGCCCTGGGTTCTGTTATAAGAACTAAAATGTTTTAAACCAAAACCCCAACAGATTTATTAATTTTCCCAAACTGGTAAATAGAGAAACCAAAGAAATATTCACCCTACAGGATTCCTGTACAATACACCAATGTTAACCCAAAGCACCTTCAACGGATTATTAAAATAAATGAATGCAAACAAGGACATGAAATTAAAAAAAAAAACTTTACAAGTACTTGAATGTTATAAACAAGTAACCCTACTTTTACACCTTCATGCAACAGACTCTGGAAGGTTCTTAGAGAACCTTCCCACTCTGAACCACAATAACGAGTGTCTAAATCACTGCAGAGCATTTTAACTTTAAATAAAACACCCCCCCGTTGCAGGCCTGAATGACGCTTGTGCCCGTTGTGACCATAAAATACAATGAAAGGTCGCTTCACTCTCATGAGCAAGGACAAGAAAAACCCGCAGTTTACCTTGTCCGCTGTCCACACAACAACCAGGAAAGTTGGGATCATCCAGTAGTGGTTCAAGAGCACATGAACACTCCCACGAGGCCTGAAGAACTTCGCGCATTGCCGGTTTCTGGTTCTCCTCCTCGGCTCCATGGCTGCTCAACATGACAGGCTGAAAACTTGCAGTTTCCTAACACAGTTTGTCTCGTTGGACACAACGAGTACAAACAGAAATGTATCTTCCCCAACTCTCCAAACAAAAACACATCAGAATAAAACTATAGTTTCTCTCTTTGGTTATTTCAGAGCAACCACAAAACATGAACTCCCTTCTCCTCGAACACTCAAAAAACTCTTCCAGAAACATCTAAGCTTCTCCAGGTGCAGTCCACCCATCTTCTCTCTTACTGGTTTCCCTCAAGCCAAAACCCAAATGAGTTCGCAATCAACGCAAGACTGACAATATCACACATAGGTTGTACTGTCCCAGTGTAGTGTTCTTGGGGTTTCATATTTAAGCTCCGACACACACGTCTTTAACACTGCTTTATTTTATTGTGTGGGCGCCACCATGTTAGTTTTCTTTATTATACCAGAACGAGGCAAAATAAAAGAAGCACCTCCCATCACATCCCCCTCATTATACAAAGAAAATAAATATCATATTAAACAAGGTTACCTACAAACTTTGAAAAGATCTTTCAATTGAAATATACAGCTGCAAGGTCCGTTAATAATATCCCTCGACATAACGATGCTTCCACAAAAAGTATGTACAAACTTACTCTCCCCCAAGTTACACTGCAAAATGAAAAGCATGAAAATAAACTAATACACATAACATAAGACAAAGCTGTTTCAAAGCTCTGTGAGTTTTTTAGGCCATCGCTGGTACACCACCTCAGCAAATGCATTGAGGACGGGACACCGTCGCATCTCGACCTTCAAATCATTCTGTTTCTCAAGGCTGAAGTTTATGAGGTCAAAGGTGATTGCATGGACGATTGGTTCCATCTCCATGGCGGTGTTGTCCTCTGGATTTGGCAGTCGTGATAGCGTGTCGGTCAGAACCATATGATGCCCTGTCTTATATGTGATGGTGAAGTCATATCCTTGGATTCAGAAGAGCATGCACTGCAGTCTTGGCGGGGCTGTTATTATTGGTTTCTTGCAGATCATCTCCAAGGGCTTATGATCTGTGTTGATGTAGAAATGCCGGCTATAGAGGTAAGTATGGAACCTCTCTATTCCATGTACAAGCATTTCTCGTTCGATGTTGCTATAATTTGCTTGAGTAGGAGTTAGAGTCTTTGACACGAATGCCACTGGACGTCCATTTTGTAAGAGTGCCGCACCCAGTCCTTTCAGTGAGGCGTCAACTTCAAGTGTTACTGGAGTCGTGGTGTCGAAGTATGCCATGCTAGAGTACTCTGATATTGCATCTTTGAGCATATAGTAGGCTCGTTGGTGATCTTCTGACCAGTTGTATGGCGTTTCCCTTTTCAGTAACTCACGCAGGCTTGCAGATTTCTGGCTCAAGTTTGGTATCATAGAACCCATGTATGTCAGTAGTCCTAGAAAGCATTGGAGATATTCCTTGTCCTGTGGGCTAGGCATGTTTTTTTTTATATCTTTTACCTTGTCTGGGTCTGGTGAGATTCCATTTTTGCTGTAAACATTCCCGAAGAATACAATTCATCTCTGCTTTATGCAGCATTTGTCCAAGTTGAACACCAGCCCTGTCTCCTTCGCCCTTTCAAGGAGTGACAATAAGTTTGTCATGCTCTTCTCATGTCTTGCCAAATATGCAAATGTCATCTGCAATTCCAACATAGGCTTCCCGTGAAGCAATAACGCCCTAGGGGTGTGCAGAATGTAGTAAACACCTGTGATTGTTCATCGAGTTGTACACTCCAGTACCTAGCTTTAGCATCGAGCTTGCTGAACCATCTTGGCCCATGCAATTATGGATTTATCTCTTCTAGTGTAGGGGTTTTGTGGGGACACTTTGTTAAGTCTGTTAGGGTCCAGACACAAACGGAGTGACCCATCTTTCTTGAGGCTAGATACCATACTGGAACACCAGTCTGTGTGTTCTCTCACTTTCTTGATGACCCCTAGTTTCACCATGCGTGTCACAGTGTCCCCCCGGAGCAGAAGCGCCGGACCCAAGTGTGGAGCATAGAAAGGTTTCTCAAGGGGCAATCCAAAAGACATAGTCGAATAAACAGGGAAATGGTCACCGATGTGCGAACGAAAGCCGAAGGGAGAATCCGAGAGTCGTAATCCAGTAAACAAGTGAGAAGTTGTGGTAAACCAGGAAGTCGTGGAGATACAGGAGTGGGCACAGGAAAACAAGGAAGAAGGCGAGGGTGAGAACGAGGAGTACAAGGATGAGGAATCAGGGAAGTCAGGAGAGCTAAGGCAAGAAACGAGAGTGGGTAACTAGGCTGAACATTTTTTTTTTTTTCAGAACTGCTTGTCCCAGATGGGGTCACGGGGAACCGGAGCCTACCCGGCAACACAGGGCGCAAGGCCGGAGGGGGAAGGGGACACACCCAGGACGGGACGCCAGTCCGCCGCAAGGCACCCCAAGCGGGATTCGAACCCCAGACCCACTGGAGAGCAGGACTGTGGTCCAACCCACTGCGCCACCGCACCCCCTAGGCTGAACAAGGTTCCACAATTGTGTGCACTCCGCACTTTCCTTTTATACACTCATACCCTGATCTGCCACAGGTGTTCCTCGTTGCGCCAAAGTGGAGGGCGTGACAGTAACCCCCCCTCCACGAGTGGCTCTCGCCACTCAGCAACGACCCTGGGGGTGCCTGGGCGCGGGACAGTCTGGATGGTCTCTGTGGAAAGCTGCGAGCAGGTCAGGGTCCAGGATGTCTTTAGCGGCCACCCAGCATCGTTCCTCTGGCCCATAGCCCTCCCAGTCGACAAGGTACTGTAGGACGCCCCTTTGACAGCCCTAACCTCTTCTAAGAAGGCCAAACTCATCTGGACTGATGAGGTGGAACGTGTCTTCAACACCCTAAAAAAAAGGTTCACGACAGCATCCATCTTCCGCCATCCAGATCCTGATGCTCCGTTTGTGGTGGAGGTGGATGCTTCAGAAACAAGGGTAGGGGCCGTACTGTCACAATGCCAGGGAGACCCCCCTAAATTATACCCATGCACCTTCTTCTCGAAGAAGATGTCCCAGGCTGAGAGGAACTATGACATAGGGAATCAAGAGCTCCTGGCGGTGAAGATGGCGCTCAAAGAATGGAGACAATGGCTGGAGGGGGCTCGTCGTCCTTTCATCGTCCTCGCGGATCATAAGAACCTGGAGTATCTGCAGAAGGCAAAGCGCCTTAACCCCCGACAAGCCAGGTGGGCTCTCTTTTTTTATCCGTTTTAACTTTACTGTTACCTATCAGCTTGGTAGTAAGAATACTAAGGGTGATGCCCTCTCGCACATGCATGACCGAGAGCCCCTAGAGCAAGACCCCGAATACATCCTGCCCCAGTCCTGCTTCGTGGTGCCAGTGCAGTGAGATTTCAGCCCAGACCTCGCCAGAGCCCAGGCCACAAAACCAGAACCACCAGATAAGCCCGCTGGCAAACAATACGTGCCCCCCCGGGATGAGAGCCACAATCCTGCACTAGGCGCATGGCCAGTCACCCAGAGTACAGCAAGACCCAAGCCCTCCTCCTGAAGCATTTCTGGTGGCCATCACTGCCAGAGGACACACAAAACTACATTCGGGCATGCCAGGTATGTGCTCAAGTCAAGCCCTCGAACCAGAAGCCTGCAGGACTCCTGGAACCCCTGCCGGTACCAAACCACCCCGGTCCCACATAGCACTGGATTTCTTAGTGGATCTGACAGCCTCAGATGGTAAGACCCCCATAATGACTGTTGTCGATCATTTTTCTAAAGCTTTCCGTCTGGTACCTCTCACCAAGCTCCCAACAGCCCTAGAAACCACAGAGTTCCTATTCCTCCACGTGTTTCACCTCTTAGATTTATGAGAAGGCATTGTGTCGGACTGGGGGGGCCCAGTTCACATCTAGGCTGTGGAAGGCATTCTGGCAGAAGCTGGGCATGTCAGTCAGTCTGATGTCAGGGTACCATCCGCAGACGAATGGACAAGTGGAGAGACTCCAGCAGGATGTAAGCCGATTCCTACGCAGTTACTGCATGGAGAAGCCTTGGCAGTGGGTAAAGTACTTACCATGGGCCGAATACGCACATAACTCCCTGCCTAACAAGTCCACCGGATGCTCTCTATTTGAGTGTATGTTGGGGTACCAGCCCCATTGTTCCCCTGGCAACCTGCCTCCAGTGACGTGCCGGCGGTGGAAGCGTCATACCAGGCCAGCGCCGAAGTCTGGCGGAACCTTCTGTCACGGTGTCCCCCCAGAGTGGAAGCGCCGGACCCAAGTGTGGAGCACAGGAAGGTTTCTCAAGGAGCAATCCAAAAGACATATTCAAATAAACAAGCAAATGGTCACCGATGTGCGAACGAAATCCGAAAGGAGAATCCGAGAGTCGGAATCCAGTAAATGGACGAGAAGTCATGGTAAACCAGTAAGTTGTGGAGATACAATAGTGGGCACAGGGAAACAAGGAAGAAGGCGAGGGTGAGGACACGGGCGAGGAGGAGGAGGACAAGAATGAGGAATCAGGAAAGTCAGGAGAGCTAAAGCAAGAAACACGAGTGAGTAACTAGACTGAACAAGGTTCCGCAATTGTGCGCTCTGCGCTTTCCTTTTATACACTCGTCCCCTGATCTGCCGCAGGTGTTCCTCGTTGCACCGAGGTGGAGGGCGTGACAATGTGACAGAGCTCACCCTTGATTTTTGGTTTAAGGTTGTTGTTGAATTTTCTTTGGCAATCAAGGTGTGGCTCTGCGTCTTCCTTCAAAATGATTCGTGCTGGGCCTTCTAATTTACCAATCGTGTCAAACTGCGTTGGGTATAATTTTACTAGATCCTCTGTAGCACTTACCTTGATTGGAGCCTTTTCTGTGGCTTCGAGATGGCAATTGAAAGTGAGCAAATTCAGGGCAGTGCACATGGGTGACCCAAGTAACACTGGGCCATTAGCATCTACAACATTGAATTCTGTAAAAAAACAGGGAAAAAAATGCCATACTCACAGACTACAGCTGCCACATCTGCTGGGACTGTATGTTCAGTGGTCCTTTCTATCACCGCTGCCACCATGTAGTGTTCTTGGGGTTTCAAGACGCTTCATATTTAAGCTCCGACACACACATTTCTTTAACACCGTTTTATTGTGTGGGCGCCACCATATGAGTTTTCTTTATTATACCAGAATGAGGTAAAATAGAAGAAGCACCTCCTACCACACCGGCACGTGTTGGCATGCTTCGAACAAACTGTTGAAACCATGAAACTTTATTTAAACCCTCAAAAAAATAAACGAATAAACTAGTAGCACTACGGGCTACACATATATAAACATGTGACTGAAAATTACACATTACTGTAGAATTAATTGGACAGCTGGTTATGTTAGTAAGCTACACTCTTCCCCTTTTAATAGTTTGATGCCCTCATCAAATGTATATGGTGGCTTTATAAAGAGTGGACTATCACACACACACACATTTTCAGAACCGCTTGTCCCATACGGGGTCACGGGGAGCCGGAGCCTACCCGGCAACACAGGGCATAAGGCTGGAGGGGGAGGGGACACACCCAGGACGGGACGCCAGTCCATCGCAAGGCACCCCAAGCGGGACTCGAACCCGGACCAACCCACTGCACCACTGCGCCCCTCTCAGTGGACTATCATCTCAAGTTAAATGTACCACAGCAAGAGCACAGTGCCATAGGGTGACACCACACAGTATGGCTGGAACAGCGTCTGTGATCTCCGTAAGCGCCACAACCAACAAGTACTCCTCTGCTCAGAATGACTAGTGGTCCAACTGAAGGTTTTCCAAGCTCCTCACATGTAAAAGGCATCTAGCTCTGTGAAGTTGGTCCGCCTACAAACAGCACAAATGAAGAAAACATTCTAATTCGTTAGCGCTACATTTGTGCTGTTGTAGTTTTTGAGATATTAACATTTATTTATTTCGGAAGTGACGTCACTCCAGCCCCCCCACAATGCCGCATGAACTCAAATTTGGGCTCATTCGCTTGTGCTATGTTTGTGCCGATTTTTACCGTTCAAACCGCGGTTCTACAGTATCTCTTACTTTTGGAGATAGTAGGAGTTGTTTACATAGCATGTGACATTACCAGCTCCCCCCCCCCCCCCCCCCCCCCACAATACCTGGAGAAACTCAGATTCGTGCTCATTTGTTACTGCTGCGTTTGTGCCAATTTGTGCCATTTAAACCGCCATCTCTTTTACTTTTTTAAATAAAAAAGGATAGTATTTCTCGTGACGTCACCCACATCTGTGAAGTTGGCCCCCCTGCCCCCACAAACGGCACAAATGAAGACAAACACAAATTTCGTCAGTGCTACGTTTGTGCCGATTTGTGGCGTTTGAACCGCAGTCCTACCTCTTTACTTTTGGAGACAATGGAGGTTGTTTAGACTGGAAGTGATGTCACTAGCCCCCCTACAAGGCCGCACACGCTCGAATTCGGGCTCATTCATTAGTGCTACGCTTGTGCCGATTTCTGCTGTTCGAACCACGGTTCCATTTCTTTTACTTTTTAAATAAAAAGGGATACATTGGCGATATTCATAACATGTACATTATGACTTGCAGTCTGTATAATACTACTGCCTTTTGCCTGATCCTGTCCCCCCCCGTTTACTCGCCGGTCCGTGTTGTGGTCGAACACGACGGAAAAACTGCTGCGGTTCAATCAACAGTATTGATTCACCCAGGTCGGCACAACGAGTGAAAAAAACAGCACTGTATAGTTAACTTCGACTGCAATGTGGAGAGGCAAAGCACTCATTTATTAATTTTCTCATTTTGTTTAATCATACAAAGTGTAGAAATAAAAATTTCACAATAACAAATATGATGAATGCCCTAAAGTGAGTAATATTTCCAATCTAACAGCACGCTGGCACAGCAAAGTAATGCTACAATCTCACCTGGGTGGTGAGGACGTGGCTTCGATCCCCACTCAGTTTATGTGGACTTTGCACATTCTCCCGTGTCTGTGTGGGTTTCCTCTGGATGCTCTGGTTTCCTCCCACAGTCCAAAGACATGCTATTCAAGTTCCTCCCTAGTGTGTGAGTGACACAGAGTGTGTTCCACTGATGTATGGATGAGTGACCCATTGTAAGTAGTATATCTAGCAGTGTAAGTCACCTTGGTGAATAAGGTGTGTGGGCTGATAACACTAGAGTTAATTGGAAGTCACTTTGGAGAAAGTGTCTGCTAAAAAGATCAATGTAAATGTTTAACAAGTAGCCTAACTTGGATGTAAAAGTGAGCTTCACTTGCAGTCTTTTCTTCAGAAAAAATGTCCACTCTGGAGCCATTTGTGCAAATTATAAGTAATATGATAGAAACCAGAGCAACATATTCAGTGATTGCAGACAATCTAGTACAACATGGTCCGGTGTGGGGTTGTTCTACGATGAGCGTCCGAAGATTTTGTGTGCGGCACAACATTGTCAGAAGGGGACACTCTCCTGTTGCTTTTGAAAAGCACCTAGTGATCCATTTAATTGTTGCTGTTAACTTGTGAATAACTCGGAGCAAAGCCAACATGTTTGATGAAGCCACTGATGGATTATGTGCGGTTTCAAATTGTTTACATGAGGGTTTTTCAGGAATACCACAAAACGAAATAACTCAAAGTCGAAAAACAAGACAGCAAGAAAGTATAAATGAGGCATATTTTAAATAATTAACATTTTGAGCAAAAAATGGTTTGTAAACATAGCTAATTCATAATTTGTTTTCATTTTCAAATAAAAAAAAACTATTTTTTTGAACTTGGCTACGATGTCCCATCTTATCTGTTTATATTATAGCCTATGTATAGGCTGGCTGTTGTCAGTATATGCATTCAGTTTGAGAATACAGATTGTCAGTTGTTGCAAAGCATTCCCTTCTCCTGTGTTTTTATTAATGACGTCATGAGCGATTAGTCGACGTCAACTCAACTTTCATCACATAACTTTCGACTTTAAAAAATCTGAAGTCGTGCAATCCCTAGGATGCATAAGGACTTCTGGATTCCCTTATGATGCCTGCTGCTAACAGTCCCTGTAGATGACACTGCAAATCATCCAGATCAGCAGGTGCCAAACTACGGGATCTCTTTTGAAATGGCCTATCATCGGTAAGTCTGATCCCATGTTCCACCCCCTTTGCCAAACCAACATCCTACTCATTCAGCAAAACACACTAGCTCATTCAGCTAATTTATTCTTCCACTCTTCAGGAATAGGTGAATTCCCAAAGTCAAACAACGCTGGATCAATCCTTGTGGACTTCTTGACATCATTACTCTTTGCAACAGTCACTGTGTCTGTGACATACAAGTGTGCAGTAATGGTGCCGGCTGGAATGGAAGCATCTTTGCAGAAATCATTGCGCAACATGACCAGAAAGTTGTCTTTGTCCACAGCTGATGAAAATAATACAGTGGACTGTACCAGCACACCGGAAGGAAGCGCAAAAGTGGGAGTTCGCTCTGTAATAAAAATGCTTTTTCCCTATAGATTGGGTTTCTTGAATTTTACAGACTGCAACGTCCTCACCAGCAGCAGTAATGATCAAAGGGCCAGGACCCACCCATCTGACATCAGCCACTTTGTCTCCAGCATCGGGGGGGATATTCCCCATGTGGGCTGGCATCTTCAAGAGCACATGAACACTCCCACGAGGCCCGAGGAACTTCGTGTGTTGCCAGTATTGGGTTCTCCTCCTTGGCTCCGTGGCTGCTCGACATGACGGGCTGAAAACTTGCAGTTTCCTAACACAATTTGTCTCGTTGGACACAAACGAGTAAAACAGGGAAACGTATCTTCCTCAACTCTCTGAACAAAAACACATCAAAAAATAAAACTATATTGTGGCGCGCAGTGCTCTGGTTTGGAGGGACGAAGAAATGATGCAGAGGCAGCGTTCATTTTGAACATTTATTTGAACACCGGCACACAGGGAAATAATTCTCTCGGTCTGAGGACCCCGTGTCTCAAGCCTCAAGCTAGCCTTCCCAGCCTGCTTAGCGCCCCCAGCCTTTCTCCTCTTTCTCCTCGTGACAGACCCAATCACCCCTTGATAGTCCCCGTACATCACCCAAATCCAGCCAATTACAAGGTACGTAGGAAAAGATGTTATACCCCGTGTGTATTTTCCAGCAGCTGTACGCAAGGAGCCAGTCCAACCACCAACCTGAAGTCACAGAGAACAACACCCAGGATAGCCAACATACATCTTCATGCCCTGAAACCAAGATGCTTAACTAACCCTAACCCACCCACAAAACCGAAACTAATCCCGCCAACAAAGACCAAACCAACAAACCAGATCAAACCCACCAACAAATAACCAAACCAAGTCTAACCTACCAATACAAAACACCTAAAGCAAGCCTAACTCAACAAACCAGCCATCCAGCCAACCCACTAACAATAACCAACCACACTCAACAAAGCCAAACCTATAGACAGTCACAACCACCAACAGAAACCAACCAAGCCTACTCCCACCACCACAAAAACTAACCCTCAAACCAAACAAACGAAGTCTAACACATCAACTCAGCACCATCAACCCATACCACCAGCAAAACCAAGTCAACAAACCGAGCCTAACAACCAACCATCGAACCACAGCCACCAAAGTCAAACCAACAAATCAAGTCTAACCACATTTCCCGCTCAAACACAGTAACGCGAATTGTTACAATATTCAACGGCAAAATATGAACCCCCCTTCTCCTCACACCTCGAACACTACAAAAAAACTCACTTCCAGAAATGTCTAAGCTTCTCCAAGTGCGGTCCACCCTCTTCTCTCTAATTAGTTTCCCTCAGACCAAAACCCAAATCAGTTCACAATCAACGCAAGACTGACAATATCACACATAGGTTGTACTGTCCCGACACGTGTTGGCACGGCTTCGAACAAACCGTGTTGAAATCATGAAACTTTATTTAAACCCTCAAAAAAATAAACTAACAAACCAGCAGCACGTCTACGGGGCTACACACATAGAAACATGTGACAGTGAAAATTACACATTACTGCAGAATTAATCGAACAACTGGTTATATTTAGTAAGTTAGAATCATTAACATGATATAAAAAGTGTTTTGAGCTTTTCCACACTTATCCTTGGTGCTTTTGTGAACTCTGGACATATGTTTACGCTTGTGTACATGGTGTTCTCATTCATTGGGCATGTGATGGTGAAAGACTGGCAGGTTGTGTTGTGAACATGATGTTCATATGTGTGCTGTGACTGGGAGTTGGGTTCTTTGTGTCTCATAAAAAACGGCATAAAATATTTTGGTTTGATGCCCAGTTTGCAGGAAGGTGCTGTCTCATTTGCTAAAGGGCAAATACTTAGTTTGGCAAATGTCTTATCTGAGAGCTGCACTTAGTCCGTTGAATATTTCACAATAATAAAAACGGAAGCGATGATGAAATCCGACTTAGTCCCAAGTGCGAACTCTGGCGTCTCTCTCCGAAATTCTCCAGAAAGTGACCGCGACCGTTTCCTCGGATTATTCGCAGAGCGCCCCCACGCTCGAGTGTCCTGTTGGAACCGGTTCGGGTGTCACTGTAAACAGGGCACCAGCGGCGGAGCTTCGGGAGCGTCCCGCCTCGCGGGGGCGGGGGGTGGTTACGGGCACCGCGCCCTATAAATAGAACGTTGCGCCGCGAGCCGCCCGGCTCGCCGCGTGCCACACAGCGCGGGAAGCGCGGGAGTCATGAGGACGCGAGGTGTTTGTCGGGGCTGAAGACGCCGGCAGCCGCTCGCTCTCCGCTCCGCTCCGCTCCGAAAGGTGACGTCCCCGACGCGGAGACTGAAGGCTGCGTTTCTGTGACGCGCATCTCGCTCCCGAGCGAAGTGTCTCTGCGCAAAACCATTTGTCGCCGTAACGAACACAAATCGTCAAATGGAAATGCCCTCGATCTCTTCTATGAGACGTGGAAATTTAATTCATCGTAAATTATTAACGGGGAACGGGAGCAAACGAGAATCGGTGTTTTTCGTGTTGTTTCTGAATGATTTTTCTAATTATTTTGTGACATAGATCATGTTCTTATTACTACTACTAGTTTTCCTTACGCTCGAATTAACTGTAAAATGCCAGAACTAAATAGAAAGGTGGGACACTGTTTTTGTCAGAATTTGAAACTACAAAATACTTTGCTATCCTTTCTGTTCAAAACACTTTAATTATGATATAATAATAATAATAATAATAATAATAATAATTTCTGGGCGCAGCCAGGGAACGAGGCCGAGGGTGTCTGTTTTGGTGGCCGCAGGATCTCGTCTCTGCTTTTTGCGGACGATGTGGTCCTGTTGGCTTCATCGAATCAAGACTTGCAGCGTGCACTGGAGAGGTTTGCAACCGAGTGCGAAGTGGCGGGGGTGAGAATCAGCACCTCCAAATCCGAGGCCATGGTTCTCAGTTGGAAAAAGGTGGATTGCTCCCTCCGGGTTAGGGGGGAGTTGCTCCCTCAAGTGGAGGAGTTTAAGTATCTCGGGGTCTTGTTCACGAGTGAGGGAAAAATGGAGCGGCAGGTTGACAGATGGATCGGTGCGGCGTCTGCAGTAATGGGGTCGTTGTACCGGTCTGTTGTGGTGAAGAAGGAGCTGAGTCGTAAGGCGAAGCTCTCAATTTACCGGTCGATCTACGTTCCTACCCTCACTTATGGTCATGAACTCTGGACCGAAAGAATGAGCTTGCGGATACAAGCGGCAGAAATGAGTTTCCTCCGCAGAGTGGCTGGGCGCACCCTTAGGGATAGGGTGAGGAGCTCAGTCACCCGGGAGGAGCTCGGAGTAGAGCCGCTGCTCTTCCGCATCGAGAGGAGCCAGTTGAGGTGGCTCGGGCATCTGTTCCGGATGCCTCCTGGACGCCTCCCTGGGGAGGTGTTCCGGGCATGTCCCACTGGGAGGAGGCCTCGGGGCAGACCCAGGACATGTTGGAGAGACTATGTCTCCCGGCTGGCCTGGAAACGCCTTGGGGTTCCCCCAGAGGAGCTGGAGGTGGTGTGTGGGGAAAGGGAAGTCTGGGGGGCTCTGCTTGGACTACTGCCCCCGCGACCCGGTCCCGGATAAGCGGAGGAAGATGGATGGATGGATAATAATAATACACACACACACACACACACACACACACACATTTTCAGAACCGCTTGTCCCATACGGGGTCGTGGGGAACCGGAGCCTACCCGGTAACACAGGGCGTAAGGCCGGAGGGGGAGGGGACACTCCTAGGACGGGACGCCAGTCTGCCGCAAGGCACCCCAAGCGGGACTCAAACCCCAGACCCACTGGAGAGCAGGACCCGGGGTCGGTCCAACCCACTGCGCCACCGCGCCCCCAGCTGATAATAATAATAATAATAATAATAATGTTTTTAAAAAACTGGACCATCATATCAGTGGTGTGTGATACTGAAATTTATACTAATTATTGCTTAAGAATAAGTTTTCGTTATATGTGGCTTTGCGTTCCTGTGTCACATGACCTTGAACGATTGCACACCCATACCTCACATTGCGGGATTAATTTGTTCAGTGAAATCCTCCCACTTGGGAATCCCCAATTTTAGGGAGGCGAATTGCCTTTATTTCTCGTGAGGGAAAATCTTTTCTCAGATGGAAAATTGATCAAAATGCAAAACTAAAAGCTATTATATACATGGCAGTGATGAGACCAGCAAATTTGTTTAACAAAAAATTAGCAGAAATATTTCCGTCTGGTCTTTTAATGTTATATTTTGCCTCATTTATTCTTTATCAGTATCTCCTCATGCAGTGTATCTGCTCTTGCAGTGGTCTTCTTTACCCCATCAGCACAGGATATGAGACAGGGTCCACCCTTGACCTCACTGGTATTGATGAAAAGGAAGAAAGTTCACAAGATCTTTTTGCTGTACGGCCTTACGAACAAATGAATGACCTTAGATGACCTTCATCTGACCATGGTATGAGGACTTTATTTATGGAAGTGTCAGGCTATTCATGTTATTTGAACTGCCTGTATGACTTCAATAACTGAGTTGATAGTCACATGTTTCTACACTAGTACCTGAGTTTATAAATGCATTTGGGACCAGAAGTGGGTCCATAACGTCACGGGCAACAAAATCTTAGTAATACACCTCAATGTTGTCGATGTATTCTCGGGGGCAGCTGCTGTTAGAAACATTGGTTTGAGCTGAAATCAACAGGAAATTCCTTGTAAGACTTTAGTGTGTTTTCATCAACGGCGCACACAGTGGGCAGTGCAGCGGAGAGTGTGCCGTCTCTGTGGAGCTTGCATGTTTTCCCTGAGCAGGGCGAGCAGAGAGTGTGTGAGCTCAGAGGATTCGGAGTCTCGGTGTCCGTCCGCCACGAAACACTGGGCTGTGTCTGATGTTTTTAATAGAAACTAACCTGTGAATAAAGTTATGCGTTCAGTCGTGTTATCAAGCTTTCATGGAATGTGCCATAGAGACTGGATTTATGAACATTTACAGTTACAAACTTCTGGTCTCAGTCAACTACATGCGTTGAGGTAAAGTGTAGTACAAAGAATGAAGTACGTGTATGGAAGTAGAATGACGATGTAACGGGTGAAATGCCGCTGTGTTCATTAATAAGCTCATTGTATGAAACATGGATATATGTTTTTGTTCATCGTACAGGACCCTGTTTTTTTTGAGGGCTACAGGTTATAACTTTGCTTCATGCTCTATGAACAGCAGTAGCTGAGGATGGATGGATGGATGGATGGATGGATGGATCAATAAATTGACTCATACTGTTCTTATAAGGATGGGGGTGTGGTGGCGCAGTGGGTTGGACTGGGTCCTGCTCTCCGGTGGGTCTGGGGTTCAAGTCCTGCTTGGGGTGTCTTGTGGTGGACTGGTGTCCTGTCCTGGGTGTGTCCCCCTCCCCCTCCGGCCTTATGCCCTGAGTTGCTGGGTGGGCTCCTGTATGGAACAAGGGGTTCAGAGAATGTGTTTGTTCTTATAAGTAACCCTCATAAAATTCTACCTCGTTAGTAGCTTTCTTCTGACAGCGGCCAATGAAAATTCCCATCCGGGCTGAATTAGCAAGGATTTTTGCTGGGATGTCGAGTCCGATCAGCGTTCGTGTCATGGAAGCTGTGAGCGTCCAACACGTCCAACAGTTTTCTTCAGAGATGTTACAGTTTCAAGTTTATTGTCATAGATACAAGTACCATTTACGTGTATCATGAAAATCTTCCCGAATGCTTCTCCACAGACTATGGGCAAGGACAATAGGAATACTGCACAAACAAACAAAACAGTGTCAATGAGAGTAAATAACTAGCAGCATTGCCTTTTGCCGCATTCCTTCAGGTGCTGCTTTGTACCTTCAGTTTCCCTAGAATAATGAGTCGTTTGCTGCATTTCACTCGTACTCTTATTAACTGTACGCTCTCTGCGCTGGTGTCCTGGATTTCATGATAGGCGAGGGACACGTCGAGTGTGTCGCTGTGTGTTTCGTCTGCCGAGGTGCCCTTGGGCACAGCTGGCCCGTTGAACCTTGGAGAGGGGTCTGAAGGTTTTGCTGTGAGTGGAAAAACAGGCGTTTACACATACGCGCACCTAAAGTGTGTGTTCAGTCAGTGTAACTGAACAATTGTACAAAGTGTGTTGTCACTAGGGGGCGTGATGGCGCAGCGGGTTTACTGGGTCCTGCTCTCTGGCGGCCGCGTCTGGGGTTCAAGTCCCACTTGGGGTGCCTTGTGACAGACTGGCGTCCCATCCTGGGTGCGTCCTCTTCCCCTCCAGCCTTACGCCTTGCGTTGCCGTGTTAGGCTCCGGCTTGCCACGACCCTGCTCGGGATGAGTGGCTTCAGCCAGTGTGTGTGTGTGTGTTGTCACTAACATGACTGTCATTTACCATTTCAACAGTGTTCCTCAGAACATCAGTGAATAGGCGGAACATTTATGAATTACTGCGGCCCTGGCATTTTCAACATCTTCAATAAAGTGTATTGCGTTATGTTTATAATTGTCTAATTTTTGAACTGAGGGGTCACTGTTCTGATATTGAGGTGTATGGTTGCATCTTTAAAATACGCTTAAAAATATTGTTGCTGCATAGAGTAAATAGCATGAAAACCCTGAATAGTTTGCAGTTTATATTTTTATCTAGCAGGAACAGGGGTCTTATATGAGTTTTTATCAGTTGCTGTCCGGACCAGTTAACTCACCTGCAGTGCTTTTAGATGGTTTCTTACGAGACCTGACAGCTTTCAGCTTTTCCTTTATCACCTGGTCTGCCTCCAGATGTTTTTTTTTTCTATTGCTGTGCATCTTCAGCATAGTAACAACAAAAACACAAATCACTGCCTTTTCACATCTTTAGCCTTTGTTTACGCTGCTGTTTGTCACATGCCTTTTAAATGTGACACAGGTCACACACACTACTCAGTCTAAATAAAAAGTCCTTGAAAAAAGAGTATTTTAGGAGATAAAAATTAATCTGTGCATTTATCTTGTGTTATTGCAATCCAGTCTGTCTCAAACACAAGCACGATGGGAAATTATGGCACACATTTGCTCCTTGCATCACAAATGGTGCAGTTGCATTTCTGAAGACACACCTTTTTTTCTGTATATATTTTCCAAAAGCTGCATCATTTCTGTTTTCTCTCATTTCTGTAGTAGAGCGAACACAATCCAGGCAACAGAAGTCAGTAAAACACACCAGAGGGGGGTATGGGACCCCATCAATTCAACTATGCTTCTGAGGTGTTTACTGCTCCTGTCTGCTGTTCCTGAGTTTGCGATTCTATAATAACGCCACTGAGAAGTGAACTGTTTCCATGGAGATCATAGTGCAGATAATAAACAAAGCTGGACGCACTTTGTGTGTCAATCAATCAGTCATTAGCTCACATTGATCAGGAGGCTGTTTTTGATAACTTTTTTCAATAATTTTGATTTAACTGTACTGCAGCTCAAAGCAGATGAAAATTGCTGACTTTTTGATTTATTATACATTTTTACAGAATGTAACCCACAAATAAATTGAGACATCTGTATTATTGAGTGTTTATTGGTTGAGTTACTGGTAAAAGTGGCTTTGGAGTTATAGAACAAGTTATAATCTTCTGGTTCAACTTGTGTTCCTAACCTCAGAAATTTTTGTGTGTGTGAAAAGATTCAGCTAATGAAAAATGTGTCACTGCCTGTAAACACATATCTTGCAGTGTGTGCTTGATTGATTGATAGATTTTTTTCATTGACTAATTTATTTATTTATTCCGTTCGCAGGGTTAAGACTGATGAAGGACTCCGGGGTTAAGCCCCCAGATGGGGGCTACGGTTGGGTGGTTGTGGCCTCTGCCTTCACCGCCATGGGCCTCACAGCAGCTGTTCTAAAGAACTTTGGCCTTTTCTTTTTGGACATCCAGAGGTCCTTCGGTGTTCTGACAAGCACCACATCCTGGGTCACTTCTATTGCCATTGCCATGTTCCATCTGGGAGGTACTTATTGTCATACTGGTTCACAGGATCCGTGACTAGAATATCACGCTGTGCTGGAGTCTTGTCTTGGGCTGGTGGTCCCTGCTCTCGTTTTGTCCCTCGATATACGTTTTCACTACTTGTCCTGTTGAACCTTTACTATGGTATGATTGGTATCCCTCAATCACTGCCTGCATAGAGATGCTCCAGTTCTGCTGACCAGCTGTAGCCGTCTCTCCTTCCAGCCCCAGGTGCCAGCGTGTTGAGCATGCGCTTCTCCCAGCGTGCCGTCATCATGGTGGGGGGGTGTCTGTCTGCCTTGGGAATGGTGCTTGCCTCACTGGGACTGAGCCTTCCCTGGATCTACCTGACTATGGGCCTTCTGCAAGGTAGGTATACTTGTAGCTCTATAATAAGTTCTTCATTATGGTAGCCATTAGTTGACTGTCTTGTTTGTATCAATTTTTCTTGCTGTATGCCTGTGTTAAAGCGCTCTATGTCACTACGTGAGAAGAGCGCTCTATAAAAAATAAAAATAATAATAAATAATAAAATAACTCCACGGCTCCGGAGCTCCGGTTTTAAAATCATTTTATCTTCATTTAAAACCATCATTTAAAAATCTGTTGATCAGGCTGCAGTTTGGTTCTGAGCTGTGCTCTCTACTGCCAACGCTGACGCCCCCAAGCACTGTGGAAATGGGCAACATCACATTTTTGTCCAAGGCGGAATAGTTGAACTGACAACAGTATCTTGGCAGGTCGCTAAATACGCAACTCCTTCCCACCTCTTAGAACCTGCTGATGGGCAGACAGCATCTCTTCCATTTTACTGTCTTGTGTGCAATGGGTTGGCAACACTTGCTGCTCAAGTCCAAGCAGCAGTACTGACTACTGATGTTCTACGTTCAGAGGTTTAGCAGGACGTTTCTTCTGTTTAGGATTGGAGGATTGCTGCTATCCTTACTCCTGGAACTCTGAGACAAGGCAGGATTAATGAAATTAGAACCGTGTTTCATGAAAGGTTCCTGCTTTGTTTCAGGCCATTCAGTCAGGAGCAATTGGTCCAACAATTGGTCAATGACAGGCAATGGCTCGTACTGTTTTTGAGCTGCTGCTCTTCGCTGAACTGTACATTTTCCCTCTGCTTCTCATGTCTTCAGGCTTGGGAATATCGTTGTCGTGGATATCAGCGAACAGCATGGTGAGCCACTACTTCTCCCGGTGGCGCTCCATAGCGTACGCCATAGCCAGCTCTGGAGAGTGCATCTTCGCCATTGCCTTCAGCCCCCTCTTTCAGTGGTTCATCGACACCTTCACCTGGCAGGGGGCGCTCCTGCTTATTGGGGGCCTCCAGCTCAATCTATGTGTGTGTGGGGCCCTCATGAGGCCCCTGAAGCATCCCCTGACCCGGAGCCGGAGCCCTGCGCTCGATACGACGGACGTTCCTGAGCTTGGGGATTCTGACGTGCGTGAGCAGGAGGAGGTGAAACTGAACTTTCAGTGGTCTCTGCTGAAGAAACGGGAGATGGAACTCTACATACTCTTTGCTGTCTTCGCAGCTGTTGGCTTCTTCATTCTCCCCTTGTACCTGGTCCCTTACGCCAGCAGCCTTGGCCTAGAACCGTACTGGGCCACCTCGCTGTTGTCGGTGATGGCGCTGGGAGACCTGATGGGCAGGCTGACCTGCGGCTTTCTGGCCAACGCCCGGTTGATACGCAACCTGCAGCTCCTGGTGGTGGTGGTGACACTGCTGGGGGTGGTCCAACTTCTGCTCCCCACTGCAAGGAGCTACGCTGCCTTGCTGGTATTCTCCTCTTTCAGTGGCCTCCTCTTTGGAGGCATCGTGGCTATTCACGTCACGTCTATCATTGACGTGGTCGGGGTGGATGCGTTTGACAGTGGCCTGGGCCTTTTCATGCTCTTGCGCAGCACTGGCGGCTTCATCGGTCCACCAGCTGCAGGTGAGAAGCTGATGAATCATTGTGAGCATTTCGGCACCTCTGTAAGACCTGCAATACCTTGGATGGTTATGTGCTTTACTGTACAACGTATCGCTTATCCCTACAAGTGGTTCTTCATATACACATGTAGAAAAAAACAAAAATGTGAGCATAAGCTCTGTGAGCGTGATGCCGGTGCCTAACAGCAGCTTCGGTGTTAAGTTCACTTTTAACCTTGACCTTCCCCATGTGTGTGTTTACTCTGTCACAGGCTGGCTGGTGGACAGGTTTGGTGACTTCAGTTCCAGCTTCTACCTTTCTGGAGTCTGTTTCATTGTATCTGGCATTTTTGTGGTGCTCGTGGACCTGCTGCTGCAGAGAAAAAAGGCAGCTGGAAGAGAGCAGGGACTCAACCCTGAGCTGCATGGCTGCCCGTCCACAAAAGGAGACACCGGGGGTTTGTGCAACAGTGGACCAAATAGCAGCTCGGAGGTGGTTGTAAGCCCAGGAAATGCCGCGGACCTGGGGCGTAAGGGGATGTATAGTGCATGAAGCTGCAAGAACCTGCGAGCCCCAGCAACTGTATTTCTTCTAAGGCAGGTTATGTCTGCGTTTTCTGTTTTTATGGTTTCTAATGAGACGGCTTGCTTTGAGGTGAACAGAATGAAATTAGACACCAGCATATTGTAGATTCCTGATAATACTGTAGTACAGGTCAGTACGGGTCATACTTGTCTAGTTCACTTGAATAAAAGAACCCCACAGCAGCCCCACCCTGCCTGCAGGCACGTGTGTGTACCCTCATGGATCCTCAGCAGTGTTCACTGGTTTTATCACAGCCACCGCAGAGCTCAAGTCTCAGGACGTAGATCATCAGTGGCAAGGAAGTTCACGAACTTTCTTTACTTTGTCTTTCAAGCCTCCTATGACTGGCTGCCGTTGGACGGCTGTTTTCTCTCTGACTTTCTGGGTGTGCATCACCATTGGCATGTTTGGTGGGATCTTTGAACGTTCACTTTGTACGAATCATGATTTACTTTTACATTAGTAGCAGGTAGTGCAGTGGTCAGGACTGTCACCTTGCCACCAACGCCAACGTGTTCGAGTGGCAAATTCCACTGTAGCTCTTCCGGGCAAAGTACGTACCCTGACCTGACGGGGTTAAAATTATCTGGCTGTATACACTGGTAAGTAATTCTAAATTGATGAGCACAGTATACAGACCTTCCACTGCAGGTGGCTAAATGGTAGTGGTACTTATTCAGAAAACACACACACACACACACATTTTCTGAACCGCTTGTCCCATACGGGGTCGCGGGGAACCGGAGCCTAACCCGGCAACTCAGGGCGTAAGGCCGGAGGGGGAGGGGACACACCCAGGACGGGACGCCAGTCCGTCGCAAGCCACCCCAAGCGGGACTCGAACCCCAGACCCCCTGGAAAGCAGGACCCGGTCCAACCCACTGCACCACCACGCCCCCCTGTTCAGGGAACATAGTCTTTAAACACTCTTTTAAATTCTCTTTCTCCTTTATTCTGTTTTTTTTATTTCATCCGTTTCTTTTTTTTACCTTTCGGCTAAACTCAGGGTTGAGAAATTGCTCTTTTATTTGGAAGGATAATTCCCATGATTACTCGAGCAGTTAGACAGTACCATGGAGTTGTTGTTGTTATTATAAAATTGGGATGTGCGGTCAGTTGTAGGTTCAATCCCTGTTCAGTCTGTGTGGAGTTTGCATGTTCTCACCATGTTCATTGGAGCTTTTTGTCAGTGCTCTGGTTTCCTCACGCAGTCTAAACACATGTGGCTCTAAATTTCCCATTGTGTGTGAATACTTTGCAGTGGACTGGTATCATGCTTAGCTTATTGCCCTATGGTTGTGGAATAAGCTCCAGACAACTGCGACCTTGTCTTACGATAAGAACTTATCAACAAAGAGTGCGAGTGATGATACTCAGCTGATGCCAAACAACCTCATTCTTCCTTCCTTCCTTCCTTCCTTCCATTTTGGCTTTGACATTGAATATCTTTCATTGCAGGTGAAAGCTTAACTGCTCAGGAAATTGATTCTTATGTTTGCTGAAGGTCTAGAGCATTAGAGACTCAAGCAGGCTTAGAAAGTGCAGGAGAAGATTTATAGATTCTCAGACACATCTTTACTGATGCACATGTCAGCTTATGTAAACGGAGCGAGAAATGTGAAGCTGCTCTGCTGTGAAACGCCAAACAGCAGCACCTTGAACCTTACTGAAGCAATCGTTGGTTGTTGCGATTTCCATATTTATGTATAATTTTCTTAACTGTCAAAGCTGAACAGAATCCATGTTGCAGTGCCTGGAGGGATGGTCGCCAAGGACTTGAGCGGGTTTTCTCTTCGCAGATATCCTGAAATCCAAATTTTAACTTTTATGCTGTGTGAATTTGTGCATGTTTGTCTTATCTTGAGGATATTTTCAAAAAGTTCCAAAAATTCTTGCTGTCAAATTTCATTTTTCAAGTTCTGCTGGGGTGGGATTAGATCTAATTTACTTCATTACAGCTAATCAGTGTGAAGCCTTTAACATAACAGTCTAGTAAATGTGTGTGTCCCTAGGTTAGTTACTACTACCTAATAACAGATAATGATTTATTATAATAGTTCTTAGTCTATTGACTAACATAAAAATAAGTATCACACATGAGATAGAATGAATATGCAAATGAGTTAATAAAACATGCACAATTACTATTAGTGTCTATATCCTCTAACATTTTTACTTTCCAGCAGTGGAGAGATGCGTGTGATTTGAATTATCCTCAGATGTAAGAATTCATTGTTAGAATGAGTCAGTTACAGCACATACAGTTACGTGCCGTTTTGAAGATAGAGGACGGTAAAGGGGTAGTTACCATGGAGCGCAGTGGGAGGAATGTGGTGCAGTAATGGACCGAGGACACCTGGCAGCCGGTGGGGACGGTGGTGGTGTCGGCAATGAAGACGTGCACCTCACCTACTGCTGATGGACTTGCCAGCGGCGATCTCATGCAAACTGCTTGAGAAAATAATTTGTTGAATTATTCTTCAAAGGCATGGAGCTCCTGAGAACACAGGGGCGGATTAAGTGTTCTGCACTTTAAAGCCAGATGGGCAGATTATTCGCATTCCTTAAATGCCAAATATGCGCAGAAACCCCTTACAGAGCGCTCACCAAAAATAACCTGACATTTCTGAACATTTTTGTTTTGCATGGAACCAATGCATTAAATCTCAGTAATATGGAGTCATTTCATTAACTGATACTCCGGATAGTGATCTCTCCAAAGTGTGCCGATGGGAAAAAATAAGAATAAGACAACGCACAGATTTATTTCTGGAGACTATCGGAGCTGCAGCTTCTGACGCTACAGGTCTGAGAGGTGGTCTTAGCAAATGCCTGGGGAGAGCAGTGACCCGAATAAACATGCTGTCCCAGTCAGTCAGCAGGAGCTGAGGATGGTGGGTGGAGGTCCAAGCAGACCAGAGCCCTTGTGATCAGGTCTAAGGGGTGGCCTTCTAGTCCTGAAGCCCCGGCTCTGTTGCTCCCCGGTACCACTGGGGCCCAACAAAGGGCTCGATGAACTCGGGTCTTTTACCGGTTCATGAGATCTAAGATACTGGGAAATCGAGCTCTTTGACATTCACCTGTAGCTGGGACTTAAAAATAAGTCTCTAAATTAGGGCATTAACAGTACGAAAAAGTCCACAACATATCTTGGTTTGTCTGGATCTGAGGGCTTCTTTTATGGCAAGAAAAAGTCCTGAAGATGTATGTAATAAATGAATAAGATGTAATAAGATTTTAAGTCCATATTAACATTAAAAAAGTCCCAGCAGTAAATACTATGGCAACACTCGTTCATTGCTTTGACAAACCAAATGCTGCCATAATCTGGGAGACCAGCGTGTACAGTTGGCCAAATAGGAGTCGGCTCGTTTTGTACCGCAGCGAACGGAGTGAAATAGCTTGGAGAAAAGCATCGGTTACTCAAACAGCTTTGCTCATTCTGGGAACATGTGAGAAATTCCACCACTATAAAGCAGCATCTCTCCACACGATGGCCACCTTCCCTCACAAGTTGAGGCAAACTTTTACTCCTTAGTCACGTGACTCTCAGAGGCACTTCTACTGCATATTTAGTCATTTGATTAAAGTCCAAGATCTTTCTGCAAAGCCCGGAATCTTCCGTGCAGTAACTTTACCATCATACTGTGGTCTTTCAGCTGATCCCAACACAGTAAAAACTGCATAATGCTGTTTATTTCCTGTAAATCATAAAGGGTCCTATCAGTTTTTCACCAAACCATACCAAGGCCTTTTCACTATGGCTTCAGTTCAGTCAAGCCCATCGCTCTCCTTACACACCTTCACCGCAGAGCTGGAAGAGACAGGATGGGACCCAGAGCAGCAATAGGCTTTACAAAGACTTCCAGAAATGTAAGATTTAGTATGTAAGGCTACAGGAGTGAAAAGTGAACACAATGCCAGTCCATGGAACAACCATCACACACACTCGTTCGCTCTACTTCACGCTTTCGCACACTGCAGGCAATTTAGCCACCGGTTTATCGTCAACGTCTTCGCGCTGTGTGAGAACACCCATGTAAACAGTGGAGAACGTGTTTTGTCTTGAGAAATTATTACATTTTCATTTTAAATTAAAAATCGGCACCGTTTAGGTAGACTTTAAATTGTCATGAAATTATCACTGATCATTCTAACAGTAAATCTGATCATTTGTCATACACATAAACAGATAACAGTTTGTAGATAATTTATACATGAATAAAAATTAACCTTTCCTTATTTTACCAGTGATCCCTGGGTTGAACATGAAGTTGTTTAACAAATGTGGCTATATAAAATTTATTTTAATAGCAAAATGCATTTTTTTTTTCTGTTCTTGAGGTTTATTGACTTCAACACCTTTTTCATGTCTAGTATATTTGTTTACTGGGGAATTTATTCAGTTGTTTCTATGGTTACCATGACTTGAGGATACAGTAGTTAATTAGTGTCAAGACTAAATTTACATAATAAAATATTTTTTTAAGTCCATTTTTTTGTGAAACAGTACTAGTTACACTTTGTTTAGGGTTTTTTGCATCGTGTACCATTTTATTCCTCTCCATTAATGAATAACTTCATCCTCTGTGCAGGATCCCAGTGGAATGACACTGCCTTTAATGACTTGTCTATGATTTCTGTTGCATGTTTATAAAAATGAGAAAAAAAAAAAATGTCCAGCCACAGAAACACAGAAGTCATAGATAGTCATGGTAGTGGGGTCTACAGACTCAGTTAAAATGTTAATTCCAGATTCAAGCAAATCATTCATAGTATAAATCAAACAATTAGCTGTAGATTCGGTATTCCAGCAAGATTAATTTTTTATACGACAGCTCACAATTTTCAGGGTGTCCTTTGCCTGTGAGGACAGAAGAGCTACTATACACCCAGCATCATAGATTCACTTGAAAATGTTGCTGTGAGAAACTGATTTAGTCTTATTTCAATCGTTTTCTGTGTCAAGAATCATAAAGCAAATGGCTTCATATTCATTGATGGCTGAAATGAGCTCCTACAAACTCAGTGAATGTTTCTGGGTTCTTCATAAAACGATACAAGAAGGCCCAGCGCTTGGTGTTTGGAACTTTTCTCTTTCATTAACAAAACAATACTTTGGGCAGAATGGAGTCAACAAGTCCCTCCTTGTTCCCTTCTGTGCGCCGCTTTCAGTTCAGACGTCGGAAGTGTCACAATCAATCACTTCAAAAAGGCTGATCCCGGTGGTTTTTGTCCTACAAATATGATTTTAGTAATGGTCAGCGGAACCCTCCGCCTGAAGTGACCTTCCCTGCTTACAGTCTAATAGTCAGGCGGTGGGGCTCCTCCAGACTCCTTGTGAACTGACTTGCACCCACAGCCGTGACCCTGGTGCCGCAGACTTTCCAAAACGTGCTCTACACAAGGGCAGCTCACAAACATTTAGACTAAAGTTTTAACTTTTTTGTAGCTTTGTGTACACTGGTATGACACAGGTCCAAACAAGTCTGGTTAATTGCTGGTGTGTTTCACTGTTGTTCACAAGGCCGCTCCCCTTTCCATTTGCGCCACACAAGGGCAGCGTGCCGTTACTCGTTCATTGTGGACTCATTGCGGATTAGAAGCGCGGATCCAGCGTCAACTCTTGGCACAGTACGGAATCGTTTTGCCCCAACAAAACCTTTAGAAATGTGTAGGTATATTTTGAATTGCTTTTGTGACATAGGTGATACCTTTGAGACACATCTTTACTGGACAGAAAACAAGGATCCAGCCGTACAAGCCAGAGAGCAAAGAGCAAAGGCTGGAATGGAAAGATCTGCCATTGCCGTCAAAAAGAAATTCAGCACCTGGCCCAGGCAATGGAGGAAGCGGTTCATGGGGGGGCTTGTTGCGCAGCAGAAACCCTTTTCCTGAGGACATTCAGAAGCTTGTCCAACATTTGAAAAAGTGTGTTTACTGAATTGTTTTTGACAGTTTGCCAGGTTAACTGTATTTTCTGAACTTTTTTAAAATCAACATATTGTGCATACTTTCACTTACATGACTTCCGATCTCAGTAACAAACTTCCTTTACTGCACTTTTTTTTCCCCAATTTAATTCCTCATCCTTACTTTTTAATTTATCTCATGCTTACAACTTACCTTATCTAAAAACAAAGCTAAACTTGGATGAGTGGTGAAACATCTGCAAGAAAACTCATCCAAGTCCAGTTGCCTTTATTTTAGCTTTGTTTTTAGATATACCATGACCTGGATAATTGACAATCTTCACAGACATAAAACTTACCCTGTTAAGCTACTTACAATTATTTACCTATTTCTACAGCTAGGTAATTTTACTGGAGTAATTTAGGGCAAGTACCTTGCTCAGGGGTGCAACAGCTAGAGATACGATTCAAATCTGCAACCTTTGAGCAGTAGCACAAGGAAGACCAAAAGAAAGGGCATTCCTGTCTCTCGTTTCTGGGAAGGGGGTCTGGTACAGGCAGTTTGACTCAGCTGTGCGCTGCATACCCCTTCAAATCAGAATGGAAGACTTGAGATAAGCAACACGTGTCACACATCTCCTCAGCTGAACAGGAACCATAGACCTCAAACCCTGTTCTGCAACAGGAGCATGTGGTATAAATCAGTGAAGTGCTGAGACTGGAAAACTGATATGAGTTTTGTGATCTGCACCGTATATTGCATTTGTGCCCCATTCCAGTTTAAGTCCACCTTACCTCTGAGTTTAACCTGAGCTGAGATTTACCACACCTCCCAGACAACACAGGAAGCGTAGCGGTTGTCTTTAAAGCTGTGACAAACATTCCTGATACTTTACAGCTTTTGCCCTGAAAATGCTCTAGCGGCTCTCACACCAGTGTTGTGCTCCAGTTAATACACTTCATGGGGCAATTGGGGGGGGGTCATTGCATATGTCTTACGAAATTTGGCTACAGGGTAGAGGAACTGGTCATTCAAGGCTTGCATTTGAATCTTTCCACTTATGCTCCTAACAGCTCCACAGACTCCCATAATGGTTTTCTGGAGAAACCACAGCCTGTACTTAAAGAGGATGTCTGTTCTTACAAAGTGGTTTCCATAGCAATAGCAAATAAGGGTAAAGTCAAAACTGAGGTTAAGTGCTGATGCTGGAGGGAGGTGTTCAGTTCATCTCCATATCGTACAGTGAATCCATGGGCCTGTTCTCAATAATTTAGGATTTGATCTGTCTGCCAAAAGACCCACCTCAGTGTTAACCCCACTGTAGTAGAAAGTCAGTATTTTCAAAACATTTTATTCTTTTATAATCAATTGCTTAAAGTTAATTAGAAAAGATTACCCCTGTGACTATTTCAAAGAACCATCATTGATGTTTTGGTGAAACAGATGAAGGTTAAGGGAACCACACTTTTCAAGAACAAAAAAAAAAAAAAATCTATACATACAAAGTAAGTCAATCAGTCCATGTGTAACTGATGATTCTAGTACAGAGACCAGAAGTTAAAATGCAAAAGTTATTTTTAAATCTGAAAGTGATGATCTTAGGCACTTGCAGTGCACCAAGTGGGAGACAAAACAAATATACAGTGTTGATTTGAATGCACTGTGAGATGACTGGTGCAATCAGTGGCCCTGCTGTCAAGACGAGGCCCTTTCCTGTTCGAAAGGCGACTCATAAATGTCCATGGGTGGGCAGGTGCACACCAGGTGCTGGTCGCCATAAATGTCATCGATTCTGGAGATGGACGGCCAGAATTTGGTCTCTGGTTTCACAAATGGCTGAGGATTTGAGGAGAAAGGGAGGGGGAAGTTACACAGAACCAAAAGAATGTACTGAGATGGAGATAAAAATCCACACATAGGTCAGCATGAACACAACATCCACAAAACGGCACAAACACGGATAACAAAGGAATTTACTGAGTTGCGGTCACTCACCATGGGGAAGGCGGCACTCTCTCGTGTATATGGTCGGTCCCATGTGGACGAGGAGATGCAGGCCAGGGAGTGGGGAGCCATCTGTAGCAGAGGGAAACCAAAGAGCCAGTCAGCTCTAGCAAAGCCTCTGTACCCCCCCATCCAGACACCTAAACATTTTAATAACCAGCTATTTAACCCACTTAATTCCTCCAGAGCTCTGGACTCACCTTCAGGGGGTTTATGCGCGAGTCCATCCTGCCCTCCTCAATTTCAGCGATCTCGTGTCTGATGCCCACAAGGGCATCACAGAAGCGATCCATCTCTGCCTTGTCCTCAGACTCTGTGGGTTCAATCATCAGGGTCCCAGCCACAGGCCATGACATGGTGGGGGCATGGAACCCTGTCCATTGTGGAGCAAGAAAGTGAAATGGGAGGAATTACAGTGATTAAAAAAAGTTTTTAAAAAAAAAAATGAAAATGAAATGCACGGAAACTCTCTGCAAAGGACTACAAAGCAACTCAGGACATGGGTAGCTTCAGTACACCACAATGTGGTGTTCAGCAGACCACCAGCAAGCCCTCCTAGTAGGGCCACTTACCATAGTCCTGCAGCCTCTTTGCAACATCCACAGCCTCGATGTTTGCAGTCTTTTTAAATGGCCTCACATCCAGGATAAACTCGTGAGCCACAAACCCTGAGAATTGCAGGAAGTCATGAAAAACACTGGCGCACCCACTCTAAGTGACCGCACACTGTACATGGAGGCTCCTGCCACAAGGGAGCATCCTGCTTGCCTTAACCCTTGGGTTCTCCATTAGTCTTAAGACTTTATTGCTCACAAATGCATGCTCCTGAGAAACGTAGTACAGGTGTATCCCGAGACACGACAGTTCAAGTTACGAGAATTTGACTTTATAAATTTCCTTTCATATGAATAAATTAGCTTGCAAGGCATTTCATCACTTGTACGAAACTCAGATTTAGGTTTCACGCGCCTCCCTGCATCTGAGTGGCATGAAATCTTGGGAGTTATTGTTTGGATCCTGCTGCATTAAGTTCTCAACCTACATAACCCCTTTTTGTTAGTTTCACCTTTTATAATCTTGGTTCTGTGAATGTGAATTCATTTCCAAAGAAATTTCTAATTTTTGTCTTTACTGTTCCATTGCACAATCCATAAACAGCAAGTTCCACTTTGTGGTGCCTCGCTTTGGCGCTCCTGCAAGTTCGTTTCAGTGACAGCAGTCTTTGGAAATGCTCTGTATTAACACCGTGCATGTCTGAAATGACAGACATTATAGGATTTCTATTATTTAAAAAAAAAAAAAAAAAAAAAAAAAAATTGAAATCTGTGCAAACTACTCCCAACACCACAACTCCCATCCACAGTTGCCTGCCCTGAAAGGACATTAATTAGAGCCGATAAACTCACTGAACTGTCATGCAAAATAGCTGTAATGCAAGGTGCCACAAGGGAACTAATTTACAGATTTCTCCCTCAGTACCATTGTAATCTGTCTGCATTTTTTGTTTGAGCATCTGTTTAAATATTTGCTATACTGAGTTATAACTTGCTTAAGCTATCCATTTTTATGGGATTTGGTGATATTTTAGCATAAATGTATCACTTTTGGAGTTCAGCAATGCATTAAAATTTTGGCCATAGAAATGAACAGTAATGTCTTGCGACAACATGATTTGTGAGAACTCACGTTACTATTTTTTTTTTCCAGGAATGAATTACCATTGTAAGACAGGGGAAAACGACTGTATACAGAGTATCAACATGAAGCAAAATGCTGTACAGTACAAGTAAGTTTAAATGTGACCATTTAACCGTAACACTAAGTATCACATACATTTTCCTAAATGTCACAGAGTATGACAAAGTTTTGATATGGTATGGTTCCGATCATAATTTGCACAGTATTCTGAACACAGCATTAAATACACAGAACTGCTGAGATCCAGCCCCACCTCTCACACCCCTGTAGAGGATCTTGTAGTGCTTCTCCAGCCGCTTAGCCATGTAGTTGGCATTGAGGATGGCCACTTCTGTGGCATGCTTCAGGCCCTTTGCACCCATCATCTACAATCAGACAAGGGAGCAAAGTCAGCGGTGCTTTCTGACTGGATTTTCTCCCTTGTAGTAACAGCACGTCCCACATTCAAGTTTACTATTATTCTTAACTTGGTTGACAGCAGGCCACATGTACACTATGCTACTTAGCTAGTTACTCATTTATAAAGTTGAATATTTTTACTGGAGCAGTTCATCGTAAGTACATTGCCTAAGCATATTGTAACAGAAGATAGATTTGGGTCCTTGACCACCACACTATACTACACAGATAGCACCCCCATGCTACATACTGCATATGAAACTGCTTCTTTTCAAGAACTTGCTATTCTGCTGAATTTCCTAACAACCACTGAATGAGCACTCAAGGAGGTCTTTACCTTGATGTATGCCCATGAGATGGGTAGAATGGCACTGGAGCCCCAAGGGGCAGCACTGATGGTACCCAAAGAACTGAGTGTGTTATCAGACTTCAGAGTCACCACTGGGTGGCTGGGCAGAAACGGGGCCAAGTGCTGCTTTCTAAAAGGGAAGGATAGGTTAAAAAAAAGTCTTAAAATAGGTCATTCATAATCATCTAATTTAATGTTTTCCATTGTTTTAATTTTAATGGTTTTTAGCTGTTTGAGTTCAGCCCTGCATATGGAAATTAACCAAATTATAGATTTTTACTAATCCCAAAAATAACTAATGTGAAACAGCAATTTTCTACCAGACCATCAGATCATAATTTTGCTGAACTCAGTCCATAGCTCAGCTCCACCGCTATGTTCATCTCCTGATATGATCTAAAGTCAGATTTCAGGTTTATTAAAAAAAAAAAAAAAATTATTATTATATATGGCAAAACATCACAGATTGAAAAATAGTCATTTGGAATCTGCCAATTTCCATAGATGTGTTGAGTCATTATGGTAATGCAGGAACTCTTCTCATTGACACAATATTTAAAGCTTTTTCTCCCTATAAGAATTCACTTTTTTGCTTAGTGACATGTTGCAACACTGTAATACAGTATCATAAAGCAATAACACTTTCCATTTGGTATCACTGGTTCCTTTCATAATCCATCATGCAACACCGCAGTTGCTGATTGTCTACATGCAGTAACTGGAGGACAAATTGTCAACTGTGGCATTAGGAAGGGGGGGACTTACACTCCAATTGGACCCATTCCTGGGCCTCCACCTCCATGTGGAATGCAGAAGGTTTTGTGGAGATTTAGATGGGAGACATCAGATCCATAATCACCAGGACGACACAAGCCTACCTGTTAAATAAAATAGGGCAAAAAATTACATACACATTTAAAAAAAAAAAGACATTGTTTGCACTGCATTTGGCAAACATTGCTTTTGTTTTGTAGTTTTCCCCTCCATTAGGAAAAATAATAGAAATCATGTAAGTCAAGTAGTAAGTACATCATTTTTAGGGTGTTACCACTGATCCATTCATCCCTCACCTGTGCGTTCATGTTGGCCCCATCTAGGTACACCTGACCTCCATGCTGGTGGATGAGCTCACACACCTCACTGATGTTCTCCTCAAACACTCCATTGGTGGAAGGGTATGTAATCATTATGGCAGCCAGGTTGGTCTTGTGCTTATCCACCTGGGTGACAAAGCATTGAGAGGTGAATAATATCCGAAGTTTCCGTGCATCTCAGCCAAGGAAATCATTTTAAGTCAGGAGAAATTGAAATAAGACTCAATGCTGAATAACATGGAATGAGTATTCAAACAACCAAACAACAGAAGCAATGCCTTAAACAAGTGATAGGAAATCGAGAGTAAAATACATCTCAAAACAATCACCGCCGCAGGTACAAAATTAAACTACAAAATAACCTACCATAGCCTTCAGATGTGCAATATCAATGTTCCCATCTCGATCCACCTCCACTACCTGGACCTTCATCCCTGCCATCTGGGCGCTGGCAGGATTTGTGCCATGGGCTGACTTGGGAATCAAACATACCTGGGAGATAAGAAATAAATCAGTTGACCCAACAAGCAGAATCTGGAAGAGGATGACTACACAAAGGACATGCAAGTCAAGATCTTGTACTTTGAAACACAATCCCAAAAAAATGCTACCAGTAAAAATGTTTACTCAGTAGTAATGCCAAGGTGAATGAACTTTAAACTAGCCTACCAGCTGAGGGCTGTTTCAAACTGAGCAATGAAGTCTCCAAATATGGCATCTTCTCCTAACCTACAGCCTTCAGAAATCTGATGTCCTCCTTTATTTGCACAACACAGGCAATTTGGACCTTGACTCTTTCAGAAGGTCATGCTACTATCAAAATTTTGCTTATGAAGTACTCAGTAAACAAAGAGCAAGTTACAAAATAGGCCAATCTCACCATGAACTTCTAAAACGTATTGGAGGATTTGTCATTACTTAAACATAGAAGTAACTCCCAACTTCTGCATTTATCCAGATTAAAACAAGTCTAGCCACAGAACTCCAACAAAATCCTTCAAACATCAAATTTAAGCCAAGTTTTGCTAGCAATATGTAATTTGGATGGATTCAGGCCAGCCCATACCAATCTGTGAGTCTCTCCTTTGGAGTTGAGATAAGCTTTGATGGCAGCCAGACCAGCATACTCCCCCTGAGCACCACTGGAAAGGAACAGGAAACATCTGTGATCGCACATCGAACAACACTCATGCCCTCGCTCCAACCACACCCAACAACCCACCCACAGAAATCTCACATACTCCTGTCCCTGGGAGGATGCACTTTTAAATTTTATATCCACAAAGCCTACTGTATTTTTCAGGGTTTACCATCTTTCTGGGGAGTTTGACATGCAGATAGCAAACAGGCTGAGACAGTCAGTTGGGACATAAAAATACCATGAGTCCACAAATTAAATAATTTTAAGCAGTAGCACTGTGTGTAAACTAAACACAGGAACTGCTGTACCAGTGGGGAAAAAAAAAAAAAAAAAAAACACAAGATGGTGGTGCGCACGGATGCAGCTGCTTGGTACTCCAGTCTATAATTTTGTTGTTGTCACCACTGACAAAGTCTTCAAATCAATTCAAAACCCTCTAATCTTAAAAAATTTGCATTGTCAATTTCCTATTCAAGAGTATTTAACCTTGCCAAGCCTTAAAATATGATTATTTTGTATCCAATTACATTTTGGATAGTGTATTTGCAAGATGAATGCCTTTGGCAATGACAGAGGTGTAAGCATTCAAACTTGTCTCCAAACCATCCAAATGAGAACAATGCTGTAGAGTCGTTTTAGTGCATGATGTTGTATCACATGGTTAAACGTTAACCTTTCCCATCCAATCAAAAGAACATGGAAACTAACCAGATACCACAATACAGCACTAATAAGAGGGCAAAGTCGCCTTCTTAAGCCATCAAAAGACCATAAATTTCCCACCTAATACATTCACTTCCTTTGAAATCGTACACAGCTGATCAAACCCTATGAAAAGTGCGATTCTCATCCATGTGCAAATCTTGTCATACTCGTACCCTTCCTTAAAACACCAAAACAATTATCTGAATGAATATATTTAAGCAACCAAACTCAAACATCTTGGATATGCCAACTAAACTATTTACACAATTTAGCCATTTAGTCTAAACAAAGACAACTTTGGGAAGTGAAAATATGGCTAGTGTTCGAACTCAAAAAACGTGTGATTATGTGTCTGCTATGAACCTGTTGGGCTGGAAGGAGATCTTGTCGTATCCAGTGAGCTCACATAAGTCCCTCTCCAGCTGCCAGAAGAGCTGCTGGTAGCCCTCAGCTTGGGCCAGTGGCACAAAGGGGTGGATATTTGCAAACTCCTTCCATGTAATCGGCTGTGGAGAAAGAAGCACTCTGGTGAGGAGATGCAGACACCGATGATGACAACTGCAAAGCACGCACACCTAGGAAATGTACCTCTAGAGATTTGCGCCCCCTGCTTTCAGAGGGACATAGATCAAGTTCAAGTTCTTAATGTTCCTGTGTTTAGTTTAGATAAAGTGAAGAAGGACCATTCACTTACCATGAGCTCAGAAGAACTGTTCAATTTCATTGTGCAGGAGCCCTGGAAAAGAAAGGGACATACATTTATTCGTTTAGCTGATGCTTTTCTTCAAAGCAACTTACAATGTTAGTCTGCCTACAATTCTTTACCCATTTATACAGCTGGGTTATTTTACTAGAGCAATTTAGGGCAAGTACGTTGTTCAAGGATTCTACAGCTAGAGGTGGGATTCAAACTTGTGACCTTAGGGTCCAACGGTAGTACCACTACCACTACGCTACCAACTGTCCCCACATACTGATGCATCATTTTTTTTTTTTTTTTTGGCCTCAAGTAAGAATGTACATTAGACATAATATTTGGCATGAAGCACTCCATTTGATGTTACTAGAGAAAGAAAAGGAACACATGGGAATGAAGGGTCAGCTGGAGTGAACTGAGACTCACCAAGGGGATCATGCTATGTACCAGGGAAAGGTCTTTGTTCTCCAGGCGCTTCATATAACGGATGAGGTTGGTCTCAGAATGATAACTCGAGAAATAAAAGTACAGGAAACAAAGAAAGAAACAAACAAACAAATAAACCAATGATCCACAGAAATTTACCTTATGTCTGCAGTCTTGAGCTCTTATTTACTTAAGGACCCAACACCACATACCTGAAGTACTACATATCACAGCTTGAAAAGTGAAAGTATGCTTCAAATCTTTCTTATGGATGTACAATGCTGATAAGTGCCTTGAACTAGTTTGACATTTAACTTAATTATGATGCTGTCTGTTTCAGGCAAAAGCTTCTACTCTATAAATAACCTGTAACCTCTGGCTGACCTCTTAAAAAAAAAAAAAAAAAAAAAAAAAAAAAAACCCTTTGCCATTATCTTCTGTGTTGACCTAAGCAGCAATTCCTTTTTGGCTTTTTATGACTGAAATAGCTAAGATACCTGTTCAGAAGTGCAACCCCAGCAATTTTCACACATACTGTATGAGAACGGATGAGAAAACATGCTCGTTAGAATCCATCCACCAGGAAGGGGGAAACTTGCTCCGATTAACTAAACCAAAGTGCATGGATTTTAAGATAAACAGAATGTTGAAATGAGTGGTACTGTGGTGCAGGTTGGTCTGTGTCAAGTTTGCACATTTGCATGGATTTCCTTCAGGTGCTCTGGTTTATACGCATAGTCAAAGACAACTGTTTCAGGTTAACTGGTGACTCTAAACTGCCTCTAAACTGCCTTTAGTGTGTGAATGTGTAATAGTGGTGTTTGTTGTTACCCTGTGGTGAGTCGATTTCCCACCGAGAGTGTACGCTACTTATCCTTGCGCCTCGTGACTGGCTCCAGACCACTCTGACCCTGACTTGAACATGCAATTATGTTAAATCACAAACTAGAGGGTCCCGTTCATTTAGATATATTCTGTAATGCCAACTGTAAAGGAGTTACTGATCGACCCATGTTGAACCTACCTATTGAACAATGGGTGAGTGAGGAATTTGCTGGTCCTTTTGAATGGTGTTGCCAGAATGCCTTTGGTCCTGTTACTCATTTTCTCTGCAATCAGCTCCTACAAAAATCCAGTACTGCTAGTTAGCAAACTAAACAGCACTGGTGCTTGACCACTAGGTCACACTAACTATAATAAGCTCATAAAGTATGAATGTTAGCTCACTGATGTGAATTCATGGGCTAGGCCATCGAATGAAAAAAAACAATAATCAAGTAACTTACGGCTGAGGATTCACATCCGAACACCCAGAGCAGATCATCCAGGTCTCTCTCAGTCACTGTTTCATCCAGAGAAACACCAAGCTTGAGAAACAGAAAAGGGAAAATGAGAACCACAGAAACGCAAAGTGCTGCTTACAGACCCCAAATGCGGCTGATACTGCAAATGGAAACTGTGCCTTCACACTTCTCCCTGGTGTCCAAAACTTTCAAACTGCTAAATAAGAACAAGCAGATACTTTGTCAACACTGATAGACTTTTAATCTGGTTAGTCACTAGTTAAACTCTTCACATGTTGCAGAACTGTACATTTTGTTGGGCACAACACAAATGGTTGGAAATCTAGTCAAATCAAAAGATCAAAGTATGAAAATATGCAACATAAAAGGAACTGTTCTCCATCGCAATTCCACTGACCTTTTTCTAGCCAAACAGGTTTGACTGTTTACCAACCCAGCATCCAACTGGAACAATGAAATCTAGGTGGTTTCACCTTACTAAAGAGAGCTGTACAGTAGCTGAAGCAGTACCTACCACTCCTTCACTGTAGACCCGCAGGTTGATCTGCCTTTGAGCAGCCCTCTCCAGGATGTCCTTGGCTGCCACACTGCAGTGGATCTTCAGGGTGTCAAAGAACATCTCATGCTGGAGCTTGTGGCCTGCTCGTCTCAACCCTGCCGACAGCGGAGGAAGGAGAAGGGGTTTAAAAAAAAAAAACACCCCTTAGATACAGGTACTGCAGCTGCTATAATACGACACCTTCAAACTAAACCCACATGCACACCTGTTTTACCATTTTAGACATAGGGCTTATATTAAATTAAAGTATTCCATGAGCTACTGAGATTTGTTATTGGTATTTTAAACGGAGGGGCTGCGGTGGTGCAGCAGGTTTGGCTGGGTCCTGCTCTCTGGTGGGTGTGGGGTTCAAGTCCTTCTTGGGGTGCCTTGCGACAGACTGGCGTCCCATCCTGGCTGTGTCCCCTCCCCCTCCAGCCTTACGCCATGTGTTGCCGGGTTAGTCTCCGGTTCACCGCAACCCCACTCAGGACAAGCGGTTTCAGACAGCGTGTGTGTATTTTAAATGGTTTATTATAGTGAACTTATGGAAACTAACCTCATCCAAAAGGTTTTTTGTTGAATCAGTCTAAACACCACAGAGAGGACCTACCCTCAGCCAGAATAAGAGTGGCATTGTGTGTCCTCTCAGCAATGTGCCTGAGGCCTTGCGGTCCATGGTAGACAGCAAACATAGCAGCCATGTTTGCCAGAAGAGCCTATAGGGAGGAAACAATCTGAGGACAGGTGGCAGGAAACTAACTGGGTTCATCACTTTCTACTCTATGCCAAAGTAAAGTGATCGCCCCTGTTCAGTCTCACCCGTCACGATGACTCACCTGAGCAGTACAGATGTTGCTGGTGGCCTTGTCCCTACGGATGTGCTGCTCTCTAGTTTGCAGTGCCAGGCGGTACACCTCCTTTCCAGCAGCATCTCTGGACAAGGGAAAAGCGACAGTGTCAGTGTGGACAGTTTTTAATAACATCCACTGTAATTATGTCTGCAATGTCTGGTCCTGTACAGTTCCCTTCCCCCCCACTGATTTTCAACCAGAATTTTGAGTTTTGGAATGAAGTTCAAAGAGTAAAGGGTATTAATATCCATATCAGTTGCAGTGTATTCCAATAACTATTACAGATAGCACATTGTGTTCCTATAAATCCTATATAAGGGAAAATATGGTATTTTTGTATAAATGCTAAGGTGAAATCACTGTAAATGAATGGCAATGATACAAAGTTTAGCCTTTTTGGTTGTTGGGTAATTATAAAATTTTACTAAGGATAAATGACAAAGCGGGGGGCGCAGTGGCTCAGTGGGTTGGACCAGGTCCTGCTGTCCGGTGGGTCTGAGGTTCGAGTCCCGCTTGGGGTGCCTTGCGGTGGACTGGCGTCCCATCCTGGGTGTGTGTCCCCCCCTCCAGCCTTATGCCCTGTGTTGCCGGGTTAGGCTCCGGCTCCCCGTGACCCCGTATGGGACAAGCGGTTCAGATGATGCATGCGTGCATAAATGACAAAGTTATGAACTAATATTTCAGATGTGCATTACTACAATAAGACCTGTAAGGAGAAGTCAGACATGCTTCCTTACCCTTTGTGCCAACCAAGGAAAGATGGCAGGTTTAATCACATGGCACTTTAAACCTTTGTTTCAATGGCACAAAGCCCCTATACTTCTATCTGAGATAAAGAGTTTAAGGCTCATTAACTCATGGGAAGGTTGGGATAGTGTACACTAGAAAATCTGAGCACAGCCAACACTACAGATCTTGGTCTCACATGGTGCTGCCAAACTGGCCATAGCTAAACTGCCTGCTGTTTCATACTCAATCTTTCTGATACGAAGACACACTTTGGTCTCATATGGAGCACTAGCCTGGTTTGTGCCTTTTGCTCTTTGCCCAGTCAGACATATTTAACCTCACAACACACACACACACTTTCAGAACCGCTTGTCCCAGACAGGGTTGCAGGGAACCAGAGCCTACCCGGCAACAAAGGGCATAGGGCCGGAGGGGGAGGGGACATACCCAGGACGGGACACCAATCCATCACAAGGCACCCCAAGCAGGACTCGAACCCCAGACCCACTGGAGAGCAGGACTGTGGTCCAACCCACTGCGCCACCGCACCCCCTATAACCTCACAACAGAGATTCATTATTTCAAAGAAGTCCACAGTTAAGGCTGACTGGCTGTACAAAGTTTTTCTTCCTGGGGCATGATAATAATTCTCATGAGAAATTGGTCTTCATTGTACCAATGCCAGTTCCAAGAAAACACACAGAACGCACATACCTCCGACCAGAATTATGCATCGGAATTTCCAAATGAATTAAGGCACTGATTCTACTCAAAGTGAAACGAAAGGAGGGATGCTCAGACATTCCATCAGTCCATAAACACTGGGAATGAGAGACTCACCGAGTGACTCCAACCATCCTCCCGGGCATCATGCGCACCAGATTTTCTTTGACTGAGAAGAAGGCTGCATGTGGCCCCCCATAGCAAAGGGGTACCCCAAATCTCTGGGAGCTCCCCAGAGCAATGTCCACCCCGAACTCGCCTGGTGGGTGCAAGATGCACAAGGCCAACAAGTCAGTGGCACAGCAGGCTAGTGCCTGTGGGGGAGGAAAGCAAACAACCATCTCAGCAAGCTGTGCTTTAAAATACAACAAAAAACCCCCCACACAATCTACACTTCACCTAAAACTTTGTTAAATGAAATCAAAGCTATGAGGTCATGTAACATGTCAGTTCCATCAAGCAAATAGGGTTCTGCCAGTGAATTATGATGAGGACCTCAACGCACCTTCTGACAGCTGACTAAATGGGAGAATATAACTGACTGTGTACAGGAAGCAGAACAAAAGAAGAAACACACACAATGTCAATAACTGACAGCTAGTCAGAAATTCCTCCTTTCATTTCAGTGGATTTGCCCATTAGAAGTAAATCGCTTCATGAAAGAGACATCTGCATTCCCAGGCAGCAAATAATGTCACCATGTTCAGAATCACAAGGCTCTCCTGGAGAGTCCTGCCACTGTGACTTGAGCACAGGGAACTGGGCCATGAAATGAGGGCTGCACGCCAGGACCAACCCCCAAGCCCAGTCATGCCACCACCACCATGCCTTTGTCCACTGTCAGGCACCCCTCCTGCAGAGCACAGCCAGGGGCCAGCCTGGCCAGTCCATCACTGCGAGGGCAGGACCCTGACAAGCCGTCCATCTCATGATAATAGAAACATCTCTTGTTTTACAGATATTAAGTACAGACCAATAAAACTGACTCACAGGCTCTCAGATAAGATTTGATTGTATCTAACAACCCTGTCTCTTATGCAATATTACAATAAGCTCAGGATGATTTAAAAATCACTGCTTGTGACAAACACCAAAACTTCTAATTTTAAAAGTGTTTTTTGTAATTGATATCATTTACTTTTTGGCACTTCACACCTTTATGAAATCAGTTTTGAACGCTGAGGGGGAAAAGGGGAAATGTTTATAACCTTTAAAAATAATACATTTCAGCAGCTGATCAGTCAGTCTTGGTCTTTAGAACTCTTCAAGATGTTAGGACCATTCTAGAGTAAATCCGGACATTTTGGAGAAGGTGGCTTAATGAACATTCTAAATGAAGGCCACCTAGGAACTTGAACCAGTAACTGTCTCCCTGTGCTTGACATGGCTTCTCCACGGCCTACCCCAGCTTTGTGGGCACGATCCACCAGCCCCGTGAAGTCCTCCACTCGGCCTTCGGTGTCCGGGTACTGGAACAGCACGCCGCTGACATCCTTCCCGCTGAAGTCCATCTCATGAGGTAGCTTCAGCACAGCCTTCACACCAATGTAGCTGTCATTGACAGCATAAAAATGTCCATCATCAGAAGTGTGGTTAAAGTCAAACATGGTGTAAGCAAAAAACATTCCCCTAGAACAACCTTGCTGTTGTTCATTCATACAACCATTCAGTTTACTTCTGAATTTAATGTTAAACAGAACTCAGAACATGTTTTACACCTGGTTGAAACCCTAAACAAAACAGGATGTCAACAGCAATTCAGGTAGACTACATAAGCTGCCCAGCTCAAGGAACCACCAGAAGACTAACAGCCTGGTGTAAAACCACAATCCAACGCATTAATTCAAGGCTTGGCCTGCTTCGGCCTGGAGACATCACAAAGCAAGGTGGCATTCCTAGAGACCCTATTTTTTTTAACCATTTGTCACATACCAGTGAAAGCAAGTAACTGACAGGAGACTAAACATTTAATGAGGAATGCAGCCACTTGTGAGCAAGAGGAACCCAGACATATGATGAGGAATGCCATCACTCAGTTCCCTGCCCCTTGTTACCACATCTAGATTTTAACAAGGGAAGCAAAGGGTAAGTCACAAAGATGGAATGAAAGAATAAACTTTTTTATAAATGTAACTGCTTAAAAGGGGGAAACTGTGAAACGAGAAACATTGTTTGCAAAAACATACAACAGATTCTGTCCAGAAACATTTATTTAAAAACTTACTTGGCCCTCGTCTGGACCACAGCAATAGTCTGGGGGTGACACCGTGGGTCAATGTAAAACGTCCTTCTCTTGTTCTGCCTGTGAAAATGCGTAGAAAGAACAACTTGAGTTTAGGTAATGAAAATCAGCTGTTAAAGTATTATGTTTGTAACCGGAGAGCTGCAGGTTTACCTTGGACAAAGGGCACTACAATAGGTACTCTTGAACAAATTTAATAAAACATCTAGAAGACTCACCTGTGGCACAGTTGCATGGCCTCTGCGGCTGCTGTGCCTTCATCCAGTAGCGAGGCATTGGCCACTGCCATGCCTGTGAGATCACACACCATGGTCTGGTAGTTGAGCAGGCTCTCCAGACGCCCTTGAGCCACCTCAGGCTGGTAGGGGGTGTACTGGGTCACCCTGCATGATTGAAATGTGACGCTTTATGGACTGGACAAATGATGCATAAAAACGGTCACACGCTCACTGAATACCTTGTTTTTTTGTTATTCGTTCTTTTCATTCACCGTATAACCACTATAGGAAGACATTCAGGATGTGAGTCATATGTTGCACAAAACCTGCACAGCAGGTCTTCTTTAAGCCTAAACCAACATACTCGATGCATGTTGCCTACCTGTATCTACTATAAATTGGGTATTTGTCAAGTGAGGACATTGTGCTGAGTCTTAATCGCAATAAAAGTCCTCAAAGTGAAAGCTCGTACCTTGACTGACAGGATGTACAACGTTCGTAGTACATTTAGCAGATGCTTCTCTCCAAAGCAACATACAACTTAGGAAACAATAATATTTCACTGGGAGACAGAGAAATACAGATGCAAATATGTGATTCTCCAAGTGGAATTTGTCCAAAACCGAAGTTTTTACCAATTTACACTACAGGATTAGCTGCATAGGAATTGACAGAGTGCAAACTTTTTTTTTTTTTTTTTTTATTATTATTTAAAAAAAAAAAAAAAACACGTAATGTAGTGAAACTTTATTAAGCAGATAAGCGATCAAAAGAGAAGTGGGTTCACAAGAGATGCGTTTTGAGATTCGTCGTGTTCGCCTCGAGTGATTCAGCATTTCAGTAACCTTGCCAGAGTCACATTTTTCTCCAATGTGGAGAGTAAAACTTTAACTGCCTAACAAAGTAGTCATGTGCAGCACAACCACACTTTAATGAGTTCAGCTTATGTAACAGCCTCAGAGACCAAAAAAGACCAAACTCAAAACTGCAGCCTTTCTTTTGGCCATTCATGTAGAAATGTGCACAACTGTAACAAGCCCTACCGGCTATGAAAAAGTCCAGAGTTTAATGGGCGATCGACATGTGACCAACAGAAAGGACAGGGACACCCACCACCCAGAGTTCTCCAACAGGTTCCTCTGTATGGCAGGTGGTACAGAGCAGTTGTAATAGCCCATTCCAATGAAGGACCTCCATATCTTGTTCTTGCTTGCAATCTTTTGCAAGGACTCCAGAATTTCATTCTCACCTGCAGAAGAGAGACCACATGGATGTCGGCATCTACGTTGGCTCTGCAACAAAAACATGGACTGAGCATCAATGGAACAATGTTTGGATGGAACAAGGGACGCAGCTCAGGGAAAGAGGCTTGCAAAATTAGCAGCAAGGCACATTGAGTCACGTGAAATTAAGGGACTGCACCACCACTATAATCTCATAAGCAAACCTCGTGCACATCTAGTTTAGCCCATTAGGCTGTAAATGACAAACCGCAACTCCCTCACATGCACACGGAGGTAAAAATGCAATTGGACAGCAATCAAAAATAAAAACTGGGAAAAGTATCCATCTCAGAACAGTAACAGAATTGGTTCTTTAACTATAGCTCTTCCTTGAAAATATTTAGTTGCTTTAAGTTATAGAAAAGTGAGTCTGTTATGACCAACAGAACAACTACATTCACCAGTAAACAGGGACTGCCAAAATGTAACCTATGATATGAAATCTGCGAATCCAGAAACATTCCCTTATATATTTCGGAATTGTACACACAAATTGAATGCCATACTCTTGCAACATGGCTAGCAGAATCTATCCGTTCACTTCTTACAATTTTGCAATGAATCCAGCAGAGTAATATTATTGGCAAATCTGGCAGCATCGCCTAAAAGCAAATTGATTTCATACTATTTTTGACATACCAAACATAGTCCAATAACAGAAAGAAGTAAAAACAAATCAACATTTAGCTGGTATGGCATACACTGTCTGTAAAAACTGTTTTTTCTAACCATGTTTTTTATCTGTTCATTAAACGCTGTGTGTTAACAAAGTGAGTGTTCAGAGATTTGACCAAACACCATTCTTTTTCAGTTACATCAAAGCACTACTTGTATTAAGGAGAAGACACCAAACTTAATTTTGGGATCTACCACTATTTATGTGAAGCACTTTGACCTCTGACAAGTAAACTGAATGAGGTGTCTGCTTGGGCAAATTTGGGTTTTTTACTGCAAGAATGAGTTGGTCACATCTTCCAAGACTCCACAGCTAAGGTAACTGCCAACCAAGAGGGTATGTCATAGTGGGAAGCAGCCCAGATGCAGTCAACCAAACATTCCTATAAAGAGCCAATGTGAAGCCTTCCAGAGCATCCATTGTCCAAGAGAATCCCCTGCTGAATGGGCAGAATCCAGAGTGCTCCCCTCAAGCCGACCCTTTTGCATAATGCAACCTGACAGACGCAAAGACTGAAAGGAGTGAAACACTGGACTATTTTACTGCATTCCCTACCCCCCAACCTAAATGTCATGTCTCCATACACCACACCCCTTCAACTTTGACCCTAAACAAGAAGACAAGGAAGAATTAGTTTGAGAGAGGCAGGAGTAGAGTGATTGCACTAAGAAGGAAAATAACCAACAAATATAGAAATGAGCATTAAAAATGGAAATATTTCATTCTTTCAATTGGTAAAGGTTGAATTTTCACTAACAGGCTGGTGAAACATTTTCACAAACAGCATCTGATAGGCAGACCATGGGCCATGAAGCAGATTTGTTAATTTACACTAGATTAAGAAGAAACTTTTGATTTCTGAAGATATGAGCAAACTGTGTTGAAACACTGTTCCAGAACAAATATGCAAGACTGTTTTCACCAGTGCAGCTGATTCAAGTTTTCCCACCTGTCTGCATGCAAATATGGAATGCAGCTGGTATGTAGTAATTACATAGGCCAAGTTCAAACATGCACATGACCTGACCAGGTGGTAGTTGTATTCCAGCAGTCACTATTATCGTTCTCCCTGATGCACCGATCTGAAAAATCCCACTAAAGTACAGCAGCAACTGCTTACTCCAGTCTTTGAGAATGCCACTTGCCTCCAAATGGCAAGGCACTACATGCAGGGCAAAATCTGATATTAACCTTTGTTGAAGAATGACCACTGAATCGCTTTAAATCTGTGCTCACAGCTTTCCTGTTTTATCAGAAGGTGAATGTCAACCGATAAATACATAAATTACCTGAATAACACAGCATTTACATTGAAGACTGTTCCACAATAGCATCTGTCTGCGATAGAGTAACAAAAATACTTTTGTAACTAGCCATGCAGTGGCTTTATGCTGGAATCTTAACCAGCGCAGCACTTCTAGCAAATCACACTCACCATCAAAATACTTTGAAAATAAATCATTAACAGACAGGAATATAAGCAACAGTCATTAAGTAACACTTGGTAAAGTTAACAAGAAATACTTGTGTGTCTGAGGGGGCGGTGCGGTGGTGCAGTAGGTTTGGCCTGTGCCTGGTTTGAGTCCTGCTTGGGGTACCTTGTGATGGACTGGCGTCCTGTCCTGGGCGTGTCCCCTCCCCCTCCAGTCTTGCACCCTGCGTTGCTGGGTTAGGGTCTGGCTCGCTGTGACCCTGCTTGGGTCAAGCAGTTTCATACAGAGAGTGTGTGTGTGTGTGTGTGTGTGTGTGTGTGTGTGTGTGTGTGTGTGTGTGTGTGTGTGTGTGTGTGTCCAAGTGGGGATTTTCATGCTCAGATGTCAGAGCTATCCAACCACCACTCTGAACCAAAACATGGTACTGTTTTGTAGCATCTCTCAACAGGACTGATATGGGCAGATTCTTAAATGCTGATTTTGCAGGCCTATTTACATTTACATTGCATTTATTCATTTATCAGATGCTTTTCTCCAAAACGATGTACATCTCATAATTTTTTCCATCTCATATAAACCTTACGAAATTATATGATATTGCACATGCTCTCTTTGAACTGATACTTATTTTCACCAGAATCTCTAAGCTTTTAACTAAAGTAAGAAGGGAGGCCCGAGCCTAAGCAAGGGGGGGGGGGGGGGCGTGTCCATCAATGTTCAGGTAAGTCTTAATACACACATATTGGGGGTGACATTAACTCCACCGAGTACTATTTGAAATGTAACACGAATTAAGCACTGGATCGTCTGCGCGGACCGCTGTTGTCATGCCGGTTTCCATGGTGACGCAAACCGTTAAGTCAGGCAGTCCTGGAAACATCCAATACACCGGATCGCATTATGTCACATCACTGTTGACCGACAGTACTGGAACAGCCTGTGCACTCTTAAGTATATTATTACTACTACTATTATTATTATTACTATTATTAATACATGGCTGACGTATTTGATGTTACATCAAGTCACACATTCCTTCCTGAGTACTTCATGACACACGAAACTAGACTCGTCCGGTATCACCTGGGCTTCTCGATCTCGTCTACGTCGTTTCATTTTACGGCTTGTACTTTAAACTAAAAATGATAAGAGTAGCGGGTATCTGCCGAGCTTTTTGATTTTTTGTACTCGTCAACCGCGCAGCCTTCAACTTCCGGTCTCTGCCCGAGCGCAGCGCAAAAGTAGCTCGTAAGTATTTGCGAATAATTATAAACCGCCCTTATGGTGTCAAAATGTGAGGTGACTGCGGGTTCTTTTCGCGAGCGAAAGTGTGCTGGATCCGTTTTCGCCGTCCGGACCCCTCTGAGCCCCTCTGCTCTGCGGAGAACCGCAGCGATTAAAGGCGTGGAATAAGTACGTGGGACGGAGCGGAGACAGCGCGAGCGAGCAGCTCGTTCCCGCCGGGCGCGCGAGGCCGCCCGCGCGAAGGAAGGGCGCCTCTGATGTGACGCCAGAGGGACAAACCAGATTGAACTGGCCCGGCACGGCGATCCAGCCTGAACTTTACACTCGAATGGCCGTCCTATTAGCACATCGGTGCTGCTCGGTGGGCTTCACAAAAACAACTCCAAATATGTGCAAAGGAAGAGCGAAAAGTCCGCTGGACGCACAGATGCCCCTCGCCGACTCGCTGGCTCTCTGCAACCTACATTTCAACTTCCACTTCAACTCCTTTTGCAGGAGGGAGGATTTTTATCCGCCTTCAGCATCACTCACTGTGAAAATGCATCCCCCCCCCCCCATTCTCAGCCTGCGGTATTCGACACAATAAATATAATCAAAATTAATATTGTCGAAAAAAATTACGTGGGAAATACGCCCAGATTGTATGAAGTCAAGACTTATCGGAAAACGAAAAATGTTCACTTACAAACAGGGTCATCCATTTTTAAACTTCTCTGCAAACGAATAGTGGATGGGATCGTCTTTTCAATCAGCTCGTCGATCGTCTGAAATAATAAAGCGCAGAAACATTAGAATATAAGTAGACCTGACATCACCGACACTTGTGTTAGTCAGGATCATCTGATTTCGGGAAAAAAAATAACATTTTATTCGTTTACTTCGAGGCAATGCCAGATTTTTCCACTCTTTTATGGCTAAGCTATCAATTTATAATGAATACAAAAATATGAAGACAACCGTTCATGTTTTCGCTATTAACTGCACAAGTTACTACTAAAAAAAACATGGGAAATCGGTCTTGCTCCCGTTTCACAAAGAATTCCTGCATTTCATAATTAAGCATTAAAAACAGGACCATCTGATCCATCTTACCCCAACACCCAGTGTGTCCAGCATCTCCTGCTTCTCTTTGTCACCTGGTCCTATATGTCTTTCTGAGAAATCATCGTGTCGTGGCATAATTCTCTCGATTTTCCTCGAGGAGAAAACTGCAGAGCCCCTCAAACCCCGGACAGCCACAAGAACTGGTTTATTCCCGGCGAGTTCCGCCCCAGGTTTGCCCAACGTGCGGCTTCTGCTGCACAGGCTCCTACCCGGCGCGCGAGCGCTCACCGACCTGGCCACGAGAGCCCAGGATTTTGTATAACTTTGCATTTTCAGCCTTAATTTGAAGTATGTGAAGCGTGTAAGACTGATCTGTATTTTTTTTTTTCCCTAGCCACCCCCCCCCCCACAAAAAAAAAAAAAAAAAAAAAAAAAAATTTTGCCGCGTCCCGCTTGTGGCAGGTGTCACGCAAAACTCTCAACAAAGAAGTGGACCAAGTTGTTAAAAGAGTGGTTTATGAATACGCCCCCTTATCACACGGGAAGCATCCAATAGCGAAGCGAGTCTCACTGACGTACCGTCAAGCCCCCATTGAGGGGCGGAGTCACGCGTCCCCACGTGCCCGCCGGGTATAAAAGCGATGGGCGTCGGCTTTCATGTTACAACTTTCCAGCGGGCGTAGGTGGTTTGTGCAGAGTTATCGGTCGGCAATCACAAAGTTTTCCCCCCTAACTACAGTTATTTGGTCTTGGCTGTGATGGAAAAACTTGCCATTTCCAAACGTACCTTTGAGTTCTTAAGAATAAAAGAAGCTGTTGGTCCAGTGTAAAGGGGACAGACAGCAATGTTACGCGGCGCGCATTCCTCCTCAGTCGCAGACTCGTAATTAGAAACACGTAAAACCGAGTATGTGTGTGAAAAAAGTCTGCTTCAGGACTTTTTTTTGCCTGTTGGTAAAGGGAGTCCCGTCCAGTAGCGCGATGGTTAAGGGAAATGATTCTGTAACGTGAAGGTTCGCGGCGCGAGACACTCCCGCCTCCCCCCAATGGACAGTACTAAGACTCTTGGGGAGTTACTCCTTAATCTGATGAAGGTGATGAGTGACAAGTTAGTAATTCTGATCACTGGCCCTTGTGGAGTGACGTGAAGGGTACTTCTTGTCCAAAACTACCTTGTACACAAAGAATAAACAGGAAAATGGTTTAAATGTAATGTAGTTAATTGCGGCAAAGTTCACATTTTTAAGTTGCCTATGCGGAAAGATGAATTACAAAAAATAAAAAACGCCCTAAGTTTTGCAACTGTTAAGGCATCAGATATTTTACATTTCTGGTAGCAGCAAATTCTGGCCTTTCAGTCCTTTTCCCCACAAGCAACCTTAACTAAAATAAACTAAAATAAAAGCTAAGCGAACATCCTATCTTCAAGGAAGGCCACCTAAGTAAAAGGCTGCAGCATTTTCTCTGGGTTTATGTTGCTTTACTCAGATATCCAATAAATTCTTAGTTATTGTACCATGCAGGGGTGTGTCCGACTATTAAAATCTCAGCAGGTAGAGTTACTGGTTTCTTGCTTTTGGTCTCATGCTAAATAATTTGTAGCATGTTTGAACAATTCAAGCTGTAACACAAAATGCTGTTCAGTACACAAAGGAAAGAAAAGGGAAACACCTTTCTAGTTATTACAAAACAGAGCTCTAGTTTGTCAAATTGAACCTAACCCTAAAACTGTCACATTGTCTTGTTTCACACTAATCTCCCAGTCTTGCATAGCAGAATGTGGGTTTCAATGCCCCCAACTTCTTACAGTTGCTATTTGTCTTTTTGTCAGTAGAGGACTAATCTTCACTTGTGTTGTTTTAGTCTTCATAGAATTTTATGAATGAGAACCTGACGACTGGGTTTAAATAGAAGCAGTAGACTCATCAGAACACATGCTCTTGTTTGTTTGCTTGTTTCTTCAGCACATTTAAAGTTAGGTAAAAATGATGTGCTGTGCCTGCCACTTAAATCAGAAAGGGTACTGGAGACCACTAGCTCTGGGCTAGTGAGGATGTTGAATTTGTCATGTTGTAGAGGCTTCTGAAGAATCTGTTCTGTGGGTTTGTTTGGTTTGACAGATGGAGTGAAAGTCTAGAACGCTCAATGTATCAAAGAGGGCTCTTCCCATACCAACCTGCCCCTGACAACCACTCTGGTCCTTGTTTGTGCTGGGCACAGCCATGCTGATTCCTTCCAAGCACCATCCTGTAGGACTTTTCAGTGAAGCTCTCCCAGGCAGGTGCTGTGTGCTCTTCCCGAGGGACACACCTGTGATCTTCCAGATCGGTTGCCCAGTTCCCATACCCACGAGGCTGCTAGATGGGCACGGTGCTTCTCTACCTCTTTCAGCTCCTGTAGTTGCTCTAAATATTCCTGCCTTGGTGCCTTTAGAAAGCAGTAACATCTCCTGGTCTGTAGTTACTCTCCAGGCTTCTGCTGTTGGTGGCACTGCACTGCTCTAAGGGGCAATCTTGTTTTGTAAATATCCGTTTACTGTACATGATGTTTTTGGTTTGCAGTTTGTACTTTGTAGCTCCTGCTGTAGCTGCTGGTGACTAAATTAAGTTGTTGAAGTTTGAGTGTTGGACAGTTCCAGCTAGAGAGCAGTTCAACCCATGCAGCTCCTACCAATGATAGGAGCATACTGACCGCGAGGCAGTCCCACACAAACAAGTAACGAAAAACCATAAACATCTCCAATCTGAGTCTGATGCAATCTCACCATGAGCCAACCTGTGTGGTATTATTGTACAGCAGTTTACATAACTATTTTGTGTAGGGGGTGTAGGTGGCAGTCTTACTGTCCAATCACCAGCACCCTGAGCAGTTAAGATATTCATTTGATAATTACAATTCAACAACATGTGGGAGTTAAAGATCATTCGGTGCTAATTTCAGATTAGCTGGCACCCCCTCACTGTGCAATAGGAAGGGCTTGGCTGTTCTGTAGTCTAGGAGTGAGGTGCAATAAAAGCTGGGGAAGGGAGTGCTGGATGGGCAGGATTCAAAGCATCCTATTGAAACTTGATATTTATTGAGGTCATGGTTTACACAGCAAAGTACCAGGACAAGCCAAGGTTTCTGAGAGCATGCTGTAAGTTACCAGGTATAAAAAAAACATGGTTGCATGTTCAAGTTGCCATAGGGACCGTGCTGTTGTACCCTTAGAGAAGGATCTTAAATTACTCAATGTATTCTGCCGCATGCATGAATAAAACAGTAAGTTCCTGTGGAATAAAAGAGGAAAGGCAGACAATGTCTTCACTTGGCTCCTGGGTGATGACAGGAACGGCCTCAGATGTGTTAGCAGGTGGCAATTATCTCTGCCAACGGGTTACCCTACCTGGATTGCTATTACCTATTCCGAGGCCTCACCCTTTATAAAGTGGGAATGGGTGCGGTGTTCAGTGCGCAGCTGCTGTCTGTTGAAGCCCACCCCACCCCACCCCGGGCGAGTGTGTTATGTTGGCTAAGTCATGCTGTTTGGGTTAAGCACGCATTAAAACAGTCATAAAAGCAACTGAATATTTCCATTGTTTCAGCCTTTGTTTTATTAGCTGTTTGCAATGCTGGTTCCAGTTACTGTGACTCCTAAGGCCTGTTTTCTTCAGAAAAAAATGCTTTTCTTCTTTTCGGGGCTGTGCTTGTATAACATTCTTGTATTCATATCTTTGTCTTTAAGATCAAAGTTTCTCTACCAAGCTGAGAACTAAAATGAAAATAAATGACAAAATTCGTTTGACTCTTAGGATCATGCAGGGCTGAGTGATTTGTAAGACAGAAATAAATGATCTTGAAACAATGGTATTTAGGCGAAAGAAAGGCATGGACTATAGTGTAAAATCATTTTGAAAAGTCATATGAAATTGTTACTGATTGTGCAACCATTGCCCAGAACAAGATTATTATACTTATTAATGTACCTGGACCTACAAAATGATACAGTAATAACCAGCTGAATACCATGAATTAATCACTCAGTTTGTGAAGGGGTCACACGATAACGTCACACAGATGAGTCCTCCTGCGCAAACCTCTATGCAAAATGTTAAGTCATAGTGAGCTGGATTAATTTTACTTTCCTAAATTGAAAAAATGGACCCTAAGATGCAATGGTGTACTTAGCTAAAAAAGAAGTTAATTTCACGGCGATTATACTGGTAAAAATATCAATTATTTTATAATCCTAAATGGAGCAGTTAAATATGGGTTAGAGAAACTATACTGAAATTGAAACTGCCTTGGATTCAACTTTCTTAGGTTTGATTGTAATATACACACACTGTCTGAAGCCGCTTATCTTGAGCAGGTTCACGGCAAACCGGAGCCTAACCTGGCAACACAGGGCACGGGGCTGGAAGGGGAGGGGACACACCCAGGGCAGGACGCCAGTCCATCGGAGGGCACCGCAAGCAGGACTCAAACCCCAAACCCACCACAGAGCAGGACCTGTCCAAACCTGCTGCGCCACCACATCCCCCTTGACTCTAACAGGCAAGAGCAAAAATAAACATCACGGATATATGTTTGTTCATCAGTGTTAACATTAAACAGACAATACAATGGTAATTTCACTGTTAACTAGAGTATCAGGAATTCTCAATAGCAAATATTGCAACAGAAAAGGAGGCAAAAACAGAGTATACATATTATGTTGCTGGAGCAGTCAAAGTAAAAAAAAAAAATTACTCAAATGGTAGGCAAAAATGTTTGTTGTGTTCTTAGCAAACATGATAAATGGTCTTTCTTTGGTCCCACAGGAATTTAAATGAAGCCGTGATACACAGTGCCATTTCTTCCCTGGTAATATTATAAATAGCCCCCTCGTCCACATCCTCCTCCCATTTGAGATATGGCAGTAGACACACCAACCGTTTCATCCAAATAGCGAGACCCGATTCCTGCGGCAGACTTCAAGCCAGACACCTCAGTATGTCATCACAGAAATAAAGAAATTATCATAACATATGACCATATATGAGGATGAAATGGATTTTATTCGGTGGCTTTTTCGACAATCCCCGCATTTGCTGTACCAGTTCTTTTCGATCCCTTTTGCCTTACTATTTTACATCCTGGCCAGACTGGACTGCCTCACCTTGACCCACAGGTAAGTGTCACTTCCACTTCCATTAAACATGTTCCTCTGTCTGTATAAACATTGTTGTTAGTTACAGGTTACCGTAATTTAAACTCATGTTTGGACTCAGAATAAGATAAAACAGTCATTGTTAATTGTAGGCAGTAATTGAAAGTGTTATATCTGCTGTTTAGAATTAATTGCATAATACTGATGTATTTATGTATTTATGAAATACTGATTAACATCAGTTAATTTGATGTTTTAAGCCATCAGAGGCGCTACTTTAGATACAGTGTCAGTGTCCCCTACGGTAAACCCCCGTCTCCTGCATAATGATCGGACAGATATGTCTACCTGATGTCGGGGGGGTGTGTACTGGCTGCCGTCACCATGGGCCCTTACGCCTGTCTGCTGCTGGTCCCTGCGTTCTGGGCTGTGCTGCTTTTCTGCTCCTTACGGCCCTGGAACGTCCACCCCTGGGTGCTGGGCACTCTCATGTGCTGGCAGACCTTCTGGCATTTCCTAATCCAGTACCAGGAGTACTGGCTCCTGCAGCCGTCCAACACCAGGTACCGCATTCACCACTCGCCGTTCGCTCTGAGATCTCCCATTAGGAGTGGGAGGGGCTTCTGATGTTCTTCACCTCCCTGTCTACAACTGAGCCACGGTTATGCCGATCAGACATCACCAGAATCAGAGACAAACCTTTTACTGGTGCCTTGCAGTTATTTAATATCTGTGTCACTGCAATTGTGTGTCATGAAACAGTGTGTTCAGACTGTGTGTATGGTTGCACACACATGCTGCCGGCACAGTCCCCTAGGAGGTCATACCAAAAATAACAGAAAATGTAGTGTAGCATTGCTCAGAGGACAGGTTAGGCTTTCAGGCGTGAACAATCATGTCTGAGCTACACATCAGCGCTGCGATGAGGCACATGGCCATGTAGGCTGTGAACACCTAACCAGAAAGGAGTTGAGTGCTGGGCCACGCTAACAGGGTGCCGTCACTCCCTTGCCCCCCAGGCTGCTCCTCACAATGTCAGCCATGATGCTGCTCACCCAGAGGGCCACTTCTGTGTCCATGGATCTTCAGGAAGGCAAGGCTGTGCCGCCGACGTGCGTGGCAGGAGCGTTGCCGTATCTCAGCTACACCCTCTACTTCCCAGGCCTGCTGGGTGGACCACTGTGCTCCTTCTCTCAGTTTGTGCGCTTTGTGGAGAAAAGTGGCAGCGTCCCCCCTCCCCCTCCATCTCCTCTGCGGCCTGTCCTGCTCAAATGTCTCATGGCTTTTTCTTTGGAATGGGCCAGACGCATCCTCACAGGGTTCCTTGTGTCTCACCCACCGGGCCTGGCCCCCTTCTGGGCCCCCACTCAGGTGCTATGGGTGTGGGCCATGTCTGTGGCTCTGAGGATGAGGTACTACTCCCACTGGGCCCTGAGTGATGCTCTCAACAATGCAGCCGGTTTGGGGTTCGGAGGCCACGGCCACAGCGGAGCTCCGCTCTGGGACAGCATGTCTGACGGTGAGCCCTGGACAGTGGAGAGGTCCAGCCGGCTGTCTGAGTATGCCCGGCGCTGGAACGGGACCACGGCTGCGTGGCTGCGCAGACTGGTGTTTCAGAGGTGCAAAGTGGCACGTCTAGCCCTGACCTTTGGGTTTTCTGCCTGGTGGCACGGCCTCCATCCAGGCCAGGTGCTGGGCTTCTTGGTCTGGGCTGCAGCGGTGCAGGCGGATTACCGAGTGCATCGCCGACTGCGCCCTCTGGCATCCTCCCCAGGGAAGAGACTGGTGTACACATGCCTCAGCTGGGCACAAACACAGTTGGTTATCACGTGGGTTGTGGTTGCCGTGGAGCTGCGCAACATCTCTTCTGTGTGGTTGCTGTGTCGATCGCGTGCGAGCTGGTTTCCTGTGCTCCACATACTGCTGACATTTTTCATGATGTGCCTGGTATAAAAATGTAAGGTCAATTTGCCCCACTTATGACACAATACACAAACACATCCTGCTCCTTGTACCCATTTTCATTGGTGTGTCTCTCTTGGTGGAAAGTTATTCTGGTGCTGTCTTCAGCCCTAGTGTGGTGAAATTACTGGGTCTGTGGAGCAACATGTTTTCTTCTGGTTTTCAAGCCCTCGGAGAAGAGCCAGAACTTCTCCTTGAGGTAACAGACACAGTCCTAGCGGGCACCTCTCCCAGCTCCACTGCAGATGTGACATGACACCTGGGCTATTTTCGGTACATCAACTGCACATAAAATCCATCCAGTTTGTGCTGGGAGTGCAGAGACAGACACCCAGTCAACACACATAGTAGAAATATGTTTAGGTGAATTTACAAGGGAGGGAGTGATCAGACAAACATCAGCAATTAGATACTACTGAATTTTCTGTGACACATGACAGTTCACCGTCCAACAAAGAAGTGTGCCAGTGTAGTGATCAAAAATATTATGTGGTCAATAGAGATTATGTGGCTCCACCTGCTGGCACACATCATGCTGTAAGAAACCTGCTCTTAAATGAGAATGTCATAATACAGAGAATTTATTGACAAGATATTACAATAAGGGAAAACAATAAATATTTGAATTTAATAATTATATTTATTTTTCACTCTGTGCATTTTCTAATGTGTTGTCAATCCTTTTCTTCCATAAATTTCCAGTAACTATTCCTAAGAATAAGAGGAGTCCAAGACTGCGATTAGATGCAAACTTCTTCCAGCAGTCCTCTGGCTTACTGATATTCACTGTGTAAATCTGAGAGAGGAAAAGAGAAGGAATATAAAGGTTATTTAAGAAGGACTGAAAAAGTACCCTTCCTTGATAAGGCAAAATGCATTTATTAGTGGTACTCAAAGTCTTGGGCCCAAGAGTGCATAATACCTGATTTGGAGGTTTAAAGCATAACCAGTGTGGCTGCAGAGGTCACATTTATGATTGAGAGCAGGTTTATCATTTTAGCCCCCCCTTTTTTTTTTTTAAAATTTCTATTTTTTGACTCCACCCAGAGCTGCTCCCACCTGATGTGCCAGATGTACGGCCACAGCAGACACAGCCACGTAGTATGGTAGGGTTTGCTGGGCATTGATCCCAGTCAGGGTCAGCCCTGCTAACATCGCCACACTGAAGGTGCTCAGCCATGGTTTGGTCCACTCCTGAAAGCGCAGCGCTGTGGATCGTACCCCCACAAGGATATCATCCACTTTGTCCTGGAGAATGAGATGCCATGCTTGCCAGTTCTGTCTGTGTTGGCGGCAAAGCATCACAATGGTTCTAGCAGAGCAGTCAAACTCTTGCTGCCTGCTTTACCTGATGGGCATAGATGGTGTCGTAGATCAGCGTCCACATCACACCAGAGAAGTACAGCGGCAGGCATACTGACCAGTCACAGGAACCCATGACTGCAGACCATCCCAGCAGGGCTCCCCAGTTAAAGGCAAGACCTAAGAAACAAAACTGCATGGATTACCATATAACTAATGCTGCCATTTTCAAATTATATTTTTTTGAAGCACACACAATTAATAAATAAAATGACGAATTTAAAAGCTCAGGCGTCAAAATTTCACACTGAAGGACATACCCAGTACAAGCTGAGGCCAGTATGTGATCCTTTTCATCAGGGGGTAAGTGACAACCAGTGACAACGAAGCAGCACCAAGAATTATGCTGCAAAGAAATTATTTTAAGTGTTCAACTATATTGCACACAACCTTTCAAACCCACAGTATGTAAAACAGCAAAAGTTAAGCATCATAGGACCGGTACCTGTAATTATTAAAGCAGAGCAAAACTCCGAGTGCTGCAGTCAGTTGACCTCCCAGGAAGACAAGAGCATGAAACTGGGAGACTTGTCCAGCGGCAATCGGGCGGCTGACTGTTCTGGACACCTGCACATATTAGAACCATTATTGGGTGATGAACACACACAACACACCTCCCCGAGTTGCTGCAGTACCAACATGGCAGAAGAGGCACCTTTTTATCAAAGTCTTTATCCCACATGTCATTAATGGTGCAGCCGGCCCCTCTCATGAGCACGGCTCCTGTACCGAAGAGCGTGAGCATGGCCAGGTCTGGGAGGCATCCAGGTTCTGCAGCCAGTCCGATGCTCCATGTGCACGGCAAATAGAGCAGCCATGTGCCTGTGCCACACATACACAATGTTTTCTGTCCTCACTGCATAACTTCTGTTTTACATCATTTCAGAGATTTTCTGCTCCATTATTTAGGTTTTCCCATTTTCCACCAATTATACAAATCAGCTGAAATATGTGTGATAGCTGACTGAATATAAGAGGGAGAGGAGTCACTCACCAATGGGTTTATCCAGCCTCATGAGTCTGAGGTAGGGCTGAACTGCTGAAGGGGCAGAGTTTACAATCGCTGTTGCTGAGAAGCTTAATCTTCTCCCACCGGGTCCTGAACGCAGTCCAACCAGCCGCCGTTGCCAACTTTGGCTACGGAAGCCTGTACTGGGCCGCAATGTGCCACATGTGAAACCGAGAAGTTCAGTTCCTGTCTCCCATCTCTGCCGCCTGCGTCCCAGAGAGCAGGAAGGGAGGGAGGCTGCTGGCTGAACATGTTTCCAGCAGAGGAGGAGGGACTGGGAAGCTGACCTGGGGAGGATACTCATGTTTGCTCTCCTCAAACAGCCTTTCTTTAGACCACCTGTCCTACCTGGAATGAGGAGAGAATCACAAAACATCCTGTTACCACCTGCTATACAAATGCAGGTTCTATCCAGAACAAAACAAAGTGACTATGCAGGCCGTGCTTAGTGTGTCATTTCTTTCTGTGTGCCTCCTGAAAGGCACGACCATGTGACTGTTCACGGTTCATTCAACACCTGTAGCACCAGCATGATTTTACAACAGGACTTGTTTCTTTACATCTCATTATGTTGACACATACAGTCTATTTCTTTTCTCCAAGCCTTCACACATATTATCGGATGAGATTTCGACGCATTAACTTCCGCAGATTTTACAGATCAAGCCTGCTCTTCCCAGTCGGCTTTCCCAGTCTGAGTCAGTAATAAATCAGATGATGTTTTTTAAGAGGGTGTGAACATACATGAAGTGCCTTTTACACCACAGGTTTACATTACATTCATCCACCTAGCTGATGCTTTTCTGCAAAGAAACTCAATTATTTACCCATCTATACAGGGTAATTTTACTGTAGTACCATGCTTCAGGGTACTATAGCTAGGATTAAACCCTAGAACCTTTAGGGCCAAAGGCAGCAGCTCTAACTATTGTGCTACCTGGTACTTTTTGATGGTCCTAGGCAAACAAGCAGAGAGACAAGACAGGCACATGGTCAAGGGAGAGGGGACAGACAGACAGACAGACAGACAGACAGACAGGGGGCTCAGATCCCTTCAGAACTGCGTTACTGTGCTTTGATAACAAGGAATTTCAAATGGTTCAAGAAATCAGCAGCAAATGCTGCATATGTACTTGGGAGATCAGCGAAATTAGTTCTCGTTTTTCTTTTGTTACTCCTCGCTTCTGTAGGGACGTGCAAATTACGACAGAAACATCAACATGTATTTGTTTTTTTAATTTAAATGACATCCCGTTGAAATCATCACTGTGTGGATTGGGGAATATCAATATGACGAATCGAATGTGGAGCTCGAAACGACTGTAGTGTTTCCGATATTTAATCATCGGAAATAACAGAAAAGAAGAGCAAATTAAAGAAATCTGTCAAGCAAAAGTAACACGTGTTATAATGTTTATTTCCATCAGGAAGTAACGTGATCAACTGAGTCCAGGAACAAGGACAAACATGTACTGAAGGACAATAACTCTCCGAGACGGTGAAGTGAAAGTAAACACTCGGACACGCAGATTAGCTCGTGGTTTTTTTTTTTTAAATAAAATGTTAAAAGTATACTGTAGTTACGGTAAACTCACAGCGTTGTTACGGAAGCAACGCGTTCCTCTTCGCAACAGCGAGCTGTACAGCAACTGTACAGCAAGCAGCATCGCTTGTCCATCTCCTGATCCCAGATCAGCTCATACACCTCCGCCTTTCGTTGAATTATTCATTTCCACACAACACCACCGGTCCCAGAACAGCTGTCAAATTGACATCATACCTTGTTCGTCTGTTTCAAGGATCCCTGAGGAAACAAGTGAAAGAAACCTGGTTCCTTATGAAAATATCCCAGTTCTTTTAAGCTTTAAATTTAATGATGACTTTATCATTTTTAATTATTAGATTTTTTTAAAAGTGGGTCAAAACATGTTTTTAATACGATTATTGTAATTCTCAAATATAAGAATTTTAAAATGTAAACACTGGATCTCTCCACAGGAGACTCTTAAAGGGAAGTACCAATAGACAGCTGGTAGTATAGCAGTTAGAGTTACTGCCTTTGGGTAAAAAAAATTGTCGGTTCAATTCCCACCTCTGTTTGTAGTACCCTTGAGCAAGGTACTTACCCTAAATTGCTCCAGTAAAATTACCCAGCTGTATAAATGGGTAAATAATTGTAAACTGCTCTAGAAAAAGTGTCATAAGCAGTGGAGAGAAGGACTCAAACTCCTATTTGTCCTAGACAATCACTCTGCAGCCAAAGTGATGGGTACCTTCATCATTGGGCTCTTCTAGGAAGAAGTACCTGCGATTTGATACACCAGCATCTACAAGGCTCCATGAGGAGACCTCAGGCTGTTTGGTCCTATTGTCTCAGTAGTACTGAGCTGCCAGCACTTCTGTCTTTGTCTCAGTATCATATTTATTTATTTATTTATTTATTTGAGGGGGTGCGGTAGCGCAGTGGGTTGGACCACAGTCTTGCTCTCCAGAGGGTCTGGGGTTCGAGTCCCGCTTGGGGTGCCTTGTGATGGACTGGCGTCCCGTCCTGGGTGTGTCCCCTCCCCCTCCGGCCTTACGCCCTGTGTTGCTGGGTAGGCTCCGGTTCCCCGCGACCCCGTATGGGACAAGCGGTTCTGAAAATGTGTGTGTGTGTGTGTGTGTGTGTGTGTGTGTGTGTGTGTGTGTGTGTGTGTATGTATTTATTTATTCATTCATTTATTCATTCTAGGGTTTTTGTTGTGTATATACACTGCAGTATTTTGGTGCCTTTTCCTTTGGGATTAAGAGTTGTTTGCCACCCGTTTATGTGATTAAGCACATACGATCCTGCAAAAACACACCTGCTTGCGATAATCAGCAGTACACCAGGCCAATGTTAAGTAATGTTACTGATTCAAGGAAAATTTGTTTAATTGCTTAAATAGTTAATGGGCAGCATACCTACCTTTGCAAAATGACTCACAAAAGCTACATCTTACGTTGGACAAATGTATGTGTATTGCTTAGAATTATTAAAAGTGTTTTCATAATTAGGGGGCACGGTGGTGCAGCGGGTTTGGCTGGGTCCCGCTCTCTGGTGGGACTGGGGTTCGAGTCCTGCTTGGGGTGTCTTGTTACGGACGGGCATCCCATGTTCTTGGTGTGTCCCCCCCCCTCCAGCCTTACGCCTTATGCTGCCGGGTTCAGCTCCGGTTCGCCGCGACCCTGCTTGGGATAAGCGGTTTCAGACAGCGTGTGTGTTTTCACAATTTCTCCCAGAGCAATACTGCCTTTTGTGATTATCCCTACTTTACTTTCTTCTGTTCACTCTGCAGCCCTGCAAGGCCTCCAAAACAGCAACTACAGGTTTTAGTCACTTAATCTTGTCTTCATACTTTCATTGATTTACATCACGTTTTCGCGCACCACCCAGGCGTTGTGAGACAGCAGCGCTACTCGCAATGCGCACTTTTACAACGAAGAATCATGTATATAACTTGCCAAAAGAGCGTGACCTGCCGCATTTCCACAGCCAATTTACTAACCGCCGCCGACCGTCAACGACAGCGGTGATCGACACGCGCCCCGGGCGCGCTCATTGGTTCCTGCGCTTAGCACCACGTGACCCGCGGCGCGAGTCTCTGTACAAAAGCGCATTCCAGCGGAAACAACAAAGAGCGCGACTTAACGTAAGGGGGAAGGAAGTGAGGAGGAGTGTGTTTGAAAACTGTTCTCAAGTTAAAGTTAGCCTACGTGGCGGAGGGGGCGAGAAAGACTTTGTGGAGAAGCACCTGCTGAGCGCATTCTGTGAGTCGTCCAGCTGATGCGCGCGCGGCTCCCGCGAGGACCATGGAAGTGCTGCTGCGCCTCGAGGCGCTCTCGCGTGCAGTGAGCGCGCTGCCCATGTTCCCGCTCTTCGACGCGGCGCACTACGTCGCGTCCACGGTGGCGCTCAGGGAGCAGCCAGGTAACCCGCTCGCGGCGCGTGCTGTGGCGTTTCCCCGTTGCTATGGTTTCGGGAGGCGCGCCGCCTGGCGCTGCTGCTTCGTTCACGGCTCGCCTCCGGCTGAGGCGAAGCAAGGAAGGATGTGAAGGACGCTCATATTTCATAACGACGTCGTCTCGGAGCGCCTGGAGTGGGGCTGCAGGGCACTCCAGCTTCGCCGGCCACGGTCCTTCTTCGAAGTATTAATGTTCCACGTGATTCGAATCCCATCCGATCGGTCCTGCTGTAGCGCCCTGGCAGGGTAACCGTACCGTACGGTACTTAGCTGTGTAAATGGTCGAGTAACACCAGTAAATCTGCTCTTAAAACTTCTGTGCCTGAACTTGACCGCGTTTCATTATAACATGGTAAAGTTGCTTTGCCTCATGGTGACATTAAAACTATAATTTCATCAGGTTATGTGCAGAAAATCCAATTTGTGTGTTAATAATCACTTTCTTGGGACAAGTACAAATTGTTACTCTTCATTTACCTGAAGCTTCCCCTTTGCTGTATGCTTCAACATGTGGGTAATTTTGTTGTGGTGCTAATCAGGGTGGACACCTTGCTCAAGCAGGATGATGGGGATTTGAACCTCTGACCTTCTGATCCACAGGTTGCATCCATAACTGCTAGGCTCCTCGCTGCTTTGAGAAACACAACTGCGGTGTTGAACAGAACTTGCGATGTTGACACATGTCGGTGTTTATTGTGCCCCGTTTGCCCATTTGTGTTCGGCTGTAATTGGACTCTGCTGGTGGAGACAGATGGTGCCCTATTGTTTTGCTGTGCCATTGAACCTGGTCTATTTTGAGATCTAGAAGAGCTTTGCCTTGTTTGGTTTGCCTGCCACTTGGTCTGTCAGCCTCTCTTGTTGAACATGTTCTTTCACTGGACTGACCTTAAAAACGTGCGTAGGGGGGTTAGAGATCTTCTGTAAGATGACGCTTCCTGTGTCTGAAGATCCTCATTGAGTAGCTGGGAGGGGCCACTAACTGAGCATAGCTGAACCCTTAAAGGACATTTAACCACATCTTACATTGTTCTTCCAGGCAATGTTCATCACTAATTTAATTTTATGGTTTCCATGTAGCTGTACTCTCTTCCCTCTGATCTTCAGGACAGTTTTTCATCATCTGGTCTTGGGGCTTGGCTGTCTTTCCTTCTGCTTAATGTACATTTTACTAGCAAATAAATGTGTTCAGTTGTCAATGTTGCTGGCCACCTCTTGAGCTTAAATTTAGCACTGGATAAAGAATAGCCAAGGGTAGAAGTGCTTAGGAGACTGTCCTGAACTCTAGAGCGGTAACGCCTCCAGTGGGCCCCAGATGTCAAGAACATACATCCAGTCTGTAGGTTTGTTCCCACACCCACCATACAGATGGAAGAACGGTCTTTGTTCATCGGTGTCTACTTCAAGATGCAGTTAAACACGCTGCAATGTTCTTGTCAAAGATGACATGCTCCGCGGATGGGTCAGATGGGTTTGCTCTCAAATGGGGCGAGAGCCTGTAGGCTCAGCTCTTTGGACATGGTTTCTTTGAGGGCTCTGGGAGGAATGTCAAGAGGCTGAGAAGCACTCATGCTCTTCCACTCCAAAAAAGGAAGGAAACTCAGTCTTCAGTGCCATTTAGTTCCCATTCATTTCTTTGTAGAAAACGGTAAAAGCATATTAGGTTTGCTCAGTAGTTTCTATTGAGTCAGAACTAACCTGCAGGTTTGGAGTTGATGAAGCGTTGAAGAAAACGCCTTAATGACATCGGGCGTGGACTGAGTTTCACTTGGGGAATCTCCTGCTTCATTGGCGTGTTTCACTACAGTACATCTACATTAGTACTTGGTGTAGTACACAGCAGTACTCAACCTTCAAACTGCCTGCAATAGATCCTTTGTTAGGATGGTGACGTATAAAGATATTTACCATACTTCTTGGAAAGTGCTGCATGATCACATGTGTGGGGAATTGTAACCCCTTGACCCTAAGCACACTTGGGTTTTTTTGTGTGTAGTTGTACACTGTTTTGACCCTGTGCTGTGCATAAAAGCAATTTAAAAAAAAAAAAAAAAACTGGTATATAGAAACGCTGAAGCAGTGGCCATGTATATTTCCCCCACCTGACTGGAAATAATGTATCTTGCCATACTATGAGTACTCTTTGTGACCAGTCATTTTAAAATAAGCACTTCCTCTTTATGAATTTGTCTTCAAATCAATCTCTGTATTATATAGTCCTTATCTGCTGTATGGATACTTCACTCATATTATATATGGGGGAAACTGACTCAACTGAGTGCATAAACCCAACATACACAGTTCAGCTGGCACTTTTCACAAACCTGTGGGTGAGAGAGATCCACTGCAGTGTCTTTTCAGGAGAAGTAACCCCTTTTAAATTGTTTATACCAGTAAGGTTTTATTAGTTTATAGGCAATGCTCAGTGACAGATGGTGAGATGCCGTACATGGAGACATTTCTCATTTGTCCAAACAATATTTCAGTATTTCACAGGTGTGATCATGTGGTGCTATTCAATAAGGTCTAGAAGGATGTTTAGATGTTCCAGAATTCCTTTGAGTTGTCATGCAGATGGAATGTTGAGAATGGAACACTTTCCATTTTCATCCATATATTTAGAGGGAACTTCTGGTGTGGCTCTTAGAATTACAATATTTACTCTTCTGTTATGTAGAAGTAATGAGCCCAGGTTCCAGAACTAGATCAAAAAAGGAATTTTTGTGGTTCAAGAGGACAGAAGTGTCTTGTCCAACTTGGAACTATTCCAAGAACCTTTAACAGTAGACCCCATTGCAGATTTATTTTTCATAATTATCTTTAATATTAGAATACAATATTTAAACTGCTGACATAAAATATTGATTGTAAACTGGTGTTGTCCATTTATATTTAGTATAATTGTGCTACTTGGTGGCAGAGGAGAATGTTCTATAGCAGCAGGCTATCTTTCATTCTTTGGCCAGAATGAAATGTGCAATAGTTTGAGGCTTTACTGCTTCCCTTTTGGGGTTCTGTTTTGTGCCTTTGTTATGAGCAGACCGGCTGTGCAGGACTGAACTCATGTTGGGGCGCTCTGGTTGCAGGTGCAGTGGGCGTGGCCCGGCATAGCCCGTTTGCCTGCTGGTTCAGTGCTATGCTGCACTGCTTCGGAGGGGCTGTTCTCTCAGGTCTCATGCTGGCTCAGCCCTCCGTGGCCCCCCTCTCCAACACTGGCAGTGTGCTCTTGGCTTCTCTTGTCTGGTGGGTGATCTGGAATGTTCAGTGCAAACTTCTTGCTGTTTATGGCCTTGTATGCATCGTGTCACACTGACAAGTGTACACGGCACACATGTTTCCTAGGTACCTGGTGTTCTACTGCCCCCTGGACTTGGTCTACAGGTGTGCTGCCTTCCTGCCCATCAGGCTGGTTCTGTCTTCCATGAAGGAAGTGTCCCGCACCTGGAAAGTTCTAGGAGGGGTCACACAAGCCCGCAGTCAGTACAAGGATGGGCTACTGGTCATGGTTGCTGTCGGTTGGGCAAGAGGTGATCGTCTCTGAAGTGTGTGAAGGGGAGGACTGCAAAGCACTTTTTCAGCTACTTTGTCTTGTCTTCAGGAAAAATTCTTGCCAGTTTCATGTCTTTTCTGGGCTTGTGATTTCAGCCTTAAATTAGTTATGCTTAACACCAGGTAGGAATACTCTAGTACACATGGAATGCAAAGCTCACCTGGATCAAGTGAACTGTTGCGCTCTCCTTTCAGGTGCTGGGAGCGGCCTCATCGGGAATTTTGAGCAGCTGGTTCGGGGAGTCTGGAAGCCAGAGACCAACGAGCTTTTGAAAATGTCCTAGTAAGTGTTCTAGAGAATCTTGGCTTGGGTCCTTTGGAAACTCACTGGTCTGGGGGGGTGAAGGCTGCATGAAGCCCTGACCACATGTGTTAATGGTCCTAGGCCAGAGGTTTCCTGTTGTCTGTCTCCTGATATTTTAAAAAAAAAAAAAAAAAAAAAACTAATCATAGTTCTGAAAAAGTAAACGGAATGCAATTTGAAGTGAATTAGTGCCATGAAGGTTCTCTCGCCTCACTTTGACCTGTTTTTGCAGTCCCACAAAGGTCACCCTGATGGGAGCGGTGCTCTTCACACTGCAGCAGGCTGGGAGACTCCCAATTGAAGAGCACCACCTCGTGTTTGTGTACACAGTCTTCCTTGTCTACAGCAAGGTATTATGGGCTTTCCAACACTCGTCTTTGCCAGGTATCTCTGGAAGCCACTTGATCCCCTTGTTCTCTCCAGTTGTTTCTAGGTAGTTGATACAAGCTTCTATAATTCAGTAATGTAAAACAAACCTAGTAAATTTAACTGGGAGGGGATGAGACTTTTCTGTGAAAAGGTCGACCCTTCCCACCACCAAACTTGCAAAATTTCTTACACTTCCTAAACACAGAAAAAGTAATGGCAAAATAGCTCTGGACCTTTAAATCCAGGATTCATGCCCAATGTTCAAAATTGCTCAAATAACCTTCCCCATTTCCTTTGCTGTTGCTTCTCATTTTGTTTTATGCTGTTTGTTGGCAGCACTGTGGCACAGAAGGTAGTGCTGGTGCCCTGTAGCACCAGGCATCTTTTCATTCCCATTTACTCATATCTGACACTTCTACAAAACAACTTGCACTGTTAAGCTACTTAATTATTTCTGTTTATACACTTCTAAATGAATAAATGTGTCATGCTGAACACAATTGTTCAGAAAATGCTGGCACACATTGAATAGCAAAGTCTAGTCTGGCTGACATAGTTGCTTTTCCTCTGCTTTTTTAGTGTTTTTAAAAGGTCTGGAAACCACTTATTGGGGAATTGTGTGGTACATCAGTCTAGTTCATTGACTGGAGAGCTACTCTCATGGAGTCAGTCCCATGTTTTTTACCATATCTTCACAAAAACTTCTTTCAATGAAGGGAAGAAAAATGGTGGCGTTCAGCAGCATTGCATTTGAGCTGAAGTGAGTGTTTTGGGAAAGCAGTGTTAGTTTTTCCAGACCCTTCACTACAATTGTAAGCCCTTACTTCCATGATGTAGGAGAGGCAGAACTTTTTAAGCTTTTGAAATGGCTTTTCCTGCTCTCTACAATTAGAGTATGATTTTGGTTTTGAGGGACCTATCAAGGGTCCATAGGTCTTTAAACTACCATGAGGTTTTAAGTAAAGCAAGAATCTGTTTTTATAGGAATGGGATTTTTTGCTGCTTACATTGATAAGTCTTCCTCTGGTTTCCTCCTGTTGGTTCACAGGTCTGGATGATGCTGACTGGTTCTGCCTCTTCTCCCTTGGCACCCCTTGAAGCAGCTATGTACCGCGTTTTCTTTGCTTTGCAGCCCCAAGAACCAACCTGCACGATGCAGACATGCGATCAGCTCAGTGAACCAGGGAACCCCACCCGTTCCACATCTGAGAATTCCAGCACTGCTGGTTCAGTGGGCCTTGGCAGCAAAGTGAACAGCAGTGATTGTGTTGAAACCCAAGAACACTGTTTGGCAAAAACAGAGGAGATTTTGGCACAGAGCACAGAACATAGAACACACCTTCAAAAGAGGAAGTAGCACTGACTGTCTTAGACATCCTCTGTTTTCTAATTGTACCAGAAGTGCTTTTCTACATTCCATTCTACATCATCCATAACATATTTACTTGACAGTGGAACATAGAGCAGTTGGTCACATGACATTAGCACTTGCTTCCTGTGACTGCTCAAGGTGTTAAGTATGTCCTTTTGCTTTATTGTTGCAGTGCAGTATTAAATACACTGGAATGCAAAGATCTCTTGTAGTTCATTTTTGGGATTTTGCAGATTACCTGTAGATGCTCTTTAGTACTACTTATAGAAGGGGCAACATTCAGTTAAAGTTCTTTTAACACTCCTAGGAATATCAATAGGCTGAGATGTATGGTATTTGTATTTGACACCCCCCAAGAAAGTGTAGGTTGGTTCTGTCTGGATTTTAAAGTATAAATGTATAGCATTCTAGAAAATAATATATTTTGAAATTCAAATTTAATGTGCTTTTTTGAGATGTTAAATTTTCTGCACTGTTCACCTTTGTCAACTGTTTATTCAACTAGCGGTTGTATTTCTCTAAAGCAATGAACATGTTTTCTAGGGTTGAGCTGATGCCTTTGTCCATGGTAAATTAAAGCACTGGATACATTGCACTGAACTCCATGCAGTCGTTCATCCATGGATACACTAGAACAATGTAACGCACCCGCTCACTTGAGTACATATACACACATTGGGAGCAGTTTAGGTTCTTGGATTTATCGCAAACCTTTCTTGGTAAGAAAGAAGCCAACTGGAATATGGGAGAATATGCAAAATTCACACAGATGGGTAGGATTGGAACCCAAGTTCAAATGCACAGCTCAGTCAGTGGGAGGCACTAGTACAACTTGGTGCACTGTATACCGGGAATGCTAGAACAGCGGATATGTAAATATACACCTGGAGGTTCTGCATCAAATTTATTTCTGGAAATTTCTTAATACTGATATTCCTATACTGTACAAAGGTAAAACTGAAGGCTCAGTGTAAAGGTGTCATGTAAAATGACAAATGCTGTAGCTGAGTGCTACCTTTTCTGGTGGAATGTAGTGTTAACAATTATATTAATTGATGCACATAGTTAAGCTCTGGCTTGCTGCGACCTTGCTCAGGATGTGTGTGTTAATATATCTGGCTATTGTCACAGGTGGCAAATGGTCTTGCGGCAAGACACCATAAGTTTGGAGTCCTGGGTCACTTTTTCAGCTAAATTTAACAGTTTGAGTAATATTTCCGGATGTGTCCCCTCCTCCTTCAGCCTGGCCACGACCCCACTTGGGGCAAGCGGTTTGTAGACATTGTATGTGTGTGAGGATATTTCTATATACATAGCTATAACTGAAGATGCATATTTAACTCATGGTATTCTTCTCCCCCCCGAAAGGTTTTTGGTCATGTACACTTTCACCTGAGACGTAACTGGGAGTTAAGAAACTCGGGTTTGAGGGAGATGAGAAGATGGGACAACTGAGCCCCGGTTCCCTTCCTCTCAAGTGTATCATGCACTTACTTGTGTGGTCCACAGGGGGGTGTAGGTTCTGTATCATTTCTCTTGTGTTCATGACTCTTCTGAGTAACAGCCTGACTGGGGTGGTGGCAGAACCCTCTGGAAAATGGTACAGCCCTGCTGGTGATGTCCATCGAAACCGACCTGCTTCTAGCATGTTTTTCATTGGAGGTTCAATCTGACCGTGAAGTCCTGTCCCTGAGTTGCCTTTTTTGGGGGCAAAGCATTTCTGTGACCTGTCATACTGTCAAGCTTCACAGCAGTACCTACCTGCCACCTGTGTGGCCTGAGATGTCATTTTACAAGTGCACATCAGTCAGGCCTTGACGCTGTTTGGAGTTTGATGCTCTGGTTCTTGCCAAGTGCTTGTTCTAGGACGGCACTGCATTACGGTGCGGCAGTGCTCCGAGACCACCAGTGCAGAAATACGGTGCGCTTGTCCTAGCAGTAGTTACCGGCAGCAAGATAATTACAATCTCACTGTGTGTGTGTGTGAGACATAAAGAGCCATGAGAGCTGTTTTTACTGCATAGACCAGTAACATGTCTTTATACATGAAATAGCCAAGGGTTCATGCAGCTTTACTGCAGGCTTATAGATGAAACAGTGGTCAGTAGAGGAAAGTCTTTTGACGAAGCTGCTGTTGTGAAATGCTGTCAACTCAGTTAGCTCATTGACAGGTATATCAGGGGGTGGGGGGGTTATTGTTCTGGGTGGGTAAGAGGATTGGAGTTTGCGTGTCCTTCTCAGCACTACGTTCCCTAGAGAGTCCAGTCAAACCCCAGCAATGAGTCAGTTTTCCTCATCACTTTATTCAGTCTACTGAAATCACTGGAACCAATATCACTGTCCCAACACACATACTGGCAGAACATTTGCAATGGTGACCTGTGTATTCTCAAAGGTCTGAACCTCTTCATTAAGTAAAGGACACTGATGCTTCTTGTATCCCCAGGTCCCCACTACTGCCATTTTTCTCCATCAGAAGTCAATGAACTCAAAGGTCATTTGATCTCCTGATGCTCACAAACATCTCTCCTGTCATGTCAGTGTTGGGCTGCATTTGGCTGTATTTGCGCTAATCGACTAAGTCCTTCACCGGGCCTCTTCAACCTTCTACCTATCCCTGATACACCCAGCTACTGCTGTTTCATCTGAAAACTTTTGCAGATGTCATGACTTGGTGTTGTACCAAAAGTCCCAGATACTTTAAGTCCAAGGACCACAGAGAATACTTCCAAAATGTTCTTTCCTACAGTTGTGCTCTTGTGCTTGAAATGGATGCGTCTGTGTTTATCAAATCTGAGTCCATCTGGTTGATGGTGCTCCCTTTTTTTTTTTTTTTTTTTTTTTCCACTAGTCTTTTTGAAGGAATCTAGCAGCTTGTGAGACAAAAAAGGTCTGATAACCTCAGTCTTGTTATTTGTGCTTCCAGTGAGAGTTCTGGCATGATTTGATCAGATCCATCTGTTTGTTTTCCTGGCTCTCCATGGTATCCTTGAAATGCTCCTCCATTTCCACAGTTCAAAGGAGTCCATGTTTTTCTAGCATACTTTTTTAGTGCCCAACTTCGACAGAAACTGAAGCTAAAAATACCCCAGTTCAGCAGACCATTCTGTGGTCTTATTTATCAGAGGTCCAGCAAGAAAAACATGCCAGACAGTGTCAGATGATGTTAAGTACTCAAAAGTATGGATGCTGGAATACTATGGAGGAGCTCTCTGCGAGTCAGAAGACTGGAGAGAGATGGAGTTTAAGCTCGGTGGGGTAATATCAAGTCACATTTTTCAGGCACACCTGTGACCGCTCAAGAGGGCTGCTATGTGGACATGGCCGAGACCTGGAGACAGGACAGAAAAGGGGGGGATTCTCCCATCTCAACATCTCATAACCATCTGGTAGACAAAAAAAAAAACTCATATGTAATACTGCATAAGGAATTTTTCTTCAACTCTTAATATGTTTGAACATTCATGGTAAGGTTTTCCAGCCTGTAGACCAGCCTTTCGACCTGACAGTTTATTATGTGGCTCATTGAGAACGCTTTTAGCAGACTTTATGGGGTGACACATCAACTCACCATGCACTATTAAAGAATACACGAGTAACATATTCTCAATGTAGCACTGTAATAATTGTAATAAACGGTACAAAACAACCAACCAATATCAACGACAGCTTGTCCTGAGGGGGGTTGTGGCGAGCCGGAGCCTACCTAGCGGCGCAAGGCTGAGGGGGGAGGGGACGCACCCTGGACAGGACGCCAGTCCGTCATAAGGCACCCGGAGCAAGGCTTGGCCCCCAGATACTCCACACAACGGGCACCGGCCAAACCTGCCGAGCCATCATGCCCCCTGCACACTACAAAATAGTTTTTGAATGTTCCATAACTGGAGCTCTGAAATGACACAAATTTATTTGAAAAATGAACTAAATATATGTAAAAAAATAATATTTTCACAGCTAATTTGACCTTAATAAACTTAAAAAGGTTGTAAATGTGCATTACATAATACATACTTCAGTGGCTTAAACTGGTTTTGGCTGATTTTTTTTTCTGAAAGCCATACAGAGGCCAATATAACATAGCTTAGACTTTAGTTTTTTCAGTATAAAATGATTTTAATGCATGCCCTAGTGTATTAAGTCACAATCTTGATTTACCTGAATTAAAAGAAATTACTTCAGTGATTTTGCTAATCAGAAAAAAATCCTACAAGCTCAAAGGAAGGCAAGGTATCTATACAATGGCCTGAGTGATGGAAAGATTGATCTTGCCTTAGGACTGAATCATTGTACATTTATTCATTTAGCTGATGCTTTTGTCCAAAGTACCTTACAGTGTTAAGGTTACAATTATTTATCCATTTATACAGCTGGGTAATTCTACTTGAGCAATTTACAGTAAGTACCTTGCTTAAGAGTACTACAGCGGTACATGGGGATCAAACCTGCCACCTTTGGATCCCAAAGTAGTAGCTATAACCACTACACTACCAGCTGTCCTTCATTGTTGTAGGAATAGTACATGTTAACACCCCCCGTTCATGTTTTATTGTCATTTTGCATCACTCAGTTTTCTACTCTCATGGTTGCCAAAATGTTTCATCCCCTTTGGCCTAAACTGAAAGATATTACTGAGCTTCTTAAGACCAAGAACTGGGGGTTCAGCACTTTGGTACTTCATAGTCACCTTAGACATATGTTTAATGGTAGCCCCTATAGCACCATCAATCATACTAATTCTCTTTTTGGAGATTATAGCATAATACAAAACTGAAGATGGCAAGCAGCCATTTGTCACCGATAAGCAGTTTGAAGGTCTATTTATGTATTCAGAGTCACACAGTTTTTTAGGCGCCTTCTTTTGACTCTCTGTGTCAGGACTTGAAATGTAGAGCTGAACGAGTGCTGTGGTAGGAGGTATTGTGTCTTCCCCAGATGCCTCAGCAGATCTGAGATGCAGTGAAGTAATCAAGAATTTTCTGCCTGGTGTTTTCAGGGGATGGGTTTGGAAAGGAGAAGATGGGAGATGGAGGCAGAGGTAGTCCAGACTGGAGCTCAGTGTAAAAGCAAAACCGCTGTGCACTATTTAGGGCTGCAGTCATGCAGCAAGGGACAAACACGTTTCTTTAAAAAAAAGAAACATTTTTGCCTTTAAACCAAGAACAATGGCCCCTGCACACAGGGAAATTCAGCTGGTAGGAGATGCTGCAGCGGTGACAGCAGAGCCCATCAAAAAAGAGACGGTGACAGAGGACTTGCTGCTTTTTGCAAGCAGACTGTCTGTTCGATTGTTCTTAAACCACCCTGAGGCCACAAGGCACCTCTCTGAAGCTCCATTGCAGTACAGCTGTCGGTTCAGAGCGCAGGTAACAATTCTGCTTATATATTAGTATGTATAAGACATACAGCATGACGTGTTTATGTTATCATCATCTTTCTATGTCAAGATTATAATTCTTATGGTTCTAGTCATACACATATCCCAAAACTCCTTAATTAACACTCAATATCCAGATATTCACTTACATGAAGATGAAGAATGAATACCCATAGAGTGCTGTGAAAAAGTATTTGCCCCCTCCCTGATTTTTTTTTTTTTTTTTTTTTGCATATTTGTCACAGTTAAATGATTTGAGCTCATCAAACAAATTTTAATATTACAGAAAGATAACCCGAGTAAATACAAAATGCAGTTTTTAAATGATGATTTCATTTATTAAGGGGAAAAAGCTGTCCAAACCTACCTGGCCCCATGTGGAAAAAGTAGTTGTGTCTGACAAAGTGAAACACATCTCAAAAAGCAACACATCATGCTGCGATCTAAAGAAATTCAAGAACAGATGAGAAACAAAGTAATTGACATGTATCAGTCTGGAAAGGGTTACAAAGCCATTTCTAAGGCTTTGGGACTCCAGCAAACCACGGTGAGAGCCATTATCCACAAATGGAGAAAACTTGGAACAGTGGTGAACCTTCCCAGGAGTGGCCGGCCTACCAAAATTACTCCAAGAGCGCAACGATGACTCATCCAGGAGCTCATAAAAGAACCCAGAACAACATCTAAAGAACTGCAGGCCTCATTTGCCTCAGTTAAGGTCAGTGTTCATGATTCAACAATAAGAAAAGAAAGAGACTGGGAAAAAATGGTATCCGTGGGAGCGTTCCAAGGTGAAAGCCACTGCTGACCAAAAAGAACACAAAGGCTCGTCTTACATTTGCCAAAAATATCTTGATTATCCCCAAGACTTTTGGGCAAATATTCTGTGCACTGATGAGACAAAAGTAGAACTTTTTGGAAGGTGTGTGTCCTGTTACATCTGATGTAAAATTAACAAAGCATTTCATAAAAAGAACATTATACCAACAGTCAAACATGGTGGTGGTAGTGTGATGGTCTGGGGCTGCTTTGCAGCTTCAGGACCTGGACGATTCGCCATAATTGATGGAACCATGAATTCTGCGCTCTACCAGAAAATCCTGAAGGAGAATGTCCGGCTATCAGTTCGTGACCTCAAGCTCAAGCGCACTTGGGTTATGCAGCATGACAATGATCCGAAACACACCAGCAAGTCCACCTCTGAATGGCTCAAAAAAAACAAAATTAAGGTTTTGGAGTGGCCTAGTCAAAGTCCAGACTTAAATCCGATTGAGATGCTGTGGCATGACCTTAAACAGGCCGTTCATGCTCGAAAACCCTCCAATGTAGCTGAATTAAAACAATTCTGCAAAGAAGAGTGGGCCAAAATTCCTCCACAGCGATATGAAAGACTCAGTGCCAGTTATTGCAAACGCTTGATTGCAGTTGTTGCCGCCAAGGGTGGCACAACCAGTTATTAGGTTTGGGGGCAATTACTTTTTCACACAGGGCCAGGTAGGTTTGGACAGCTTTTTTCCCTTAATAAATGAAATAATTATTTAAAAACTACATTTTGTATTTACTCAGGTTATCTTTGTGTAATATTAAAATTTGTTTGATGATCTCAATCATTTAACCGTGACAAATATGCAAAAAAATAAAAAATCAGGACGGGGGCAAATACTTTTTCATAGCACTGTAAGTATTTTATATGGAAAAAATTTGGATAAGGAATATTTTTGCGACAAATATTTAAATTTATTCAGTTTTCAAAAGCAATAACATTCCTGTGAGTTTATGTTTTAAGGTGTAACATAACAATATGTAAAAAGATTTAAGATTTTCATGTATGAATACACCAGGCACCCACATAATTCTTTTTGGACTTTATATCTATGGAGAAAGGTTGTGAGGCAGTGGCAAACACAAAATAGCGCTACATCTCGCTGGCGGCAGTCTGTCTTTGACCAAAGCAGGACAATACACACAGTGTGTATGTGGACAAATACATGTCCCCAATGTCACTGTGATTGAGCCCAGAGAGGGACATCTCTGAATCCATCTCCAAAGGGAATAACCCACAGAATAACATGTATGACCCAGATAGCTGTGAAGTCTAAAGCGTCTTCAGGAGTGCTGGAACAAAGGGGGGGGGGGGCGGATGCTGGAGAATGCTGCAAAAAATGAGGCCCCCTGAGAGACTGACTGTGGTGCATCTTTAATTCACCTTTGATTCCATGACTTTGACTTAATGACTCATCAGTGCAGTAGTCCCCGTGTTATAGGAAGTAGCTCCTAGACAATCCAACTGCGTATAAAAGCCCAGATTTTGATCACTTCTGCTTCTTGGAATCATGTTCACTTGTAACTTGAATGCGGTGCATTCAAACTCCTGCTCCTGCTGTCATTGTTGTACTGTTGAGTAGGAACTCATACTGAATAGCTCTCGCAATGAATATCATGGTGGAAAAATGGGTAGACAATGTAGATGCCTTGGATAAAGGTGTAAGCTAAACAAACAAGACTATCTGTGGATGTACTGCAATGGACTGGCATCCCATCCAGGGTGTACCGGAGACCTTACAACCCTATGCTTGTGGGAAAGGCTCCAGACCGTCACAATCCTTTGACAAACAGTCATCAGTAGCAAGTGAGTGAAGACTGAATGACACTTGTGGTGAGTTTCTTTGACTTTTGTTATGATGTGGAAATCCCTGAGTGTTGTGAATGTGGCTTTTCGAGTGAGTGCCTGCATTTTCACGTTTATTTACTGAGTCTCTCAGAATCAGAATCTCTCAGAATTTCAGAATCTGAAGTCTCTGACCTCCTGATATCACACCGACCCACCACCTGCTTGCTAGATCTGATCCCATCCTCACTTCTACAGACCATCTCCTTGTATCTCTCCACCTTCATTGCTAAGATCATCAACTCCTCACTCTCCTCTGGCTGCTTCCTATTTGCTTTTAAAACTCCCCTCATTTCACCTCTGGTAAAGAAACCCTCTCTGGATCTTGACTCGGTCCAAAACTATAGGCCAGTCTTCCTCCTCTCCTTTCTGTCTAAAACTCTAGAATGAGCAGCCTGTGATCAACTTTCTGAATTCCTCACCTGGAACCATCTCTTCAATGGATATTAGTCTGGATTCAAACTTGGTCACTACACAGAGACGGCGCTTCTGGCAGTATCTGATGCTTTCCAGTTGGCTAGAGTGGCCTCCCTCTCCTTGGTCCTCATCCTCCTCGACCTGTCTGCAGCATTCAACACTATCAACCACCAGATAACACTCACCTCTCTCTTGGGATCAAAGGAACGGCACTAGGATGGTTTGAATCCTAACTATCTGACAGATCCTATAAAGTGGTCTGACGGGGCTCCTGTTCTCCTCTGCCTCTCTCGACTGGTGTCCTGCAGGGCTCGGTACTTGGTCCTTTGTTTTTCTTGATCTACACCTCTTCCCTCAACCCTGTGATTACCTCCCATGAATTCAAATACCACTGCTACGATGATGATACCCAGCTCTTCCTCTCCTTTCAACCTAGAGCATCAGACATTTCCAAGCTCATTGCTGCCTGCCTGACGGACACCTCTGCATGGATATCTGATCACCAACTCAGTCTCTCCAAAACAGAGATCCTACACCTCCTAGCCAGCCTGTCTTCCTGTCATAAACACTGGATCAAACTAGACAGCTCACTCATTTTGCTTACCTCCTCAGCTAAGAGTCTGGGAGTGATGATTACCTTAAGTCTATCTTTCTCTCAGCACATTGAAGCCACATTTGGACCTGCAGATACATCTTACATGACATCCGTAGGATCTGTCCTTACCTCACAACTGACTCTGCGCAACTATTTGTCCAGACCATTGTGGTCATGCCGTCTGGACTACTGCAACTCCCTCTTGTCTGGCCTTCCTGCTACTGCCATCAAACCTCTACAGCTGATACAGAATGCTGCTGCCCGAGTTGTATTTGCCGAAGCATTTGCATGTATCTCTCCTACTCATTTCTCTGCACTGGCTTCCCATAGCTACCCGGATCAAATTTAAGACCCTGGTTATGGCCTACAAATGCATCAAGAGAACTGCTCCCACTATTTCTATGACTTGATCATTCGCTACACGCTAACCAGACTGCTATGCTCTTCTACATCTGCCCATTTGGTGGTCCCACACACAAAAGATGAAGCACAGAGGTTCTTGGTTCTGACTCCAGTGTGGTGGATCAACCTCCCCCTCATGCTCAGAACTGCTGAATCTTTGTCCACATTTAAAAAGGGTCTTAAAACTCATCTCTTCTGGACTCACTTCACCCATGATCTCTTAAATTCATGGAAGGTATAAATGTTCACGATCATGGTCAGATCAATCCTTTACAGATCCACTCCTGCAATGTAATTTAAATGTGTACGTGTATCTCAAAAGAAAATATTTGGAAGGTGATTAGGAATCGACGATATTCTGGTTAAGTTTTATGCAGCTACTTGTGTGATGAACGTCGGTGCATATGGTGAAGGAAACAAACTAACTGTACTTAAGAGTCACACATCTGCAGCTATGTCTCTTTCTCCTGATGTGATGCACAAATTGTATTTTCTATGAGATGTACATCGCTTTGGAGAAAAGCATCTACTAAATGAACAAATGTAAATGTGTCTCTTGTATGGTTTTTCCCACACTCCTCTCCAGCTTGCTGTCAGGCTCTCTCTGCACAGCCACATGCTCATGAAGTTACAAGTAATTTTCAGCAAGGCCAAACCTCTACTTTCTGTCTGCTGTCCATTTTTCACAAGCTGAATGTCTTGAATACTTTCCCAACAACTGATTGACTGGCTGTATTTGAAGACCACTCTGATAGAAGCTACAAACCGTCACGCTATTGGATACATTTTCTCCAGTTCCCCTCTTCTTATGCCAAAGAACAGACAGTGAATTTTTCTTTTTTGGTGCTCTGCAAGGACATTGCCAGCCTAGATCTTCACAGGTGAGCAGCTCAGTATCCAGGAGTGTGTATGCCTTTGTGTTGCACCACAGGTGCTTGTGTGTGTGTCAATGCAAGTACATGAGTGAGAGTGTATGTCTGAATACAGATCTACATGAGTTTCTCTGACTGTATTGCTTATGTACATTTCACTTAGAAGAACATGCCCTCAGTGATACGTCTTTATCCCCAGTCTTTACAGATTTCGGGATATGAGCTCAGTGCAAGGACATCTTGAGAAGTAGCAATTTATCTTAATTACCATGTTTAAAACCTGAGCAAAATGTGCTGCTACTGCAAGATTATATCTGGGGGGAATCTAGAGGGTTGTGAAATACCTGGAATGAGCTCTACTGGACAAATGAAAGAGTGAGAGGAAGGAAACAGACTTACTAGCTGTGCAGATGGAGTTCATGATTTTTGCTGCATGCTGTCTGCATCCCTGGTCCTTTTGACAGGTGCTGTGGGGTCACATTGCTTTTTTTCCTTAGGTCAGAGAGACACACACTGCACCACAAAACACAAAGCCATCTAATTTCTCTCTTTTGCAGATTAAACTTGTATAGAATGACATTTCAGTTCCAACTGGGCTATGAAGATCTGTTTTCAGTTTCTTTTATTTCTTTCAAAACACAGCACTCACAACAACCGATTTTTGAAAAATAAATAATATGTCCGTTAGTCACATTGCACTGTGAAAGGTAGTTATTCTCTTTTTAAATCTTACGAGCAAGATGCTCTTCTGCCAGTTAAGAACATGGAGCCATCGACTGGATGATAAATGGTGCTTGTAACTAACAGCAAATTCTTCATTTAAGCTTTGTTGACACTGTTGATGTTGGCAGCCAGAATTTTGACACCAGCAGGACTTATAACAAGAGGAACATCTGAAAAGGAAATCAGACAGAGACCAATATAATGGTTATGGTTCTGGAAAGGTGGAAAGCCCAAACAACACTCTTACATTTATGCATGTGAACAAGTTATTGAATCTAAATATCTTGATTTTATATCTAATTGTGCTAATGAGAAACATGTCAGGTGATCTTTAAGGTGATTTTATTGTATCAGTGGAGCAGACACCTCAAGATCAAACAGTCAAAACCCATGGAACTGTCATTAGGATATTTGACAGAATGGAACCTGTGTTGCTATGGCCTCATGCTAAGCAGGATTTTCAGCCATTCTAACAGGGAATTAAATGGGTTCAGTCTAGAAAGTCAGTTAAATACATGTCTTTGCTGCTTGGTTGGAACAAAAAACCTCCTGGAGTCTCCAGTCTACAGACAGATACAGAAAGCTGCAGTAAACAGGCCTGCTCAAAAGCAAATGATGCATTCTTATTTTTTCCTACAGTCTCGGAGGGACTTGGAGTGAATGATAATGTCATACTGCGGCGATTAAATATGTGGCAGGTTTCAAAATGTTGATTTCTTGGAAAAAAGACTGGATTAGCCTTCCCTGAGTTCCACTCAGTGAAATAACATCTATTCACCAGCGGCTCCTGTTCTGTGTACTCTATGCCCTTCGAACTATTCGGCGCTCACCTAATCGGTGCCTTCAGCTGAAACAGCACCCGTCCATCATTCCCCTGTAAAATGTATTGTCACAACAATTGTGGAGTCTAGCGTGCAAAAAATATGTCATTTGGTTTAAAAGATAAGTGGTGAATGCAGGAAAAAAGAAAATATACTGTGCCTTGAATTTTGGTAGAATTAATCGGAAGGAAGGTACTACGGTGTCATTCCCTTCCTGCTTTGACTGACAAATAGTACATTAAAGTGTTATTGCTCACTTTTCTCATGTTTTTTTCATGTGTCACTCAAAAACGGTATTAGAGGACCATTCCTACACAAAGAAACGCATTTTTAGGTCAGCATCTCTATTTTGCCTTTAAGAAGATGTGAAGCCTAAAATCCATGATGAGGTCTTTCATCATGGAAATTTTTCTTTGCTCCTCAGGTCGGCTTTACCCCCGCAGTGCTAATCTGTAGAGTGATGAGAATAATGCAGAAATTTTACTTCTCCTTCAAATACCTTTCTTTGTTTTTCAACGCATGATGCCATCCTGGATAAGGCGTTGCTGTAGTTGAGAAGGTTTTTTTTCTAATGACTTATCTTCATGTCTTTACCTTATGCTGTTCTCTTACCTTGTAGGAGAAAGCTTAAACTCCCTCCACTTGCATGCCATCTTTGCTAGACATGGAAATGGGAGACACATTTTTGGGGGGCGGGGGGGAATTTCTCTGCACTGCTGTTGTAAAACCTCACCACATCAATAGTAATTATTGTTCACTCGTGTAGTTCAATAAAGGAGGATCTTGCTTACATTTTACAGTGACTGCTTATGAGTGTTCATGGACAATAAGATGAGGAATGCTCTCTGTGGGGTCTGGGGTTTGAATCCCACTTGGGGTGCCTTGTGATGGACTGGTGTCCTGTCCTGCGTGTGTCCCCCCCAGCCTTACACCCTGTATTGCCGGGTTAGGCTCTGGCTCCCTGCGACCCTGTATGGGACAAGCGGTTCAGACAGTGTGTGTGTGTGTGTGTGTGTGTGTGTATATGTGGTTAAAATAAGCAAATTCAAGCCATTTCTTAGACTTTTAAGGAACCAAACCTGTAAATAAATAAAGACGGATGGGTAGAAGTGCCGTTTAGTCGAGTTGAGCTCATTGCCAAGTGGTTTCCAAGGCAAAGGAAGATTTGAAGTGATTTGCTAGTGCCTTCTTCCATGTGTGTCTGGGGTGCAAACACAGGGAGAAGCATGAAAGCTCTGCACACCCTGAGCTGCAGCCAAACCCACACCTACTGAACAGCTCAGGAGTTCTGAGGTTCCAGCTTAACTGGCTGTGCTGCCGTCGCAAAAAAATCTTGAGCTTTTAGTTCTGTAGATAATAAAGGAAGTTGAAAATACGACAGTGTATACCTGCCCATGCCCTGCACCCAGTGATTCCAGGACAATCTCCAGACCACAGTGACCCTGACCAGCCTTAGCAGTTCTCAAAAGTGAGGGAGTGGGTGAGAGTACTTTTTTTTAAATTTATTATAGCTTTATCTGAGGTTTTTTCACATGCTAACCAGCTACTAAATCAATAGATGTCTCTTTCATTACACTCATAATCGATTAAGTTGAGGAGCCAGCAAAACCTCAGAAAATGAAAGTTGGTTATAAGGGGTGATTTTTTAAAATATTCTAAAAGAAATCTAAATATATCATTTAATTTCAGATCATGGCCTATGTTTGATTACAAAAAATAATCACTTAAATATATAATAACCCTTATAAAAGAGAAAAATTGGATGTAATCATTAGAGGTGAATGACATTGTAACTGGAATAGGAATTTTACTCTTAACCCAAAGCAGCTTTGGGAAGCTTTTCTGATGGGGCTGAGAAGAGGAGCTGGCCCGGATAAGAATAAAATCCCTCCGAGTTGGTCTCCCTTTGAGAAGCATTAGCGTGAAGAGGCCCTTTGAGGTGCTCATGTCTCCTATCCTCAGCCAGGCTGACTCAGAGGATGAGGCAAACCTGCATCTTCTCATTTCTAGTACAGCAGAAGTGTGGGTCCTCTGTCAGCTGGCCGCATTAACTCTATTAAGGTTGACAGGTCTTTGATAGCTTCTCCAGTCAGAGTTTGAAGCTGGAAGGGGTGCATGTGTAGCACTGAGGAAGGAGGGAGTTCAGTCTCTTTATATACACTGCCAGCCACATCCATGGATGAGAATTAAAGGGCTGAATTACTGCCTCTGTTAATGGTTGACTTTCCTGTGTCATCAAGAGCAAATTCCTATATGCTGAAATCCTAGTCTGGCATGTCTTGAAATCTATGAGTGCGAATCTAGCTCTTACATCCCCACAAGCTGGAACTGCCAGTCTACTGCGAGAAAGGCTGACTTCATACCAGCCTACACCTCCTATCTCTCACTGGACCTCCTGGCCCTAACTGAAACCTGGATCACCCCAGACAACTCAGCCACACCTGCAGCACTCTCCACTAACTACTCCTTCTCTCACACCTTTCGTTCCTCTGGCAGAGGTGGAGGCACAGGCCTGCTCATTTCTCCTCGGTGGGAATACTCTGTTCTTCCTCTTCACCTGCATGATCTGTCCTCATTTCAATGGCATGCTGTCTCTATCACTGCCCCAGTCACTCTTGTTGTGGTTGTTTTTTATTGCTCTCCTGGCCCTCTCAGTTGCTTCGTGGATGACCTTGACATCTTGTTGAGCTCTCTGCCAGGGGACAACACTCCGTTGATTCTGCTGGGTTGATGACATTCATGCAAGCGGCCTTCTGTTGTTCCTACAGTCCTTTGATCTCTCCCTGTCTCAATCCCCTGCTACTCACAAAGCAGGCAACTGTCTTGACCTTGTATTTTCCCGCAACTGTGGCTGTCCCGTCCTCTCTGTCACTCCGCTGCATGTCTCTGACCACTCCTTCATTTCCTTTCAACCCTGCCTCACCACTAACTCCTCACCTCTTTCTGCACCTGTTGTCACCTTTCGCCACAACTTAAAATCTCTCTCACCTTCCTGCTTTGCCTCTGCTACTCTGTCCGCTCTCCCTCTGCTGCACAATTCTCGAATCTATCTATAGATGATGCCACTTACACTTTCCTCTCTGCCCTATCTTCCTCCCTTGACTCTCTCTGTCCTCTGTCTTCTAGACCAGCATGCCCCACTGCTACCCCATGGCTGTCTGATATGTTACATGCCAACAGGATCAAACTGCGGGCTGCAGAGCAAAGATGGCGTAAATCCAAATCTCCACTGGAACTGGATGCCTACCAGTCAATCTTAGCTGCTTTTCAATCTGCTGTCTCTTCAGCTAAAACCTCCTTCTTCCACAGCAAAATACAATCTGCATCTAAAAAACCACACAGACTCTTTGCCACCTTCTCATCCTTTCTGTGTCCCCCCCACCTCCTCCTCCCTCTTTTCTCACTGCTGGTGACTTTGCTTTGTTTTTCAGAGACAAAGTCAAAGCAATCACTGACAACCATCAACCTGCCCGGTTCACGCTGGACCTCCCTGCGAAGCTGTCCTCTCCAAAATCAAGCCGCTCTCCGAATCTGAAATCTCTGACCTCCTGATATTGCGCAGAGCCACCACCTGCACACTTGATCCGATCCCATCGTCACTCCTACAGAACATTTCCCTGCAACTCTCCACCTTCATCTCTAAGATCATAAACTCCTCGCTCTCCTCTGGCTGTTTCCCAGCTGCCTTCAAAACCGCTCTAATTTCACCTCTGCTAAAAAAATCCTCCTTGGATTCCAATCTGGCTGAAAATTACAGACCGGTTTCTCTCCTCTCCTTCCTGTCTAAAACCCTAAAGCGGGCAGCCTGTGATCAACTGTCTGATTTCCTCACCTGGAAACATCTCCTCGATGGTTATCAGTCTGGTTTCAAAGTTGGTCACTCCACTGAGATAGCCCTTCTGGTGGTATCTGATGCTCTCCAAGCCGCTAAAGCTGCCTCCCTCTCCTCGGTCCTCATCCATCTGTCTGCAGTATTTGACACAGTCAACCACCGGATTCTACTCTTCTCCATTAACCAGCTTGGGATCAACGGTGTGGCACTAAAATGGTTTGAGTCCTACCTATCTGACAGATCCTATCAAGTGGTCTGGTGGAGCTCTTGTTCTTCTCCTCTGCTTCTCTCAACCAGTGTCCTGCAGGGCTTGTTATTGGGTCTTCTTCTTTTCTCGATCCACACCTCCTCCCTCGGTCTGGTTATAGCCTCCCATAGATTCAAATACCACTGCTATGCTGATGACACCCAGCTCTTCCTCGCCTTTCCACCTGGTGCATCAAACATCTTTGCACGCATTGCTGTCTGCCTGTCGGACATATCGTCATGGATATCTGATCACCAACTCAACCTCTCCAAAACAGAGATTCTTTACCTCCCAGCTGGCCCGTCCTCCTGTCGCAATCTATCGATTAAACTGGACAACTCACTCATTTTGCCTACATGCTTGGCTAAAAGTCTGGGAATAACGATTGACGTGAGTCTGTCTTTCAGCACATTGAAGGCACAACCCGGTCCTGCAGATACATCCTGCATAATATTCGTAGGATCCGTCCCTACCTCACAACTGACTCTGCCCAACTACTTGTCCAGGCCATGGTGACTTCCTGTCTGGACGACTGTAACTCTCTCCTATGTGGCCTTCCTGCTACTGCCATCAAACCTCTGCAGCTTTTACAGAATGCTGCTGCACGAGTTGTGTTTGATTTGCCAAAGCGTTCCCACGTATCTCCTTTACTAATCTCTCTGCACTGGCTTCCTATGGCTGCCCGAATCAAATTCAAGACCTTGGTTATTGTCTACAAATGCATCAATATAACTACTCCCAGCTATTTACAGGACCTTATCAACCGCTACACACCAGCCAGACCCCTTCGCTTGTCTACTTCTGCTCGCTTGGTGGTCCTGCGGGCAAAAGGTAAAGCTCAGAGGTTCTTGATTCTAGCTCCGTTGTGGTGGAATGACCTTCCCCTCTCACTCAGAACTGCGGAAACTCCTGTCTACATTCAAGAAGGGCCTGAAAACTAACCTCTTCCGGACCCATTTCACCCAAAATCTCTCCAGCTCACGTAGGGTGTAAATGTTCATGCACTCTAACTGTGGGGGCATCCCGAGATATAGCCTTTATTCAGCCACTACTTCGGCATTGTATTTGCTTGTTTGTGTATCTTCTAATATTTAAAAAAAAAAAAAAAATTGGTAGGATGGTATCGGGATTTGTCTATCCTGTGTTTTATGCACCTACTTGCACGATGAACCTCGGTGCAGCAAGTGGTAGGTAACAAACTAGGTTTACTTGAGACTTGCATGTCTGCAGCTATGTCTCTTTCTCTTAATGTAATGCATAAATTGTACTTTCGCTGAGATGTACGTCGCTTTGGACAAAAGCATCTGCTAAATGAATAAATGTAAATGTAAGTTAGTTTTATATCATACTGGGTTTATGAACCCCATATGGAGATGTGGACTGTAGAACAGTTCCACCACATGGAGCAATCATAGACATCCTCTGCTCTCTGTAAGACCAGGATTGCCTCTAGAGAGCTTTAACATCTGATCCATTGTAAGAATCTTCCACACTAAGGTTACACTGACATTCCTGAGCTTGCAGTTGCTAAGGTGCAGTGAAAGGTGGGGAGAGGCGTCTCTAGGGTACAGCTAAGACATGTCACTGAAGCTAGTGACTAGTCACATTAGGCTGGATGTAGTGAGGGTATGTGGTTGGCTGGGATGCACTTTGTACTGACCTTTCACTTTGTTTTAACTGTACGCTTTGACATTACTCCTGTTCTCATGTTACTGGTGCGTGAAGGAATGACCTAGTCAGCAGACATCTGCATCATTGCCAGGTTTTCTTACACTGCAGCTGGGTTATGTGGTTATGTTTTGAAGTACAGTCACACCATAATTGTGAACCTTGACCACTATAAAGTAACAACTTACTTAAAATGAGCTTTCTAGTTATATTTCTTCAATCTCACTGTAGATTTTGCTAAGTTCCTTCTTGCGGTACAGAATTTCAGTGCTCTTTTGTGAAAGAAGCAAACCAGGTAAAGTTTACATGTTTCAAGTTCTACTCCTTGAAGGTACAGATGGTTTTATTTGTTCCTTGAATTCATACTCAGAGATGACAAGTGTGCTGCTCTCTTCTCATACTGGGGAGGGAACTGCTGATGCCAGCACTTGTCCCACAAAGTCCCTATCGTCGAATTTGCTGACACCAGCTCCATTCTGTGTAATGCCATCAAAAATCCCATAAGCAATACTACCTGTTTCTTTCCGTTTCATTCATTTTCTGCCAATATTGTGACTTGGAGCTTCGGTTTTTCATAGTCAAGATTTACATGAATATAAGTCTGTAGCCCATTTTTTCTTTTTTCTTTTCTGGAAATATAAATAATGCATTTGTTTACACACATAGCCATTGTATAAATGATCTGTTTATCTATTCACACTTATATTTTGACTCATCTTTGACTGAGTTCTATAATTTCTACATTTCTAAACTTGATTTTCTGTTAAACACCACAAGATTAATAAAATAAGTAGAAAAACCTTGATACCTGTCAAACATAATTTTTCATAATAAAGTTGTTTAAGTGAAAGACCTTCTTGTATGTGTGTGTCTCTGCTTTCTCGGGATCTCTATGCTGAAAGCACTCGGTTATTCTGAGAGAACAATGCTGACAAAATGACAACGGAAAGAAAACTGCATTCCAACATGTGAAGATAACAGGGTTTTTCCCCACAGTGATCTCTGCAGATTTCATAGTGTGATACATGTACACAGGGAGATATTTGCTAAACAGAATTGCACGGCAAAATCATAAACGTAATTACTTCTCTGCGGAATAAAATTTTTATAAATTGTAAAGGCATTTCTGGGGGCGTGGTGGCGCAGCAGGCTTGGTTGGGTCCTGACCTCTGGTGGGTCTGGGGTTTGAGTCCTGCATGGGGTGCCTTATGATGACTAGTGTCCCATCCTGGGTGTGTCCCCTCCCCCTTCAGCCTTGTGCCCTGTGTTGCCGGGTTAGGCTCTGGCTCGCTGCGACCCTGCTCAGGACAAGCGGCTTCAGCCAGTGTGTGTGTGTAAAGGCATTTCTTAGGTTTCGATGGCAATGGCAACATTTACAAAATGCTTTGATAATGAGTTATTTGGTGTTCAGCTTTCCATTGGATTTAAAACACGTGTATGAGAGAAAAACTACTTGTTTCTTTCCATGAGCTCTTTGCGTGTCTTGCTGTCAGTACTCCTTTCTTCCTCTGATCATTTCCAGAATTTGCAGCTGTAGTAGTCTGACTCCAAATATGAACTAATTGAAAATTCTTGTACTAATTTGTGCATAAGACCACACACACGCGCACACGCACTTTCAGAACCACTTGTCCCATACAGGGTCGCGGGGAACCGGAGCCTACCCGGCAACACAGGGCGTAGGGCCGGAGGGGGAGGGGACACACCCAGGGCAGGATGCCAGTCCGTCGCAAGGCACCCCAAACAGGACTCGAACCCCAGACCCACTGGAGAGCAGGACCCGGTCCAACCCACTCCGCCACCGCACCCCCCCTTGCATAAGAACAATAAATTATATTGTTGTGTTTGGATTCTGGAAATTCTCTCAGAACTCTCTCTGAAGCCGCTTGTCCCGAGCGTGGTCGCGGCGAACCGGAGCCTAATCCGTCAACACAGGGCACAAGGCTGAAGGGGGAGGGGACACACCCAGGACGGGCTCTCAGAAGCAGCAAGTTCCCCAAAATATTTCATTAATCTCTTACTTAAATCCTTATTCAGTCTGCCAAAAATGTTCAATATTGTTATTATCACTAACATGCTGAGATAGTGGACCACTGGCTAATGTGAAACTGGTGTTTCCACTGGTATCAGTGAGGCTTCCTGACGAATTAAACTTGCGAAATGGACAGCAACGATGTCACAAAGCAATTGCCGTGTGCCTGACCAGCACCCTTCACACCCGACAAAACGGTTTAATTGTGTACCAAGTAATACAAACATCTGTCCTCCTTTCCAAGAAACAGCTGATTTGAATTTAAATAACCATCTTTATCTGGTAAACCAGACACAAGAACTTAGCTGCAACCAGAAAGGTGAAAGCAATATGTACGAGGCATCCTTTCAGTTTCTCTACTACCAAGCAAGGAAACCGATATTTTGCTTTCTGTAAATGCTTATTTGTGGTAGTTTATTTGTATTCACACCCTGTTTCCATAATGTGATATTTTATACCACAGTACTGACCTGCAGTGCCTGTATTTTTCTGATAGTACATATCATTATGATTGTGCCGTCCCTATTTTTCTCATCTGTTTGCTTCACAGGAGATGGTTCTGCAGCTTCTGACAGCTAAATGGATTAAACAGGGTGTGCTGACTGAATACATATCAAATCAGCAGAATGGGCCCAGGCTCAGACATCAGCAAGGTATGCAACTTAAGCAGAGCCTTTGAATCAATCATGTGTTTTTATTCCTCCTTTTTTGCTGTCACCAAAGAGCTGAGAGCGCTTGATCACCTACTTTGTCTGTGGCGAGTCACCTTGTCACAGTATGAATAGCCAATATGTGGAATGTAATCTGCGCACTTGCGGAAACGTCCTCCCATTTGCATACCTGCCAGTTCCAAGTGATGAATCTTCAACCTCATACCTGCATCCCAGAGCTGCGATGCCTGCTCCTCACCCCCACTGCCAAAGAACACAGGTGACATAATTCACCAGTGTACATCTACAGAAGCTTTCACCAGACCACTTTTCAGATCGCTGTTCTTAAAAGGAACATCTTTTTCAAAAGGTGTGATTTCATGTTATTTTATGTTTTATTCCGTATTCTGTCACTCAAATTGGACCATCTCCAAGCCCAAGCTGTGACGTGATGCGGGAGTCCAACCTTTGCATCTTTATACCTTCAAGGTAACCTCTGTCCAATCATTTATGCTTCTAATGGGAGTTCTGACTTCATTTTATCCAAAACATATTTGTTTTCTTGGTCATCCATTCATAACTTTCTTTGAAGCTATAGCAAATTCCCATCTTCCGCCATACACTATTATGGATAAGTACAAATAACAACCTATGCAGATTTTTTTTCCTAACACTCATAAGTGAAATAAAAAGTAATGGCTCAAATTCAGGGGGGCGTGGTGGCGCAGTGGGTTGGACCAGGTCCTGCTCTCCAGTGGGTCTGGGGTTCAAGTCCCACTTGGGGTGCCTTGCGACAGACTGGCGTTCTGTCCTGGGTGTGTCCCCTCCTCCTCCGGCCTTACGCCCTGTGTTGCTGGGTAGGCTCCGGTTTCCCGAAACCCCGTATGGGACAAGCGGTTCAGAAAATGTGAGTGTGTGTGTGTGTGTGTGTGTGTCTCAAATTCATAAATATTATAATAATATCATATTATTTAGTTACATCAAGAAGGAATAACATGAAGTAATATGATGCTCCCAGCAATGATTATTGTTTAATTCTATTTGGCTCCAATAGTGCACCTCCTGGTCCAGTAGGAAAGACTGATGACATTGCATCTAGACAAGGTCTTTGCAGTGGTAGGATTGCAATAGTTGCTGTCAATAAGCAGCCTCCTGTTCCTGAGTCCTGCACGAACAGTCTTTAATGGGCCATTTAAAACATGGCCTGTGGACTCCTTGCTTACCTGTTGCCATCTTTCTTGCTCCAGGCAGATATACTATACTCAATCCTTCAATTTTCAGGGATAGGCTCATCCTGAGCTTTCTCCATTTTGTCATACACATACAGGTTTGCTGTAAAGCTGCTGTCTTTCAAAGTGAAGCAACTCCTGCACTCTTCACAGCTGCACTATATGTTGTCCCCAACTACCACCTTTCGCTGATGTCATATGGGTGAGTTGTATGGATGCACAACCATTTTCCCTTTGTGCTTCCGTCTCCTACAGCCCAAGACCTAGAAATCCATTTGTGAATGTTATCAGAAGGCGGCCACAATTATGAATGTGTATTTATTATCAGGAGGTCAAGCGAAGACTACATCCATAATTAACAGGTTTTGATACACGTAAGTTGTATGAGTATTATGGTCAGATAAGTAAGTCTTGCGGATATGGGTGTCTGAAAATGAAATACATCAATAAAAAAGTGCTGCATCGTTTAATAATCAATCTTGTATTTATCATATAAAATCTACTTTACTGAAATGAAATGGAGAATAAATTAGAAAACATTGCACCGAATTCTTCCCATATTCATTGAAGCTGTATGATGTCTGTGGAAAAAAAATCATATTTAAATAGGCAATGTAAGCATATGACATATTCTTAAAATCTCACCCCTCATGTTTGAGTACACCGCCTGCCCTTCCTAGACAAAAACGTCAGTCTCATATATTGTGAAGTGCTCTTTGAAATGTTTGTTACCTGAAATTTTAGCAAATTGCCATGGTAACCACCAGAAGTTCTAGAGAGAAAATCACAGGCATTCTTTTTTGGCCAGGCATGACAGACTGACACTACCTAAAAGCATTTAATTTACAGCAGAAGCAGAGTGAGAATGTCATAATTGATTGAGCCAAATACTATGGCACTTTGTGGTAGCTATTAGATGTATTTAGTGTACATCAGGTGCCCACTTGTGGAGTGAAAGTCAACACATTTTTGGAAAATTAAACTCATTATCAATCATTTGAAAAATTATATGTGCACAGGCCTAATATTATTTTTGCTCTATTTGTAATAGAGTGGGAAAACTATGGACTCTTAAGCAATTCATCTCAATTAGTTCACACAGATATTACATGAACTATAGTGTATGTACTGTATACTACAGTGAAAGTGCATCTGTTGTTCTCGTTTCAGATGAACGCTTTAATCTTAAAGCACTGCAAATATCTAATTATGCCATGCATTTTCTTGGTGTTCTGATTCAAGAAAGTTGGTCATCAAGAACAATTTATGGTGAGCCTGCTACTACTTCCAGCATTCAAACCAGTTGGTGTTTTTGGTTTACCCATAGAGTAATTTTGTTTCTGCATAACAAAATGATATGAGTAACTAAGATTGCACATGCTTCTTTTTCACCTCTGAAGAAAATCAGAGAATCTCATCTACATCACTGAACCGTTTACATCTCTTGAGATGCTGCATATTCTTTTAAATGCATTGCACCAGAAGCCCATGAAACTCTAGGTTTACCTAGGATGTCTGCAGCAGCAGTGTTGTGGTGGTGACTTGTGGATAGTAGTTTACTCTACAGAGGCTGCTGTGAATGGGTCACCAAGCACACTGGAAACAGTGTAGGCTATCAACACAGAGATGGTAGCACTGGCTGGTTCAAGGGAGTCAGGACCGCCAGTAATAACAAGCTCATCTTTGGTCATACTGAATACTTTGCTGGTGCCAACAGCTGCCATGGAGAGGAGACCAGTGCCCAACATTGTTTCACAAATTTGAAAGGAGAAGCTTGTTTTCACATTTCTAACAGCTGTTTCTACTAATCTCTACATTTTTAACAAAAGATGTATTGATAATGATATAAATGAGGATCTCAGCAAGCAAGTTAGCTAGCTGACTAAACAATGTAAAAAAAAAAAAAAAAAAAAAATCCCAAACCTCCGGGTATATTTTACCCAGTTAGTCTTGAAGTGTGCAGTTAGATGTCTCTGGTTATTTTACAAGTCAAAGACTAAACTCTGAAAAGTAGCTTCAGCAAAAATTTTATTGAGACATTTGTTTGTATGTTACAGTCAGGACAACCAAATAGTTCAACTGGTTGTAACTGGAAGACGGGTTAAGTTGAGCCTCACCAGTGATGTGGAGCACACCTACCACTTTTGGGCATTTCAGCCAACAGTGCACTCTCTGTTGTCACATAAACACACTACATATGACTTTGACACACCTGTTAAATATTTTGCCCTGCTGCCAATAAACAAGTTTTATTCATTGTGCAACTGGAGCCATGTTAATCCAACCTAAGGGATTCTACTCTCAGTGCATATGAGGACAGTTTTGAATAAATCTAGGTGTTGACATAGCCAGTGCCAATTTCATGTCACTAGTAACATCAGAATGTTAAAGCACTATTTTATCATTAATATCTTTCCATGTAATGGAAAACAGATAATAAGAACATCTTATTATTGCTAATACTGAGAATTGTGCAAAATCACTGCTGTATCCGAGTGGCACAGGCTGCTCATCATTGGACAGCTGTCAAAACAACAGCTACTCCGAGATGCCCAGAAGCAATTTGAAGTCATGATTAATTAATACAGATAGTAGTCCATGCTATAGCAAATAAATTTAATTTCACACTTCACAATATGAGTAAAAAATGCCATATAGATATAACGCCACTCAAAATTTTGAGTGCACTTTCTGGAAACAAGTTTATTCATGAGATATTCAGTTAACAAGGAAAATGAACAGAAATGTCTCCTGAGCTCTCCTGCAGCATTTTCTAAAGATGTAGGACACTTGTAGGTTGTTTTGCTCTCACTCTTCTGTCTAGTTCATCCCATGCAAGTATTGCCCTGCTTTCCCATTCAGCTACTTAAACTTTTGAGTGGTACAAGATTTTCATTTGACCTAGCAACATAGTCAAACAATAAATGATGAAAAAATATTTTTGAAGGTACTGCATATCTATTTCTAACAAGTCAAATTATGGTGTATCAATTTACATACCATGGTACTTCCAAAAGTTCAGCAGCTCAAGCATCTTGTCCAAACAAGTATTTTGTAAAAACAGCAACAGCTCCCTTCTTGGGGATTAACCTCGACTTGTGTAAGGGTAAGCGGGCTTCAGAACCTGCCGCCCAGAAAAACCAAGTCAGATTTTTCAAAACACCAAGTTGGATGTGAGGCAACTGAGTCCAGCACTCAGATTTCTACTGTTGCCAAGGACTGTCAGACCTTAGTCATCACTGTAAAAAAGAAACAAGACATCCATGCACAGTGCAGGGCACACTTTGTACCTTGTTTGCTGCCCAGGAGTCTCATGTGACAGGGAAACGTTCACCTTGAGATGCTTCCATTTGTTTGTTCTCTTAAAAGGAAGCCTTAGTCCAGCTAAGAATGATGCTAAACTCTACATTCACTGTAGTCTGACAGATTTCAAGGACCCCATTTTCCATGCACTTAACAATTGTGACACACAGAAAGCTATCAGGATGGGTACTCTTCAAACTATGGACATGAAACATGGACTATCTACATGTTTTTTCAGTTATGTTCTTGCTATATCTTTAGTCACTGCTTATTGGATCCTACTAAAGCATGTCAAGAAGGGCCTATTGGTCAGTTGCTTTTGGCTTATTCTGAAATGGACCCAACAGAGACCAGCGTGTCTTCTGGCCCTCACACACTGATCAGATCTGCCGGAAGGCCATATGTCAAACCAGCATGTTGAGCAGTGAGATCTTGGCCCAACCCAGGCAAAGAAACCAAGTACAGCAATCCATGATAAATCTGCAGTATTTACTATATGAAAGTGAAAAAATGAAATGATTAAGAGCAATACTGCCTATCTAATATAGCACTACAACTGCAATGAAGCCATACTTAATTTTCTTTTGTGTTCCAAAAAGAAAAACATCACCATGACTATAAACATCACAATTTGAGATTTGTTTTAGATACAAAAAGCAGTGAAAGAGAAGTGGTGTGAAAAGTCAGACCTTCATGTAGTCTGGCCAGACCTGGCAAATGCCTATGGTTCAGTTCCTCATCAGCTTATCAGATTTGCTCTTGACTTCTTCCATATACCAGCCTGCATCAGGAACCTGATGGACAGCTGTTTTGGGGACCTGAAGATCATCACATGACACAGGAATATACAACTGACTGGCAGCAGCTAGAAAAGGGGATAGCAATAAGATGTCTCATCTCTCTCATCCTTCTCATAGCTGCATTTGAAGTCATCCTGATGGGCACAAGGCAAATGGTCTGAAGAAGGGTCCTTGGACAGGCGCTGTGCCCAAGGTGTGGTCTTCAGCTTCCCGAAAGGAAAGGGGAGAAATGGTGATCTCAGAAGTTATCAGGATGGAATATGAGTGGTATAAAAACAAGGAAGTAAGGCAACTTGGCAGAGTGTGATGAACAGAGTCATAAACTGATCTGACAAGTGGAAGATGCCACAGGTCAGGCTAAACTTCCTCATCAGGGCTACCTACAAGATCCTCTAAAGCCACAGCAACCTGTGCATGTGGTACAGCTCCAAAGAGAAGTGCCCCCCGTGATGCCTGAATGCAGGCCTCCAGTCCCATCATGTCTAGCTGCAGGAACGCACTGTCACAAGGTTGGCACAGGTGGCACCATGATTAAGTTCTGTGGGAGCTGGCAGAGGTCCTGGAGACAAGCAGACTAGAAGCAGTAAAAGGTTGCACTCTTCCATACAAATGGCTGAGCCACTTGGTCAAGCAAGGAGAAGTAGCACAGGGCAAAACACAAAAGGAGAGCAGAATGATCTTTGCTCATGTGAACAAGCCCAGACATTGTGGAATGGTCTGCAATAGTCAGAATGGTCATAATGATCAAGCTGATCATCCCGTGGGATGAAGGCTTGGAGGTAGCCCACGGGAGAGGCAGAAGAGCTTGCAGCTGAATGCAGGGGAGGACCATGGAGGGCAATCATCTATCTGATGGAGGTAGGATGCTGAGGCTTTGTGGGGACATCTACTCAGCATTACTGAGGAGTGTCAGAGTGACAAGAGCGAAGCTTAGGAACATAGTGGAGGGCATTTTTACGGTGGTCATGGAGACATAATACCACCTGGAAGGGATGAATCCTGCAGCCAACTGTAGAAGGTTTGAAGGAGATATCCCTGCTGCTGTTAAACCACCAGAAGATGTTCTAGGATTAAAGAAGCAAAACATCAGTGAGGAGCGACTCCCAGCTGATGACCCTGCAGCTGGTCCAAAGGCACCGGTGGAGGTGCGACAAGCAGTGTTGCTCAACAGGAATACACACCTACTTGTATAGGTAGCCAATAACCGTGAATATAGTGTTCTCAGAATCAGTGCAATTTTTAATATACTGTACTCTGATCTGGATTTACTGAAAATTTCCACCTGATTTTTGCAAAAAAGAAAATGCCAAATCATAAAACAGAAACTTATTTTTGGCTGTTACACTATATTTGTAATATTTTATTTTCACATACTGTAATAAATTCCATGTCCAAAATGACCACAGTAAAAATACCCTTCACTACATTCCTAATAGAGGTGGTGTGGTGGCGCAGTGGGTTGGACCAGGTCCTGCTCTCCGGGGGGTCTGGGGTTTGAGTCGCACTTAGGGTGCCTTGCGATGGACTGGCATCCTGTCCTGGGTGTGTCCCCTCCCCATCCAGCCTTTTGCCCGGTGTTGCTGGGTTAGACTCCAGCTCCCTGCGACCCCATATGGGACAAGTGGTTTCAGCTGATGTGTGTGTGTAATAAATTCCTCTGAGATGAAAAAGTTACAATGTTACACTGGTGCAAAAAATTCACAAACCTTGAGAGTGTTTGAAAATATGCTTGCTCTGGTTTGGCTCAGTCAGCAGGCCTGGTAAAAAAAAAAGAACTGATACTCAAACAGAACTGTAATGTAACCAAAACTCCATAACATGGAATAGGTGCAGGAGCTGCTTGGAACTCAGAATGATGTGACATCAGAAGACATAGCAAAATAAATGAAATCTTAAATAATTTCTCTGATTGAAAGAAAATGATGTTGGGCAAGTATGACATTGGGTGCCATCCTATCATTCCGGTTCATAATCCTTCACTGAAGAAAAACTCCATTAAGAAGGGTGAGAGGGCAGCTATTCTCACCACCCAACTCGTTTAGAAGACAAAGAACACATGTAATTATGCAAATATTTCAATTAGCGGACGTGTACTCGGCCAATCAGTATTTAATTAAGGCGATGCCAATGAAAGCATTTCGACACACGCCCACGGTGCCGCTTCCATTCCGTGTTAAAGCAGGTGGCGGGATCTTTGGCAGCGCGCTTGGTTCACGAAGCCATGATGATGGGGGGCTTTTCTTTCCACCTCGCCGCCTTTCATAGCCGTATTCGCGGAGCTTTCGGGTGCCCCGCGATGACCATTGTCTCGCAGCATCGCAAACTCTTGCGCACCCCCTGGTGCTTAGCAGTCAGCCCGAGTTGGGCGCGCGCGCTGGCTCGCTGGCTCGCGGATTGTCTTCTCGTCTCCGCGGTTCGCTCATTATTCAGACACAGACGGATCTCAGGTCATCTGCGGCTGCGGCGAAGGAGAAGCAGGGAAGATGGCGATCATTCAGTAGACCAGGCGTACGCATGAGACGCGCGGCAACTTTGGGCAGAAGGAGCATTTTTCTCTGGACGAACCCGTAAGTACAGCTGCCCGGAATCGCGGAGATCTCGGCTTTGGTGATGAAGCAGGAGCAAGACGTCTCGGTGGTGGTGGACAGGAAATCTGGACAGCGCCTCGGCACCGCCGGGCGAAAGGAGTCAAGTGTGCTTTCTCCTTTCCTTAGTTTACCACCACCAGCCTGGTGACCTGAGGTAGCGAGGGGACATTTCCGCCGAAGGCGCATGTTGGAAGCCGAGCGTTTAAGGTAGTCGCGTCCTGACCTTCATTTTATTTGTCTATTCTGCTAACCTCCTGTCCGTAGCCTCTTAGCTTGCTAGCTAGCTGCGTGCTTTTTGGAAGTGGGAAGCTAACGCGCTAACTAGTTGGAACGGAGCTCGCTGGAGCCCGTGCTGTGTGCTCTGTCTAGTCTAGCAGAGCGGGACTGCTGTCTCATTGTGAGCAGGGAGAGACGTAATAAGCAGGGATTATTGTCCGTCGTCGTCCGGCGTTTCGTTCGTCTGCCGCCGGGAAGCAGACGCGACCGCAGAGTTCGCTCTTCTCTCCCCCGGGCTCCGGCGCGAAACGTCCTGCGCCTCCATTAGTGACAGCACGGCTTCGCAGCTGGTCCAGGTCCAGAGACCAAACGCTCCGTCCAGCCAGGTCTGCGTTGCCTTCCCTCGCTAAGCTACGCACCGAAGCGTCGGCACTTGAACGCGTTTTATTATTTAAACTTTTGTGGACGTGCTGCGGGAGGCTTGTTTCTCGCAGTTTAGCCTTCTGTCCTTTGTGTTTGTGTGTGCGCGCGCGCACCCGTGTGTGTGTGTGGGTCCGTTCGTGGCCGTGCGCGAGCGCAGGGCTGGAGGAGGCTGCGCTGTCAGTGCCATGAAGTCAGGTATGTCACTGTGGGCTGAATTCACCATAAAATGGAGGATGGCGCTTCGGTCTCTGAGGAGCGAGTGGTCGGACGGGGCACTTCGCACCAGCGTCTCGACTCCTGCCTCACACGAAGCGCACATATCGAGCATTGACACCTGAAAGAGACCAAATTATTAGAGCTTTTTTTTTTTTTTTTTTTTGGAAACCAGGCTTCCCCCCTCCTCCCAATTTTGAACCTGTCAAGTTTCTCAGTTCTTCCTAGTGTGCTGAATCTGAGGAGAAAATGGAGGGCAGTGGGGCTCCCAAACTGATGGGGGTGTCAGCAGACAGTGTTGCTGGAGGAGACTGGATGAGACGGGAATGTTAATGTCCAACAGTGCGGTGCTGGAGCCTACAGGTGATTAACATTCAGCCGTGTGCGAGCAGCTCCCGAAAGAGGGGTGTTGAAAGTTACTTGCAGGTGTAACGCTGCCGTGGCTGCCGGCTCTCCTGCTTTTCCAAGGTCTTCAAGAACTTTTTTTTTTGGGTTCTTCTGTACTATTTGATTTTTGGGCCATGCACTAGTTTGGTCTTTCCATGCTACCATTGTGCAATTTAATTATTGGGTGAGCACTGAATTTCTGCTGTTAAAGTTCAGTCTGGCTCTACCACACACACGCTGTCTGTAACCGCTTGTCCTGAGCGGGGTTGCGGTGAACCGGAACCTAGCCCCTGCAACACAGGGTGCAAGGCTGGAGGGGACACACCCAGGACGGAATGCCGGTCTGTCGCAAGCCACCCCAAGCGGGACTCGAACCCCAGAGCCACGGGAGAGCAAGACCCACTCAAACCTGCTGCACCATCGCACCCCCCGCTGTCCAGCTCTACCATTGGCAGTTAATGCATTAGGTGCTGCAAAAAGTATTGGATTCTAGATCTATGATGTCTATACACAGAAATAGATTTATGGGCTACGAAGACCAGAAGGTAATTTTGGCTCATTCGCAGGTGGTATTGAAGGTGCAGATTTGTTAACAAAATTTATTTTATATGCATGCTGGAAGCCTCAGAATTGAACCGTAGGTGTTCAGAGTCCTTTTTTAGTGCTTCCAGAATGTGACAGAGAAGAGCTTAACAGTAAATCTACCACATCTGGGTCTATTATGTCATCATGGAGCAGGGTCCTGTGGGGACTGTGGGACTTCTGCAGCATGGCTGACTTCAGTGAAATCTTGCCAGCAAGGAGAGCAGCATGTCTGCCACAAACTCCTGACTGAAGGCAATCAAAATGGAGGGTCCTCTAATGGGACACCAGGCTGTTTACACCTCTCCTTGTTCACCGTCCTAGGCTCCAGGAGGGGGGTGTGTTCTGGGCTCTTTGGAATTGAGTGTAGTGGCCTTCAGATATCATGCTTTTTAGGCTTGACATGGTTGTGGAACATTGTTTGATATGAAGTAACAAGGTCACACACAAAGATCTTGTCTCTTTGAAAATATTATTGCATTTCTGTTACCCCTAACTCAAAGTGGACTGTTTTTACATGATGGAATGACCTGATGGGTGCTTAATCTTTTTTAAAGTAAAACAGTGCCTTCTGTTACTGTTAGCTGGAGTCTTCAAACTTGACCTTGACATTTAATTTGACAGGTCACTTGGCTTCCAGTTTATTAGCATGTTTGCTACTATATAAAGTCACCCTTCAAATTCACAAAGACCCTAGGGGGTCAAATTATTTGCAAGTTCTTGGATTTGTAAGGGGGCTGTGCCTCAGCCCCTTGCGAATAGAGGGCTGACTGTATTGTCAAAATTGGGCATTTCATGGAAAGTGCTGAAATTGTCTAACAACTGGAAAACAGGTTGCTTCAGAATTAGCCTGCTTAGGCCTTGTGGGGAATTTAACATTTTGCTGGCTTTGACTCTTTTAGGCTTGAAATGTAGACCTTGAGATGGTTACATGGCTAAACATTTGAACTGCTTATGGCTATGCTTGTAATACTTAAACTCCAAGACTTTTTTTAAGCTAAACTTGAAGCATCACTGCCTATGGTGTAGGATGATTGTGTGTTACTGCTAATCTGAACATGATTTAAATCAAGTCTTCAGTGAACAGGCAATGGAAGGCAGAGTGCACCCTACATGGTTGTAAGTTTGTTACAAGGTGTGTGCGTGTGTGTGGTGGTTAGTCAGTAGTTCACCTGAAATACATATATTTTTCCAGTAGAATGGAGCCAGACCATGCAGACAAAATTCACATGTAGAACATGCAAATTTGGGTTTAAAGCCAACTTAGTGTCACATGTGAATGCACAGTCCAGTTGCTGTGGGATGTCAGTGCTACTGGCTTTACCATTTTATACTGATTTTCCTTCTTAAATATTAAAAAGGAAAATGGCCATCCCAGAGATATGACCATCTGTTACAAGATCTTGACTTTAGCAGGAGTTTTTAAAATACCTATTTTGACTTGCCTTTCTTGTCATTTACAAGGACTGAGTCTGTGCATACCTTATGAGTGGATGGATAGATTACATAAAATGAAGATTAAACCTAATTTAGATGCTTTAGCCAAAGCATGTATTATGCAGTATTTCACTGACCACCATAAACAAGGTGAATTGGTGTTACACTGCCCTAAATGCTTGTCACTGGCATATTTGTTGCAGAGCAATGTAAGATGCACACAAGCAGTTCAGTCACCAGTCCACCTGAAGCATGTCTGGGCTGTGGGAAGAAACCCATGCTTTTTTACAGTACATAATGGCTATAGAAGAGCTGAACAAGCATGGGTAGGCAGATATGGTGCTATTATTAATGAAGGGGAAACTTCCCTGTTTACTTTAGTATTTAAGTTATGTTTTCTGCATAGAACATGTTCTGACAGCTAGTGAAAACTTCAATTTTACATTATTTTGTAATTAACTTCTAATGAGAAGTCAGTGTAATTTAGTTCAAAAGTAAAATCTTTGAAAATTACTAAATGTTAAATTCATGTGTTCCCCTTTTTTGCTTCAACAGTGTGCAGTCTATGCCAGCTCAAGTGCCCAAGCTGGTGCAAAACCTGATGATCCATGTTATCCCAGCATGACTTGAGAATGTTCCAAAAAGAATCTTATGATATTGAAAGCTTGGCTTTCTTGGTCTTCAAATTTACTGAAATGTTCTGTGGGGTTGTGGTCAGGTGACTGTGGGAGAAAGTTTAGGACAGTCAGTTCTTCCAAAGCATGGAGGTATCTTTGGGCTCATAATCCTGTTGCAGTATGAATACTTCTTTGCAAAGATCCAAACCAGAGGGTGTAATGTATGTTTGAAGAATGGAGTGGTGGTTTCCTTTCTCAGGGTGTAATTGATTCCATACAGGTATCCAGCTTCAGAGTAGGTGAAATGCCTTCAGAATTGAATATTCCCACTGCCATGTTTGACTCATTCATGCCAATGTAGCAAATCTGTTTTCTCTCTTTACATAAACCCTTCTGCAACTACCATAAATCTCAAACTTGGATTCATCAGTAAAGACTTTCAGTGATGCACTGAACTGCTGGTATTGCTTGCCTATGCCAACTGTTTGACCTTTTCATTTTAATGAGAAACTTCTATTAGGAAATAATGCAACACGGAAGCATTGTCACTAGTGGTCTTAGACTTTTGGATTTAGTATTGAAACTGTCTGAAATGTGTGGTGAGGGGTTTTCAGGAGTTACCTTTTGTATGGCAGGAGGAAGAACAATATAAACTTGTAGTTCTACAACTGGCTGTACTCAGATTCCCCCCTTTCCTCAAGGGCTGGAATGGGTTTTATAAACCTGCTCTACTGGCTAATTGGATGTATACATTTGCTCAGCTAGATGTCTACAACATGCAGGATTCCTTCCAAGGCTGAAGGTCTAATGATCCTTTAGGTCATATTTAAAAGTGACTTGTACACTTTAACAGGAAGGTGAAATTAAATTACACATTACCATTTCAAATTTACCTTTGTATAATGGCAACCATGCAAACATCACTGCTCCCCACTCTGTTTTGATGTTGCCTTGCTACTGGGAAACTTTGAGATCAGCACCATGTACTTAAATTGGTTAAGATGTCATGGATAATCTTAACTGGACTTTTAGTTATCCTTTGAAAACTTATTCCCATACTTGTTAAGCAACTTTACAAGGTCAGCTGTTTATGGAGTTATTCTCATTAGGAAATGATTGTACATTACCTTTTGACATTAGATTAAAGCTGCCCTTAGTATTCAATATCAGTGACTCATTTTCCTTACCTCATGAGTGCTGCAACTTTTCCCTAAAGCCTGACACTGTAGGTAAAGCATTGATTTCTATGAATTCAGTCATCAGGAACAGTTAAATGTATTAACTAAATTGCAAACAAGTAAGTTTCTTCTCTAACAGGTTATACCCTATTCAGGTAACCCTGTCCAACTTCTGTGTTTTAGAGCCAGTTTAGATTCAGGCACTCTAGTTTACTCAAAACCCAATAGTCATAGGTGCCCTTGACACTGAAGTGTTAAGGAACACCTCACCAGAACTGAATTCTACTAGTGATGGAGTGGTATGATGACACTAATGGTGAATATTACCTGGTAAGTACTTAAGTCAGGAGTTGGTGATAAAGGATTTAACAGCATCTAAGTGAAAAGGAGTTGCTCTTTTACCAGTTCTAATTACCAGAGCCTTCTATCCAGACTTGCAGGTCATAAGCATACAGCCTCATTTTATGCACTTACTGCATCTGTAAACATGCATCTAAGAAGGGTAATATGTTTAAATGCTTTCCTCTCTCTGCACAGAGGGTGGTCAGTTTAAATGATGCCATAATGCATCATCCCAGATCAGCATCCTGGCAAAAGTTGCATCTAAACTTGCTCATTGGACAAATGAGTTCAAAGTAATCCCTAAGAACAATTAGTTAAATCTTCACAGCAGTTTATCTAATTCAGACCTATGAATTTTTATTTGGAGGTCACCCTTAAGTGACAAGCTTAGTTTCATGGGACTGAAATGCTTGCTTGGAAAGTCATCACAGGGCCTATTTTACTGTTTTTGTAAGGCTTGATGTACTTTGTCATATGGAAGTACACCCTCTTTGAATTCTGTGGTTTTACATATCAGGACAAATCTGGGCCATAGCAGGTCTTAAAATTAGGTAAATACAACTTCAGATTAACATCTTGCACCGAGTCATTTAACAAAAATAAAGCCACAATAGAAAAGCCATGGGTGGAAAAACTAAGTACACATGATTCAGTAGCTTGTAGCACCACCTTTAGCAGCAATAACTTGAGTCATACAGAAAATGATCAGCCTCACATCACTGTGGAGGAATTTTGGCCTACTCTTTACAACATTTCTTCAGTTCATTGAAGTTTGCAGGCATTTGTTTAGGCACAGCTCTAAGGTCCTGCCACAGCATTTCAATTGGGTTGAGTTCTGGACTTTGACTGGGCCATTACAGCACCCCCCCCATTCTGTTGATTTGCTGGTGTGCTTGGGATTGTTGTCCTGTTGCATGACCCAATTTCAGCCAAGCGTCATCTGTTGGACAGATGGCCTCACATTTGACACTAGAATACTTTGGTTATACAGGGTGTTTATGGTCAACTCAATGACTACAAGGTCTCCAGGTTCTGTGGCTGCAAAACAAACCCAAATCACCCTTCCACCACTGTGCTTGACAATTGTTAGGTGGTGTTTGTGCTGATATGCTGCATTTGGCTTTCACCAAATGTGGCACTATGCATTATGGCCAAACATCTCCACTTTGGTCTTGTCTGTCCCAAGGACATTGTTCAAGAAGTTTTGTGGCTTGTTCAGATGCAACTTCGCAAACCTAAGCCATGCTGCCATCTTTTGAGAAGAGGCTTTCTCCTGGCAACCCTTCCACACAAATAACACTTCAGTCTTTTCTAATTGTACTGTCATGAACATTAACATTTAACATGTTGACTGAGGACTGTAGAGTCTGATCTAACACTTTTTTGGGGAAAAAAGTGGTCTGACCTTCTGGTGAATTCACTGGGATGTCTTCTCCTGGGAAGAGTGGCATCTGTCTTGAATGTTTTCCCCTGGTGAATCTTCCTCACTGTAGAATGATGATTTTAAATTGTTTGGAAATGGCCTTATAACCCTCCCCAGACTGATGGGCAGTAACAATTGCTTCTCTAAGATCATTGCTGATGTCTTTCCTCCTTGGTATTGTTACCACACACCTGAATGCTCCAGACCAGCAAACTGCCAAAACTTCTGCTTTTATAGAGGTGGTCACACTTGCTGATGATCGGCTAATCAAGGGCATTTGATTAGCAGCCAGGTGCTGCTACTTACACTCAATTCCTATGGAAGCAATAAAGGTGTACTTAGTTTTTCACACATGGCTTCTCCATTTTAGCTTTATTTTTGTTAAATAAATCATGATAGGAGGGGGTGCAGTGGCGCAGTGGGTTGGACCGCAGTCCTGCTCTCCGGTGGGTCTGGGGTTCGAGTCCTGCTTGGGGTACCTTGCGACGGACTGGCGTCCCGTCCTGGGTGTGTCCCCTTCCCCCTCCAGCCTTCCGCCCTGTGTTGCCGGGTAGGCTCCAGTTCCCCGTGACCCCGTAAGGGACAAGCGGTTCTGAAAGTGTGTGTGTGTGTGTGTGTGTGTGTGTGTGTGTGTGTGTAAATCATGATATGATGTCATGTGCTTATCTGAGGTTGTATTTACTTAATTGTAAAACCTGCTAAGGACCAGATTTATGTCCTGATATGTAAAACCATTTAATTCAGAGGGTGTACTTTTTTCACATGACTGGCTTTCTTATAATGTGATCCATGTATAACTCCTTTGTCAGTTCTGCTCACCTATTAAGTTTCCATGCACACAACTGCTTTTTTGTGAACTTTTAACCAAACTCTCTGCATGTATGAGTAACTCTGTGCTTGTTAAGGAAGGTAATACTATGGCTTATGAAGGTTTTGATTCTTGACCTTTTTTTTCTAAGGTTGTGCTGTCAGGTGGATCCTTATCTTTAATCTTAATTCTGAATATACTATTCAGTGTAATTTTTAAATTTTAGACCTAATTTCAAGCAGGCAACTTTTAAAATGCAAAAAATACTGCTGCAGTTATTTTATATATCTGTTTTTAGACTTAGTGTTTGTGAATGACTCAATTGTCAGTTCAGCCTTGTCAGGCAGATTTCCTGATGCTACATTCTAATATCCTGTGAAACAGTGCAGAATTAATGATTTTATGAATGGTAATATGCTGTTCTGTTCCTGAGAATTCAGGCCTAAATGTTTGGACAAAAGCAGTATACTTTATTCTTGATCTAAAAGTTCTTAGCTATACAGAGAAACAACCAGAAAAGGCTACATAATTTATTGAACTACTGTGGGGTATAGCTCAACATACAGATGCACTGGGACACATCAGTGATGTGACTTGGGGTCATCAGGTGTTTTGGGTCTTTACCTGGGCAAGGGAGTCTGATGTTTAATCTAGTTGGGGATGGTCAAGCTCCAACTTGCATCCCAGCAGCAACTGACCATGGATCTTCCCTCTTAATATCCACCTGGTGGCTTTCAGCAACTTCAGTAGCTGATCTGATGGTCTTCCTTTTCACCTTGCCTATGATGCCCAGCAGTGTTAGGACTTGGCACAGTGAGTACCCTGCAAATCAAATGGATTTGCAGAATGTTTGCCAGCTTTGCCTCTTACATTGTTCTGCAAGCTTCTGGTACTTTGCATGTTTCTGCTCGTTGGTTTCCCCCATGCACTTTTCCCCACAGCACTGTAGGCTCCAACATGACAATTTGCTTGGTAGCTGCTGAAAAGATGGTCATGTCCAGGCAGGGTTGTAGGTAAGATGTTTTCTGGGAAACTCAACTGCTTGCCCAAGTTCATGGTCAGCTGCCTCCTAATCACAGGAGGCCTGTCTTTGCTGTAGGCTGTGAGTGGACCTTTTGGCCAGCCTTGACAAAGGGGATAGTATTCCTTGCTAGGTGGCAATGTTTTGTGACATTGGCTGTGGCAACATGGTCCACAACTGCCTTTAGCATTTGGCCATGTTAATTGTAGTGACCTTTTCCAAGAGCTTTTGAGCAGAAGGTGTTCTAGGTATCCTCTCCTGGTATAAAGAAGGTAGGAGGGCAATCCATTCCCTCTTCCAGCTAGATCCTGTAAGCTGTCATATACAGCTTGGACCAGGAAACTGACTTGATGCTAGATGTTTGACCAGGTGACTTCTCATTGCAATGTACACTCCCACTTTGTCTATGCTGCTTGGGCTCCGCTATCCTGCTGGCTTATTTCCTCTTGAATCCATTCGTGCATTTTTGCCATTGGCCCAACCCACCTAGTCTCTGGGAAGAAGCCTTACCCTGCTCTTCCCACTGCCACTGTGCCTACCAATACCTTCTGCCTCAGGTGCAATGGTCTTTTCTCCAACTCTTCTCTGCCCTCCATCTCCAGCCTGATCATACCTCAGTGCCAGCTGCAGCCACCATGGGGGTCTGTGGTCTCTACTGGAATGCTTCTCTTGTGCATGCCACTATGAACTCTTCCTGAACTCCTCAAAATAAGAGTTTCAGGGTGTTACTTCTCCTGTACAGGGCCACACTACCAAGACTCCAAGCCACCGGCGGTGGTAGCTGCTTATCTGCCTTTCCCGAGACTGCTGTTACAGAAACTGTATATATTAAGAGGCCCCAGAAGTCTAAGATGGCATGTTGATAAATCCAGCCTTTAAAGGTACCAGGCAAATCTGACTTGTCTACATTGGTAAGGCAGGTCTCTGGTTCTCTGGATGGCAGCAGTGTCTCTGCTTCAGTCAATCTTATCAAGACTTGACTGGTTGTTCAGTAATGGATGGGATGGCTGCTCCAGACAAACTGAACTTGATGACAAAATCATGTTGACTAAACTTTGAATAATTAATACATCTTGTGTGCAGCATTTACAGTATGAACAAATCTTAAAATTCACTGAGTGAATTTGTATAATGTTCAAATAGCTCCCAAGATACCATTCAGTCAACTTGAGGTCCCAAGTGGCTTCTTTTAATACACCTTGAGTTTATGAACAATAGTATTGATTGCCACCAACTGTAGACTGTTCAAGTCTGCTTGGTGACATCTACAGAAAGACAACATAAGCAAGGAAAGGCTTTTGTAGTAAATGCTTTTAAGGGATAGGTTGATGTCTGGAATTAACTTGAGGGAAGACAAGATGACATAAGAGGGGTTCTGGGTTGCAATGGAGGGCAACAATGGGTACAGTGCAGATAAGTCTTATGAGTCTCCAGTTATGCAGTGAAAGGAGATGAAGTGATCTGAAACATTATGTGGAATAATGGAGGACCAGAGCAAAAATTGGTAGTGAGGACAATGTCAAGCTAATTACAGCCTTGAGTGGCTCTGGATTCCATAGTAGCAACTTCTTCCAGTGCTCAAATGTAGTGAGTCTGCTGGTCTGGAATATTTTGGTGCTTCAGTACCTGGATTATCATTGAACAAATGTTCTGTTTTGTCAGCTGTAAGGTGAACAGTGAAATCAGGCAACAAGATACCTCTCATGTTAAACCAAAAATACATGGAAGTTATGTATGTGTTTACCCTTTTCAGCCAAAGTCCTTGTCTAAACCCAGTTTAGATGTGACAAGACCTGAAGAGCTGTTCATGGTCAGTCTTAAATTTTTAGTGGTTTTGCTTGGAGGACTAACCCAAGATTTCCCCACAATGATGAGTGGCCCTGGTCAGTTACAGGAAGTACTCTTTTGCAGTTGAAGGATATTTAGTGTGTTTGGAACATCTAACAGCATTTCATTCCTCTACAGATGTATTTAGAATACTTATTTTTTTAATTTACTTGTTAGCCAAAGACCTAAGTTCCCTATTTAAACTTAATACACTAAACTTTTTTTATATTTTGGATAAAGCTGTAAGCATGACTGAACTGGTATAGCTGTGGTAGCAAGTAGATCAATTTGACCCACTGAGTCTCATTGAGAGAGAACAAGAACTTTGGACTATAATCAAGAATATCAACAATGAAAGTGTAAATGGATGGAAAGAAGCCTTAATGGATGTTGGACAGTGCAGTAGAAATCATGCAGAAGGATAAGGGCCTTATGACAGTATGGAACAATTTCAAGAAGTTGGCGTCACAATATCATCAAAGTTGCAGATGGGAACAGATATGAGTGAGGAATGCATTGCTGAATTTCTAGCCTGAACTTGGAATGCTCACATATAAACATGCATGAAACTAATGCAGAGATGGCATCAGTGAGCCACACAGCAGACTTCAGCATTCAAGTCAGTTTGACATGAGCTATGCAGATGGACCTGTAGTAAGACTAATCTTTGAATTTACTATCAAAGGCCACTAAAACGGATGGCATTGCCACAGATTGTTGGCAATGGAAAGATCAATAAAGGTGCTTCAGTTTATTCCCAATACTAACAAATACATGATGGCCATTAGACTAAAGTTTAAATTGATTGATACTTAAGTAATGTGAAAACTAATGCCCAATTCTTCAAATTTAACATAAAAGCAAGGTGCTGTGCAAGGTTCTTCAATAAATTAGGGTTGGAGATGTTGTTGCTGTATGATGGATAAACAGTCAGAGAATACCAAAAAGCTGTACATTCTTTAGCTACAGCAAAGAATTTCTATGCAGTGTATTCAAAAAATGAGTACACTGGGACACCTGATAATCCTGAAGAATTTGTAACTGAGGCCTCCTGCCAAGTGTACATTAGGGAGAAACGAAATCCTTTCAGATTAGGAAAGACAGGTACATGCTTCTTTAAAGATGTGATTGCATACTTCTTCCTCGGACTTGTATACCAAACACTGACAAACTGCACTAGAAGTGAATTTTAGGTTCAATATTGGTACTGGGAATATCTGCCAACAATGAGGCTGTGTAAATGGCATAGTTTAAGGCCTTAGTTAAAATAAGGGGGGGGGGGACAGGAGTTGAGTCAGATATGAAGGAAATTAACAGCAGTGGATTTTGGTGTTAGAAGTGACGATGTAAAAATCTTAAGCTTTCTATGAGATGTATGCTGCTTTGAAGAAGTGTCTGCTAAATGAATAAATGTAAATGTAAGCTTAATTCCTACTTGGCTGACACCTTTTTCCAAAACCTCTTGGTGCTAGATACACTAAGCTACTTACAATGATCTGTACAACACAGGTTTGAACACATGCAGGATTGCATGCTGTTGGCAATGTACATTCACAGATTCATCTACAATGCATCTTTTTAGACAGAGGAAACCTGATTCCTGGATAGAAACCCACACAAATGCATTGAGTATTAAAACTATGGAGAGCTGGATTTTAACCCATATGTGAATATATTGTTAGTATTACACAAATTGGCCTTTATGTGTATTATGAACTTAGTTAACATGCTTTGTAAATACAAGACTTACTGGGTACACAAGGTAGTGAATTTATTCTGATATTGGCTTCTTTGCAGTTTCTTAATTATAAACCCAGGTGACTAGATTGTATTCTTTGTCAAACAATGCAAATGATGAAAATTTGTTTTTGCTGTAGATGTGACAGTTCTGAGTGCTTAGATGGCCATGCCACCTGTTTGCCATGCTGTTTGCATATAACTGACAATAACATGTATCAGTTGTGGGTAGTTGCTATAAAGATTCTTCCCTTCTCCCATGATGTAAATGGGGGGGGGGGGGCTTTATTTTTTGAGAACCACTAACTTGGGCAATTAGCACCAAATGGAAAGCTATGCTGTTTAAGCTTTCGGCAAGCATCATCACTAGGAATCAGTTTGCTGTAATATTTCAGCAGTGGAAATGTGGCTGTCTATGCCATTAATATGAATTCTTGTTTTAAATATTCAGACGCAGAATAAATTGAAGGATGCCTGTTGTATTGGCATACTTGTTCTGTGTATTGATGGCAATGTTTTCCACCTTTAGTTTTGCTAATTAATCTAGCATCAAAATGCTAGCATGACCAACTTTTTAAGATATGAGATGTAGTATTGGGGTAGTTCAAAACCATACTTCATTTTTAAAACATATTTTATATTCCTTGTACTCACTGCTCTATGAGAAGATCTTTTTCTTAAGGTAACTTACCAAGACTGCCCTGAGTGGATTTTTAAGGAGGGAATGTTGCACCTGATGGACAGAAAGATCTTCACAGAAGATGGGTTTAGCCTCACTATGCTACTGTGCCTCCAAAGCCTATCTTGTGAAACCGGTTCATCAAGTTGCAAGAGTATAATTGTCAGTTTTGTTAGTCTGAATGTGAGGAAACTCCAATGTTGCAAGGAGTTTGCTGTGTGGACAAAATGTGCTTGTCTACTACAGCAGTCTTATTTCATCTTTATCAGGTATTTTTGTTGTATCTGTAGTACAAGTTCTTGCAAAGAATATAATTGGTGGAGCTTTTTGTGTGTACACATGGTCCAATACAGTGGTGTTTCTGCTACTAAATTTAGAAAAGCTGTTCATTATATGAAATGTCACCTCTTGTACAGGGTTAAGTGGTTGGGGAGCTGACTTCAATGACACCTTTACACAAGTGTCACATTTTGTTTGAAATTAATGCTAGGGTTTTTTTTTTTTTTTTTTTTGCGCAAGTGTTACTGTAGCAGATGGGACTTAACTGTCAAACAGGTCTTTAGTCATGAAAATGACAACTAAGCAGTTTTGGATTTGAATATTTGACTGGTAATTTTAACACTTTATAAATGTTGGATCATAGAAACTGATTATATTCTAGTTAGTTATCGCAAATTAACTTTTGTTTTAACCAAGTAATTGGGCTCCATACATGGTGATGCCACATCTTGTTTTCCTACAGCAACTACTTAAAGCCTCATAAGTATAAATTAGATTTTACTAGTATACCAATACAAGCTAGACAGCAGCTTGCCTAAAACATTTACAAAAATAAGGTCCCAAAGTTCACCATGCATAGCAGACTAAAAACCAAACCATGAACTTCTTGGAAGTCTCCATAAACCTCCAAGATAGAGCTATGTACTAGCAATTCTAGAGAACAGTAGAAATTGCACAGTGCCTTCCATCATTGTCAAACGGAAGATGTTTAACCGTTAAGACTCCCTACAGTTGGACTCTGAGCCAGATTGGGTAGCAAGGACTTTAATGAGGCAACAAACCCATTGCAAAAAAGATCAAGCAATTTTGAAATGTCAACTACAAGTGTGGAGGAATCAAACTTTCTGAAGGCGCTGTATGCCTATATGAATTTTATACTGAGACATGGTAAATGACTTGCTCAAGGTAGTAACAGCAGTAGGGGAGAATGGGGCCAGAATGAACATCAGGCAGGTTTTTACTTCCTATCAATGTTTAACCAGTTTAAATTAAATGGGGAAACTGCCTATGGTATGGTGAAGTGATAGTCAGATGGGTTTCTAAAGTGTATTATATATGGATGGTGACAGTTTAGATATGAAAGGTCAATTTCTGAGCTAATGACTTAAGTTTTGGAATGTATTCAGTAAATGGCTCAAAAGTGAGTTCAGCTTGAACAAAACATAGTGGTCTATCAGGAACCATTGTCCTAGAAAAACTTAGTTCTTGTTTTTTGCAAACCTGAAATTTGCTACCTAAACTTTTTTATGCCTTGTTAAACCATATAGACTGCAATTTTTTTTTATTTTTTTTTTTTTTAAAAAGTGGCAGCTATGGTTATTTAAGGAATCTGGATGGGATCAAGATGGTTCACAGTAACGGGGGGGTGGAATCCAAGGTTTGTCTCTGAGAAGCTTAAAATTTAATCCTTAACTTATAAAGCTGCAAACAAGGTTGGCTAAAACAGATAACCAATATCACTTCTGCTTCTTGCTGTTGGTGGTGATAAGAAATGAGCTTATGTTTTCTTGTCTATATTTACATTGTTTTGCTGTTAGACCTCCTAGCATCTATGAACTTAAGTTGGTTCACCTTGCTGAAATGGTTCTGTCCTTTCTTGCTTGTTTGAATTGGATGATAAAAGATGGGAAATGGGCTCACCTTTAAGCATATTATGTTTTGATTTGATTAAACAGTGCCCCCTTTGTAAGGAGCTGAAGACAGGGACCCAGACACATTGCAGTTTCCTTCGATGATGGCAGAAATTATTTTGTTATTGAGGTCACCTTTCTGTAAATTTGGCTTTTATGACTACCTCAGCTGTAACACAAGATGCCACTTGTAAGGCTACAGTAACTTGCCAAAAAATTCACACCCTTGAGTCCCAGATGGCACATGTGAGGTTTTATTTCAAAATACTGAAAATCAAAACCATTTTAGGGTGACAGTTACATTAGAAAATCAAGTATGTAAATGTGCTGTTTCCATATGTATTCAGCATGTTAATAGCCACCTTTTGCTGCAGTAATAACTTTGAATCTTTTTGTGTTAAACATTTTAGCTGCTTTGCAACTGGTACTGATTCTTCTAGATGGATTTGGTTGTTCAGATTGGTTGGGAGGTGCTTACTGCTGACAATTTTGAAATTGTACTACAGACTAATGGAATTGAAATTCCTTGACTGGCCATTGTAGGACATTAACCTTTTTGTTGTTGCACCATTCCAATGTTGCTTTGGCCTTGTGCTTGGGATCATTGTCCTGCTGAAATCTGACCTTTCTCCCAAGGTTCTTTTTTAGTAGATTGAAATACTGCAGGAAAAACCACTCTTTTGCTCTCTCCATTCTTTTTCTTTCAAAGCAATGCCCAGTCCCTACAAGTGAAAACTTGATTACAGCATAATGCTTCATCCAACTTCACAGTTGGGATGGTGCTGCTTGAGGTATGAGCAGCATTAATTTTGTATCGTACATATTGCTCTTTTTTTTCTTTTTTTTTTTTTTTTTTGGCCTAAGAACTGTGTGTCTTGATCTCACCTGACCACAAAGGCTTGTCTAATATTACAGCTGGTTCAATGTCATAGTTTCTGGATAACTCTCAATGTGCTTTAAGATGGCTCTTCTCATATAATGGCTTTTGTGCCTCCATCCTGTGTAGGCCAGTGTTACACAAAACTCTTGATGTGGTTGACTGGTGAATCCTTACACTTTTTTTTTTTTTTTTTTTTTTTTTTTTTTTTGGGAACAGAGTTTTGAGAGGCAACCTTTTCTAGGCAATGCCTGGGTGGTTCTTTGTACTTTATGTGCCCTGACAATTGAACCACAAGTGCTCATTGGGATATCCAAACACTTGGATGATATTTTGTAACACACACACTTTCTGTGCTGCTTGTCCCATACGGGGTTGTGGGGAACCGGAGCCTACCCGGCAACACAGGGTGTAAGGCCGGAGGGGAGGTTCTAATGAAACTCATGTATTGCTTTATCTCTTATGACTTTTGTAGAATGCCCTACAGTCTTTAGTCTATACTCTATAGTCTTTTTTACATTTATTCATTTAGCCAACACTTCTCCAAAGCAACTTACAATGTTAAGGCTACAATTATTTACCCATTTATACAGCCAGTTAATTTTACTGGAGCACTTTAGGGTTAGTACCTTGCTCAAGGGTACTACAGTAGGAGGTGAGACTTGAACCTGTGGGTCCAAAGGCAGTTGCTCTAATCACTATGCTACCAGTACATGTTTCCTTTATATTCCCAGCCTGACTTCTGATCCCCCCCTTTGATTTTTAATCTAAAATTAGACTATTGCTTTAAGGATTCGGATACAGGTCAAATAATAAAGTACTTGTCTTCATTTGGAAATTGTTTGTTTTTTTTCAAGTGGTTAAACTTGGAATTTTCACAGTAATAGAATGCTTATGCAAATTTAATTTTTTCAAACAAAATGTGATCTTGTTTTGAAATGAATTACCACAGGAAAATGTACTATGTGCAACTGAGTAAAATTAATAAATTGGTTAGTGACCTGAACTTTCTGATCTACTGTATGTGGAGGGGCTTGTTCTACTGAAATGCAATACCTACATGGTGTACTGAGCTTGACTGGCTTAGAGCCAAAGTGCAAGGAGCATAGAAAGGCTGGTTTGGCCTACAGTGCTGGTACCTGGGGTGGTTAGGTAGGTGTCTCAACATGACTTTCTGGCTTTGCTTTTGAAGTTCCACCTCTCCATGTATATCAGAAAGGGAATTTTGTTACCCATTGTATGTGAACAGTAAGATATTTGACTTCCTAAAAGAGTTAAGTTAAAATATTCATGCCTTTAAAGGTTCCTCCATTAAAAAAAGTTAATGCTTCTGATAGTGATGATTATGGATCACAATTATGTACTGCTTTGTGTATACAGGGTGAGTCATAGGAGCTGTCTTGCAGAACCAGAAGTTGACTTCAGCTTTTGTGATCATGCAGAAAGGAACCATTTAGCCATCTAGATTTTTAGGGGATTATAATATGTGATGCTTCACCACCCCAGGTATAGATGTATAGGGTGGTGAGGTTAGCATCCTGCACTTATTTGTCAACTGCTGAGGGATCTATTATGACTACACTGTTAAAGTTGTACCATCATCTTGTGGTACACTACTAGTGTCCCAGTCACATCATTGGGGTAATTCTATGTTTGCAGTGTAAAGAGTATGGGGACTTGAAGAGCAGTTTTGTACTCCTATCCAAATGTCAAGCAAGCTTAACACTACTTGGGTTCAAGAGCTTTGCTTGCAGTCACAACAGAACTGTGTAGCTGCTTTTTTTTTTTTTTTTTTTTTTTTTTTTTAAAAAAAAAAAAATTTACACTTGTGTGTTTGTCTTAGGTCATGAACATAATGTTTCAAACATGGGCCTCTGTCACCTGTTGCTTCATTCACTGAGGAAACATCTCCTCATGACATTCTGTGCCTGAACAATAGTACTTTTCTGGGAGGGATGGAAACCTCTGGGCTAGGTTGTGCTGTGGTACACCACTGAACTCTGTTAATTCTTCCCTGAAATTGGGATTGGGGGGGAGATGGGAAAGAGGTTCTGTTATCTTTTCTGTCAGATGTCAATGTGTTTAATTCATTGAATATACTTGAAATATGGAGTACAGTGAGCAGTATGAAGTATTTAAGGCAGTCTGGGTAATGCTAGGTAACCATCTGTCAGGGCTTGCTGTGGGCTTTTATGCTTCTGCTTATAGCATGGGTGCCCAGATATCAAAGACCAAATTATTACAGATTTGCACCCCCCAATCCTCTGTTGGATTAACAGAATATTGCAGCCACCCAGATGCAATTTCTCATTCAGTTTAGTCTTCTGTTGCAACTGCATATAATGCATGTAACAAGTCTGATTGCGCTGAGTCTTTATCCTTGCAGTGTTCTTCCACGAGATTGTCAAGTGGTACATCATATGTGTTCTACCAAATGTCCAACAGACACTTTAATCCAGTGTCATAAGCATGGCACAACCATCAACTAGAGGTGTTTAATGTCCCAAAGCATGGTTGTTTTGCCCATCTGGACCCTGCAAATTTCTGTCTAGATTTCAGACACGGAAAGACTTGCTGCCATGAGTTAAATATAACCCTGTATCTAAGGCTGTGTCCAGAATCCAGCTAAGATTCCAGTCCAAGGTCCTTGTGTATTCTTCTGAGTGACAGAATTGAAGGTCATGTAGCACAGATCTGCTCAGTACAAGGACTTCTGTTGTATGTTTTTACAAATGTTTCCTGTTTGGTTCATGACTGACGTGTATCTGTTGCCATGTTTCCTGGAACCAAATCATAAAGCTGAACTTGGGAGTGGAATTCTTCATGACCTTATTGCACCCTTCAGATTGAAGTGACAAAGACTTGAAGGGATGGTTGCATATACCTGATATGAGAGAATGGGGGAAAAGGTTCTGATGTTGTATCTGTAACCTTGTTGTTGATGCTATTGAAATCTGATAATGGTAGATGTTGCAACCATTGAATATCTTCTACGTTCTTCAGCATAGCAGCTTCTAAATTGGACTATATGAGCTTAAGAATTCAGTTATTCATTAATATAAGGACTTTCCTCTATGTACTGCAGGAATTAATGTGGTGTAAATGTTCACTCTACATGACTTCCTTTATCCACTGCCTTGTGATAAACATCCTGAACAGCACATGTTTGCCTAGGTTGGTTTGTCTTAAGGGGGTATATGTTGGTGAAAGGCATAACTAGCAGTAAAGGATGATCTTTAGACCATGGCAGGCCTATACCTTGCCTGTTAGTTGTGCCATTGTTATTGCTTGGAGCTTCTGATGCTCACTAATAAAGATTGTTGGGGGGGGAGAAAAAAAAAAAAAACAGTTTACCTATGCTAGAAAACATGATTCAGCCTGGTATATGGATATGTTGAGTCCATCAGATCAACCATTCTGTTTGCCAAGTGTAATGAAGTTAACTTTTGTATGTATGCTAAATACTGCTTTTAAAAGGTATGATAGTCTGAACTCTGCATCATGTGCAGTCAAAGCTTTTACAAATGTAAGGATATATAGTACTATAATCAGAGGGGTTTTTTTAAACCCTCCAAATGGGAAGGCCTGTACTAAGAGAAGAAAAGGAGGATGAAGGCAGTGTCTTAGTTCAGCTTTTTTAAATTTGTATCTTAATATATTTTCAAGTAGTTTTTAACATGTTCTTGGACAGGTTAGGTCATTCCATTCCAGAACCTTTGTTTTTTGAAGTGGTTTGTGGTTGAGGTATGTTTTGAGTCACTGAGGCTAAAAAAAGGTTGGACATCATAAGAATTATTCCCCCCCCCCCCCCCCCCCCCCCCTTCACTGACTGTGGGACATTTGCTTCCAGTGTTTGACTACTAGAACTTCCACCCCCGCTGACTCCTATGCAACATTTCCTGTACTGCTGGCTGCCCCACATTGGAGTCACCATTATGGCAGGGTGTCTTTCACTTTTCTTCTCCCCCTCCAAACATACGTTTGTTGCCAAAGAATGGAATTTTTGTGCTTTTGGTTCCCAAACACCTCTGGCCCATCTAAGTGTTGTGTACTGTACTGCATACTTAAGACATCACTTTTTTTCTTTGGGGCAACAGCCTCAGGTGAGGTTTTCTTCTGAAGACTCTTCTGTGCAGATCATGTTTGTGCAAGCAATGCAATGGGGGGAAATCAGAAGTAGAGTGGTGCACCACTACTCCTGTGCTAGCTAAACCTTCCTGCTGATAATTTTGCTATGATAATGCTTTGCATACCTGACCAATCTACATAGAGTTCTGTCAAATGCTCCTTGGTCTTTTAGATCTTGTCTTCACTTAAGCAGTTTGCTTTAACTTCCATTTAAGACTTCCACTAGTGGAAAATACATCCAATAAGTATTTAGATGTTTTTGTAGCCTTCCCCTGCTTTAAGAACCAATTCATTTTCAAATCCTGTAATTTGAAGTGAAATTATTTCAAACTTCAATTACTTTGATTGTAGATCTTTGTTTCTAGGACTATGTAGACATGGTGTTGAATGTATTTTTTCCCCAGCAAGATGGCTGATTGGCGCTGCCATCTGATGGCTTTGCAGAAAGCTAAATGTCAACAGTACCGAAGACACCAGCTACTACCTTCTTGGTTTTGTTGCAGTTTTTTGTAGCTCATGCATTTTTAGGCATGAAAACTGTGCAAGATGATGCATAAAATACTGTACTTGGAAAATGAGCTAAATGTGCAACAACTCAATTTTTTTCAGTTTGTTTTAATAAGTAAATGTGGCCATTTCTATGGCTGACTGGCCAGAAACAGCCAGGCAAAAGTTTTTCTCCCCCTCTTCTAAAGTCTCTGGAATATGTATTCTTCACTATTACAATTTGTTTAAACAAAGTCTGTGCTAAATTTTACATTTTAGTACCTTTCCTGAAACTAAATTGGGTCCGGTACATCCCCATTTCATTAGCAGTGAGGTGAATTAAGCTAGCTCTAGAATGTAAAATACTCCATCTGTCCATCTTTAAACTGCTTAACCCCTGTGGGATCATGGTGGTTTGGATCCAGTCCCAGGAAGCATAGGGTATAAAACATGGTGTCCTCTGAAACATCACACCATCACAGGGCAGTCATCCACACAGTTGCTCAGAGTCACATACTACAGGCAACTTAAATTGACTAGTTCAGCAACTGATACATGCAAACTGCTGCTGTCGCTACCTCAATGCTTTAATTACAAAATGGAATTCACTTTGAAATCAGGTTATTTCTATTCATAGTGCTAACTTATTTGCCTATTATAGTTGACTCTACAACACATCTGAGCTACCAATACCTGAGGATAAATGCTTCCTGAAGATTATTCATATAACGGTCAAAATGCGGTTGTGTGATGCAACAGCAGTCACAAGGTCATGAAGAACACTTGCAGGATTAGAATTGCTCAGTTCAGTCAGCTCTAGGAAGACCTTGGAGATCAACTGAAAAATGTTACCACTGAAGTAGGGATCTATGCTAATACATCAAAAGGATAAACTACCCAGCAGAAGAGTGGAAACTTAGAAAAATGCAGACCACAGATGTTGATGGGAAGATTAATCATGTATATAAAGATTAACAGAAAGCTGTGAATGTCATACTTGAAAGGAAGGAAGTGGAAGGATCTGCTGCTGGCTAACATGATATGGGGAAATCTAGAGGGTAACCTCATGCAAGCGTGTTCCTTGCTCCTTCCTTGTGTGTCAGATATGCCCTGCCAATGTGGATTGTTTGCTCAGTACTAAATGCTGAGATGCATATTGCCTATTAAATGAATAAATGTAAACCAAACCTGCCCTTGGACTGTAAGGGTTTCAATGTATTGTAAGTGAAATGTGCAGACCCAGCTTGAACAGTTGGTGGCTTCAGTGACAGTCACTGTGGAGAATGTTTTACAAGAAATGCCATCTCTTTACATTACTGTGAGGTTACTGTTCTATGTCAGGTTAAACTACTGCTTGAACTGCATGTGCCAATGACATGCAATGGCTTCTTTTGGGGAATTTTTCTTTCATTGAAACACATGAGCACAATGGATTTCATAAAGCTTTTGTTTTTGATTCTATAGAAACAGTGCTAGAAGGCCAAGAAGAGGATGGTATTAATTACTTGGCACAGTGAAGGAACAAATACCTCCTTCAGTTATCTGCTTAGAGTGGGCCAAAAAACTTGTTTTAGTCACACATACTCCATAGTATAGGAGGAAGACCTCTTAATTGGGAAAGGCTCATAGTCTGATATTTGAGGCTACCAGCTGGCCATGCATTCTTGTCCTGAGCCAATTTCCCACTTGGGCAGCCATCCAGCTGTGGCTGTACAAGGAACTGCATGTACCTTTTGCTTATTTCATCATGTGGAGTTCATAGTTCATAGTTCATATTTGATCTTTCCCAGTCAAAAAAGGTCCTGTTCCTTGGACTGCCTGTCTGGGACTCTTTGTTCTGTGGGACATTCAAGATCCTGTTCCAGTACATGAATGTAGTTAAACAGCCTCCAGACTGGCAAGCACTCTGCTGAGCTCTGCAAGCAAGGGGACTTGGGTACATCTGGCAGATGGATTTCACTCTGATTGCTCTGCTGCCTGTGAGGATTAGATCTTCAGGGCCATGTTGTGCACTGGCTGAGAACCTTATCAAACATCTCCTTATAAAATGGCTGCCCTGCTACCTTGGAGGATCCACAGCTTATAGCTGGAGGTCTGGTGAGAAAGTCTGACACTGGAGGCACAGTTTAAAAAAAAAAAAAAAAAAATAAAAAATAAAATTTTTTTTTAATGCTAGCTTTTTTTTTTTTTTTTTTTTTTTTTCCCCCCCCCTTTCCATCAGGCTCATTGTATCTAGGGCAAGCTGCTTGGCAGCTGACTGAGAACTGGTTCAGGGATCTTAAAGTGGTCAGGTTACAAAGCTGGTCTCCACCCACTGGTTACATCATACAGTTGTGGCATCAGAAGTATCTTTCTGTAAATCTGAAGTGTAAAATGGTACTATATAACTTTGATTTAGCAAATATACGTGAAGTTGTAGTTCAAAATGGGCTGAACACTTTTGCTTCCACATAGAAATGTTGTATACATTTACATTGATCTTATTTCTCAAATGCCATTTTCATACAACTGAGTAAATTATATTTCAGCATTAATTCTATTGTAAGCTTCAGTATCTCAGATGAAGGGTTTTAATGTGATGCTAAGCAACAAATTTGGAATTGAAAGTAAATTCAGTGTAAGTAGTATTAAAATTTGGTATTTTGCAAGTATTCACCTAATTTATCAGCCTCTATAAAAGTATCTGAGAACTTGGTTCAAAAGTCTGCAGGTATGACCCTCCAGCACCAGGAGTTAGACCATTGCTCTGTATGATAGATGGCAGGGATTTCTCCATGAAAATGTTCAGATTTTTTTCTTGGGGCTCTTTGTAACAGGGTCCTCTTTGTCCCTGACAGTTTTCTGGGAGTCCTGACTGATGGAGGTTTTACAGTGCGATGGTTGTCATTTCCGTGCTGAATCCCATGATGACCTCAAGGCACACATCCAGGATGTTCACACAGCCTTCCTGCAACCTACAGCAGTTGGAGACAGAAGCCCAGAGCAGTCTGGGTCCAACTCACTTCGTTTGGGAGACCAAGGCGAGGACGACGAGCAAGCCGGTATTATCTGTGGATCGGAGGGTTGATATTGCTCAGGAATGGGTAAAATGCATAGTAAATGTATTTCATTAAATTTATTTAAATGTTAAATTGCAAATACACCCATTCAAAAGGTAATGGAAACAAAACGTAATATACTGTATATAAGCATAATCCCTTTATTGTTCCATTTCACCCATTCTTTACTTCTCCTTAACACTGAGAAACTTTCCAGAAGTATGGAGACAATAGCAAGTTTGACATCAGTCTTCACTAGCTTTCATTAAAAGCAACTGAGGTGTAATTTTTTTTTTTTTTTTTTTTTTAAACTGGGCTAAAATTGCTTAATGTTTTATAAGCACATGGAGGTTCTTATTGTACAGGTTGAACAGATTTTTCCACTGATGTTGTATAATACTTAAATGGAGTTAGGTGAGGAAATATACTGAAAAATATGACTTTCTCAGATTAGTATTTGTTTCAAAAGTCAATGTCAACCCCCCCCTTACCAAAAATGGTGAAAAGTGCAAGGTGCAATAAAGTTCATTTGCACATCTACAACTTCCCCCATTTTTAAGCTGTCTGACTTTGGTGTGCTGCTAAAACTTGCTTGAGTTGCTGTGCAAGGCATTGACTGTGGTCTATGGCTTTGTGTTGCAGAGAGCCATTCTTTGGACTTGGCACCTGGATCTTTTACCAGTTCAACTCAAATTACATGCAACAACTTGCTGAACCAATCCTCAAAGCCTACAAGTCAGTTTTTTCAGTGCAAATTCTGTGTCCGTTACTTCAGATCAAAATCCCTCCTTAATGATCACACCAGGAAAGTACATGCATTTGTGGCAGGATCTTCTGTCAATGATGGGAGTTTGTCATCTGCTCAAACTTTCAAGAAAACTAGCTACAGCATTGTCAGCCATGATGGTTTTGGGAAGGTATTCTCATGCCAGTACTGCACATACAAATCGCCACGACGGGCCCGTATTCTGAAACACCAGAAGATGTATCACAAATATAGTCTTTTGGACTGTGCAGAAACAGGCACAGACTCTTCCTCTATTGCATTTTCTAACCAGGAACCATGTGCAGAACTGCCTGAGGAGGTGGTACAGCGTAGTGTGTTGGAGTCTATGGTCAAACCCCTTACTAAATCTAGGGGGAATTTCACCTGTGAATGGTGTGGATACCAGACTCTAAGACGAGAGCGCTGGTGTGACCACATGATGAAGAAACACCGCAATATGGTTAAGGTAATTTCTTCACTTCAGCAGGAACAAGAAGGAGATGGTATTACGGATTCTTATAAATCTGCCTCGCCTCCTTCACCGAGAAACATATCCAGTTCTCTCATGACACCCAACCCCGTGAATGGCAATGACTGCTCTTCAGCTAACTCTTTTACCCTTGCAGAATCCTCAGTAAGTTCGGTGGTTCGGCCACCTGCTGAGAAAATGGAAAGTTTTTCTTGTGAATATTCACAAATTAAAAAGACACCCAGCAACACAGGAGCCTCAATTCTATCTGACAGATCAACATTCCTGTCTGATATGTCAAATTCAGGAGTGGACTTTGAGACAAGCAGTATGATAGATGATTCAAGAAGTAGCTCTGAGGGTGAGACAGAAGAAATGGATGATGCCACTGATGCATTTCTTTTTTCAGGTGAAAAACAGCTACTATCTGAGGAGGATCACAAAATGCTTGAAACAAAAGGAATATTGTTCAAGAGGCACATGAACAGGTTCAAATGCCCATTTTGTCCTTTTTTGACTACGCATCATCAAAGCATCTCTCGTCACATTGAAAATTTCCATTGCTCTGGAAAGACAAGTGTTTACAAATGTGGCAAATGTCCTTTCATATGCACTAATTCACTTAAACTAGATGCTCATAAGCAGAGTCATGTGGGAACATCCTCTGCATGGGAGAACATGGACAAAGGCCAGGCTATTAATGATGAACCAATGAATGGAGGCAATGTCACTTTTAAAATGTCTAGTAAGATAGCAGAGGTAACTGTTGAGGCTGACTCTCAAACTCTTCATCACTGCTCAATCTGCAGTTTCACTACCGCCACCTTGAAAGGACTGCGTGTTCATCAACAACACAAGCATTCTTTCTGTGACAGCATGCAACCAGATAGTGTTGAGATTTCATCCAATGAGCTACACGATTCAGAATGTGAAACTTATAGCCCTTCAAACTTTGTGCAGAAGACCCAAACTTCAATTCTTGGCTATTCATCAAAAAAGCATTTTGTCAAAACTGCAAGGAAGTCCATTAATGACACCCCTCTTGATCTCTCGCCAGTCAAAAAGAGAACCAGAATAGATGAAATTGCAAAGAATCTACAGAGTAAAATTAGCCAAAGTACACAGCAGGAGGATTCAGTCATTAATGTTGAGGAAATGGATGATGATGAGGAGAATGTTGTGTTTGAAATTGAGGACAGAGAAGACTCTCAGGAGAGGCAACATACGAAAAAGCGCAGGTTCTATCGGCAGCACTCCATGTACCCAAGAAAAATGGAGGATAATCAGGAAGAGGAAGTTGTGGGAAGACAAAAGCCCTCTATTCGGCAGAAACCGAATTCTAATGACAGGCTGCTCCCTTTCACACTCTCAGATGAAGACAATGAAAATGAACATGCAGTGTCTGTGGGGACCGAAAGCCTACTTGATCAAACAGATCAAGACAGCGGAGAGGCCTTCCAGAATAGTGCTGTTTACAGTGTTGACCCTGAGACACTGTTTTACTGCAAACACTGTGATTACCATAATAAGTCTGCTCGTAGTGTCAGTACTCATTATCAGAGAATGCATCCTTATATTAAATTTAATTTCAGATACATATTAGACCCAGAAGATCAGAGTGCTGTCTTCCGGTGCCTGGAGTGCTATGTGGAGTATACAACGTTTGATGACCTTAATCAGCACTACTCAGAGCATCACCCTGAAGCCATCAACGTGTTGAATTTTAACCAACCTGATTTGGTGTACAAGTGTCGATTTTGCTTTTACACGAGTCCAAATGTACGAAGTTTGATGCCACATTACCAAAGAATGCATCCGACTGTGAAAATAAATAATGCCATGATATTTTCTAGTTATGTAATAGAACCACGTTGCAAAGAGTCTGCTGAATCCCAGACGCTGAGAGAAATTTTAAACTCTGGTCCCAAGAGCTTCACTAATTCCTCAGCTGGATCAAAATCATCTGCATGTTTCAGCCCTGGCAAAAAAAATGTGAGAACCCAGGACTACTGCACAGAGACAGATTTTATGAAAGAAACTACTGTTAACAACATAGTGGTCTATGACTGTGATATCTGTTCCTTTGCTAGTCCAAACATGCACTCTGTCCTGGTCCACTACCAGAAAAAGCATCCAGAGCAGAAAGCATCATACTTTCGCATCCAGAAGACTATGAGAGTTGTGTCTGTTGATAGATCTTATGCTTCAAATAGTGCTACTCCTGATTTGACCACACCTAGCCCTCTGAACACATCCACTGCCTTTCATATGGGAAGGGATGAAGACCTTTTTTACTGCAAGCATTGTGTGTATAGCAACCGGTCTGTTGTAGGTGTGCTTGTCCATTATCAAAAGAGACATCCAGAAATAAAGGTTAATGCTAAATATATCAAGCAAGCTGCTCCTACCCCTGGCTTAATGAAGTTAATGGAAGAATTACAGATAGTGCCTCCAAGACAGTTCTTGAGACCATTCAGCAGCAATGGGACAGCCTTGTCTTGTGCTTCCCAACCCAGAACCAGTAGTGAAAAAGGAGAGGTAGAAATGTTTTTCTGCCAGCATTGTGACTATGGAAATCGAACAGTCAAGGGAGTGCTGATTCATTATCAGAAGAAACACAGAGATGTGAGGACAAATGCTGATTCCGTCCGCAGGCACACTGCTGCAGTCCGCTGTCAGCGAGAAAGGGCTCAGTCTAGCAAAATATCCAGTCCTGCTTCCACAACCAATACAGAGACAACTAGGCCACTTCGGGCCTTGAAATGCAGACACTGTTCTTACACATCACCGTATGTGTATGCTTTGAAGAAGCACTTGAAGAAAGAGCATCCCACAGTTAAGGCTACAGCCATGACTATTTTACGTTGGGCTTATCAAGATGGTATCTTAGAGGCTGGGTATCACTGTGAGTGGTGCATTTATTCCCATGCTGAACCAAATGGGCTACTCATGCATTACCAAAGGCGTCACCCTGAGCACAATGTTGACTACACACACATGGCCACCAAGTTATGGGCAGGGCCTGACTCATCAAGTTCACAGCCAGGCGTAAATTCTGACTTGAAGCACTACCGATGCAGGGATTGTGCTTTTGAGGCTTGTTCTATCTGGGATATCACCAATCATTACCAGGTGGTTCATCCTTGGGCTATAAAAGGTGATGAATCAGTGCTGTTGGATATTATAAAAGGTAACCCGCCGTTAGAAAAGACACAGTTGCAGCTGAATGATGTCCATGTTCCGATCTCTGGACGGGTTCTCGATCATTCTCGTGAGCATGGTCAGGAAGCTTCTGATAGCAGGGGACCAGCTCATCTTTCTTTTGCCAGCACCTCCATTTCAAACAACCCTTATCGATGCACTGTCTGTTTATCAGAATACAACAGCCTTCATGGTCTCTTGACTCACTATGGCAAAAAACATCCTGGCATGAAAGTGAAGGCAGCTGATTTTGCACAAGAAACTGATATCAACCCAAGTTCTGTTTACAAGTGTCGGCACTGTCCGTACATAAATTCGCGTATTCATGGCGTCCTGACTCATTACCAGAAGAGACATCCTCATGTTAAAGTTACCGCTGAGGATTTTGCAGATGACATTGAAGAAATGGTGGACATTAATGAAGGGGACGAGAAATACAAATCACAGAGGCAGGGCTACGGTGCCTATAGGTGCAAAATGTGCTCATATTCTCATGGGACGTTAGAAAAACTCAAGGTTCACTATGAGAAGTATCACAATCAGCCAGCTTCAGACATGTTTCAGCATTCCCTTGAGTCTGGTAGCCTGGAGGAGGTACAAGTTGAAGGCAGCTCTGCAGATATAGAGGAGGGTAGCGACTTAGACCCTACTTTCTCTCAGTACGAAATCAGGAAAGATGAAAAACACTCGTTATTCAGATGTCAGCTTTGCCGGTACTTCTGCTCCACAAGGAAAGGCATAGCGCGCCACTATCGCGTAAAACACAACAATGTAAGAGCGCAGCCTGAAGGTATGAATAATGTGTTTAAGTGTTCCCTCTGTTCATATACAAACCCCATTCGTAAAGGCCTGGCAGCTCATTATCAAAAGCGACATGACATTGATGCATACTACACTCACTGCTTGGCAGCATCCAAGACCTTCAGTGACAAGCCCAACAAAGTGGTGGTACCCATGACCTGTTCAAATGAAGGTTCTTTGTTGAGCGAAGAGCTAAGGCTGGCAGTTGAGAGGAGGAAATGCTCTCTGTGTTCTTTCCAGGCCTTCAGCAGAAAGAGTATTGTCTCCCATTATATTAAGCGTCATCCTGGAGTGTTTCCCAAGAAGCAGCATTCCAGCAAGCTTGGGCGCTACTTCACTGTGGTCTATGCCAAGGAGTCTGACAACATCTCTGAAGCAGTAGATGAGCATATGGAGGAGCCCTCTTTGGTAGAGCAGAAGGATGATTTAAAGTGGCTGCCATTTAAATGCAGCAAATGTTTCAAGCTGTCCTTCAACACGGCTGAGCTACTCTGCATGCACTACACTGACCACCACAGCAAGGACCTCAAACGAGACTTTTCTACACTTACGGGCATTGCAGGAGACAGCAGTGAATGCTACCAGTGTACCCGCTGTGACCTCAAGTTCCTGGGCCTGCAAGAACTCAGTGCTCACTTAACTAATCACAACGAGGATTTCCAGAAGAAGGCAGAGCGTCAGGAGAGGAGGAAACAGCTTGGCAAGCACAAGGGGACTGAACAACTAAATAGCAAACCAGAAAAGGTGGGAAATTAGCTAAAAATTCTCACACTGTGTTGTCTGTAAGTTTCTTAGTATGTCACTATTAATGTTAAATTTTGAGATTATATATGTCAAACTTAGAATATCCAAAAGCTTCATATTACAAAAAAGAAAATCAAGATAATTTTAGTCACTTGAACATAGAATCGTAGTTGTCCAAGGTCAGTTTCCATTGTGTAGTTTTAAAGTCCTCTTAAATTCATTCAATTTGTCGATGCTTTTCTCCGAAGTGATGTGCATCTCAGAGAGCAATGCAGATAGTGCATTACATGAACAGAAGGAGAGATTTGATTTGAGTACACTCAATTTGTCACATTCCATGCTATGAACCAGTGGACATCACATGAGTAGCTACATAAAGACTTTTCCATTATTAAATTAAATTATCATAGACGTGCAAGATGAGGGGTAAGTGAGTCTGGAAGGGGTGAGTTTTGAGACCCTTCTTAAATACAGAGAGAGATTCAGCAATTCTGAGAGGGGGGTCATTCCACCACATCAGAGCCAGAACCAAAAACCTTTGTGCTTTTGATTTTAGACTTTTTGTGCAGTCTGCAGTCTTCTGCAGTCTGGTTGGAGTGTTGCAAGTGATCACGTCTTGTAGATATCGGGGAGCAGATCATTGATGATTTTGTAGACGTAACTAGCTAGAATTTGATCCAGGCAGCTCTAGGAAGCCAATGTAGAGCAACTAGGAGGGGTGATATATGGGAGTGTTTCGGCAGGTCAGACTTCAGAAGGAGACGTCTTCACTATTTGTTCAACTGTGTTTTGAATCAAAATTGCTATCACTAGTCAGTTTTTGACTTTCTGCCCTGCAGCTTGAAAACCATACCACCAAGGCACCAGTAGGATACAGGTGCAACTTCTGCGTCGAAGTCCACCCAACCCTCAGGGCCATCTGTAACCATCTAAGAAAACATGTCCAGTATGGAGAAGCAAAGGCAGGGCATGTGAAGGTGCGTCAGCTACAGGACTTCCACGTGAACTTCTGTAAGGGTATCAAAATCGACAGCAAAGGACATGCTAACAGCTTTACTGATTATTACAATGTTTTGTTTAAATCTTAGGTATTCTTCTGGAAGTGACTTTAATAATTGAACAGCCGTGTCAATTTTTTCTAACTCTCTTCTCAATACTGATTGTAAACATTGTTTGTCATGCATGGAACTGAAAGCCATTATAGCCAAAATAATGGAATGGAAAGGACTAGTATTTTGTAATTCTAGTACAACTGCTGAAGCCGTTTTATATTTTTTACATTAAAGATGCATCACAGATAGTATCTCCATTAAATAGAGCCTATATTCTGTATAGGTTTTCTTCAAATATTCTTACTATAGTAAGTGTCTCTGGAGTTCTCAGGTAGTTAGCTACTCATAGTAGTGAGGGGCTCGGGTGGTCTCTGGGTCTTCCATGTGGCCTTTAGCAGGTGATTATCTTCTCTGGGGTCATGTGGCTGCTTGTAAATTTATGTGGAGCTTTTCAACTGGAACTGTTCTCAGGAGTAGAATAAGAAGCAGGAAAAGAGCAACAATCCATTTGGAGAGAAAAAAGCTGTAGTTCCTGTGCAGTGTGCAGTTGAAACATTTCAACCTGTCTGTTCTGGGGCCAGTGGTCTGGTGGAGAGAAGCAAGCCAGGGGATTTAGTGTTCCACTGAAGAGGAAGGCAAATTGAGTACTTCTGGCTTGGGCAAACATTTTGATATGCTATACAGCTAGCCAACACCTTTTCTGGAAAGAGACAAGATTATTTTTTTATTTTTCTGAGTAGAGAGTGGATGAAATAAAGGGAAGTAAGCTATGCGCTATATTGACAGCAGGTTTTTTTGGCAAATATATACAGAGAGTAAAATTATTTAGCCAAGAGCACACGTTTTGTCTTCATCAAGTTAATATTTTAAAACTGGTACCATGTAACAGTGGAAATGTCACATCAGAACCGCTTCTTTTCTCCAAATCTACATGCAGCTAAGCGCAAAATTTAAAATGTCCTACTTGTAAACTATAAAAAGCCATTTGGATATTTTATCAATGTGTCCTGTCGATTTTCTGCCTCCCGAGATATTTGATTTAAGTATTAAAAAAGGACTATTGCGCTATGATGGAAGTTCTTTTGTGCTTATGGCAGTCACATTTGTTTCTTCCAAGATTTTGAAGATTGATTCTGTCTGAGGTTTTGCCAGACAACTGTGGGCACATGCTTTTTTGCTCTCTAAATACAGGAATGCAGCACCACTAAAAATTTTGTGATCAAATGCAACGGTTTGGGGAATTTTCAGCATGAGGTCCATCGTGGAAAATTTCACCTTTAAAACATCAATCAAGTATGATAATTTTGCCTTGCCAAATGGGCTGGGCTCTAACACAAGTGATACGCTGAATGAATAACTGAATGAAAGGGCAGAACATTAAACCTGTAGTTACTTTAGTAGGTGCATCTAAACAAAACAAGTGCCAGTGGTGCATGCCTCAGCTTGCAGGATGTAAAAAGGTGCACAGTCATGAGGTCAGTACACAATTTAGATTTTCACCTCTGTTCCATAAAATGTTCAATTTCAGTTATTTTTCTTCCTTTTTTTGTAGCAAGAAGTGACGGAAACTCCAGTGTCCATCCCTGACAAGGCAGAGGCCAGTGTGGAGGTGGCAGAGGTGGAGTCTGTGGCTCTGGTGCCAAGCCCAGTGACAACTGAGGCAACCTCGGCCACCACAGCGGTAGCGACAGAACCAGAGCAAGGATCCAAGGAAGGAGGGGCGGCGAAGCAGAGGTCTGCAGGGGGACACCCATGCCGCCATTGCGACCGCGTGTTAATGTCCATGCAGGGCCTGCGTTCGCATGAGAGGAGTCACTCTGCCATGGCAGTGGCTCTGAGCAGACGTGAGGACAAATACAGCTGCCAGTACTGCCACTTCATCTCACCCTTCAGGCATAAGTAAGAAAGCACTAAAACAGGCTGTGCATTTGTTCATTTCCTTGTTTTTGATTTTTGACTTCATTCATTCATTCAATTACTCATTTACTACAGAAAATCATGTATTTGCCATTTTTGCTTTCAGGTTTGCTGAAGTGGTTGCCACCTCTTCAGGGCACTTTTAAGTTTGTTACTCAGTATGGAACCTGCTGTTGACTGTAATTACTTTGTATAATTTAATGCACTGAGTTGCAACATATGATTTATGCTGTAGTTGTTCAGTTTGTTTTAATGCTGCAGAACCAAAACTATGAGAGATGGGTCAACGATAATTCAGGTAAACTGTGCAGGATATGATTAATGGTGATGTTTCCTCTCTTGTTCCTGGTGCCTGTCCTCAGCCTGTATCGACACATTCAGTCTAACCATGGGCAACACAAGCTGCTTCGCTGTAAATCCACCTACCTGAGCCGTCTCAAGAGTCACTTAAATAAAGCCCACGCAGGTGAGAGCAGGGCTTTGCCCCATGGCTACAGGCAGTTAGATCCAGTACAATGACTGCTATTTCCATGGGCTCTCTAAGTATAAGACTTTTTAGACTTACAGGGAAGAAACACAAGATATGGTTTCTGCCTCACTTCTTCATTTTGAAAGCAGCAATAAATAATGGATTTTATTCACATATATACATGTCACAGATATCTTAACTCCGGCCTAGACCCATTACACATTATGGGCTCAGGCTTATTATTTCTGTTATGCTCAGTGGTCAGCAGCCTGCGGCTATTAGGATTATAATGTTTTTTGAAGATTTCCTGAGACTGAACACAAATATTGTGTGTGCAGCAGGCCACTTAGAACTTCATTCTGGCCTTTTCTATATATTAGCATTTGATTGTGTAATACAAGAAACTTTCTAGAAATACATTAGTTTGACCTTAACGGAGGGCCTTCTTTAGTACTGAAGTACTGACTGTAAGCCGTGAACTGAAAAAAAGCCTAAACATTTCTATATTGTTTCTGGTTTTAGTGTTTCAGTGTGAAATATGAATTACAGAAAAGGCCATTCTTGTTTTTTGGACCTGGCTGTCAGTTTTTTTTTTTTGATCTCTAAAGATACTAGAAGTTATGTATTAGTGTGTATAACAAGTTTCAGGGCCAAGATTAATATGTCTGACAGTTTCACTGTGATTAAAATACAGGGTGTCTCAAAAATGTAAACACACTTTAATGTACAAAAAAATGCACCTTACGTAATTTGTTGGCGGTACATATTTGGTTGACAAAACAGAAGGGTTGGGGACAAATACTGAATTGGGCCAAATGTTCAGAATGCTCACCATTAATATTCAGTTGGGTTTGTTTTATAGAGTGCTCTTCTCACAAGAGTTGTGGTGCTGTATAAGGTTGATGTAAATGATACAGTATTGCAGGTATAATAGATATAGATAGCAAAAGTAAACCATCTGGCTGCTGCAGAGTGCAAAAGAAGTGAACAAAACCTCCAAGTATTTCAAGAAATGTAGAAAAAGATTCTCTGAGGGTTTAAGTAACAGTAGCTGTTCACCCCTCCTGAGCATTTTACTGTGGTGACAGGGGAATCGGGGAACTTCGAAATTTGGCGAAAGAGTAAGTTTTAAATGTCAAATGTTTTACATATTTTGAGGTACCCCGTATATTGATTCATGTATGCAAGCACTTTCACTGTGAATGAGCACTTATTTCTTTGTGTGGTAGCAGCTACCATTTGGGAAAATAAACATTGTGCAATACAGTACAGGTATCTGAGAACTCTTAAAGAACTTTGTTTAAATTTCATGTCTACAACAATGAAGCAAATCTTTGTAGACATCTAATCAAGGTATCTTTGCCTACCAGGTGAGAACACCTACAGGTGCTTGTCCTGCCTTCACTCCTTCACGACAATCAGCCGGCTGAAGGAGCACTGCCAGGAGGCCCATGGGGAGACCCTCACTCTCCCCAAGCTCCGTGCTGCTGCTCACACCACTCTCCGTCCACATCACACTGCCACAGTGGACGAGAAGCCCCTAATCAACCTGGAACCAGACAGTGAGTGCACCTCCTGTGTTTCTTCTCAGACAAGATTGCTTCTTGTCGCAGTCTCTTAAAAAGACACTTTAATCCACAGGAGCTACATTCTTAATGTCTTTATTAATACACACTTTAATACACTGACCCATCTACACATTTTTAAAATTGCATTTTCCACACTATATGTCTAGATTATGCTGCTGATTCAGTGTCTACAAAAGATATGTTTTTTTCCCCATTGTGGGCACAGCACCGTGTTAATGTAGAGCTGTCAAATCTTTCCGACCTCACAGATACAGTGTCTCCAGAATGCTCTTTCTTACACTTGTGTCTTTAGGTTTGGAAAGGATGCATCTGCTTTTTTTTTGATTGAGACCATCCATCTGTTTGCCGTTTATCCTGCTCGTTTTCTGCCAGATTTTTAAACAATATTTTCTAGAGAATTCTTCCTTTACATGAATTGTATAAAGTACTATAAGCCTAGTCTGGTAATTTGTTCTTTCAGTGAGAGTTCTGGCTTCATTTGATCCAAGATCCATCTAGTCATTTTCTTGGCTGTCCATGCAATTCTATAAAATCTCCTCGAGCACCACAGTTCAAAAGAATCTATTTATTTCCTGTCCTGCTTCTTTAATGTCCAGGTTTTTAGATCCTTTTAGTGTTATAGAAAATGAAAGTTGCTTGAATAGTCCTAATTTTCAAAATTGCTGATGTATCAACACATTTAAAGACCCCCCCATATCTTTCATTGTGGCTTTGCAGAGTGCTAGTCTTCAGCATATCTCTGGAGTGCTAGGTCCTTGGGGTTGATTATTCAGTATTATGTCTTCACCACCAGCACAAAAGTTTGCTTGTTTGCCAGATGTTATGACTTTAGTTTGTTTGAATTTAGTAATAATTCAAATTTTTTGCTCTTCATTTTGGAATTTTAAATATGTTTATGTAAATATAAGGTCTTCACCCTCTTTTTCGTACTTAGTACTGCTCAGCATATCAAAGATGTTGTGTGCCTTCAATTTTGAAATGATATTTCTCTTCTGGTCTGCCTTTTGTAATATTGTGTTAATGTGGAATACAGCTATAGAGCCTTGTCTTTGCCAGCTGGAAATAATTATTTTTCTCCAAGAGATTAGTGATGTCCGCTGTGGACAAGTCTGATAAATTGGCAGTGGGTGGAGAGAGGTCAGTATGGAAGAGGAGAGAGAAGAGGGTGGGAGAGATCGTAATTTTCAATGGAATGTGACAGTGCAGTGGTGGAAGAATGGGTTAGTGGTGATGAAAGGCTGGGGAGAGGTAAAGAAATGTAATGAAACATGGTCCACACAATCAAAGGCTTTCCTCTAGCCAATGAAACGCGTTGAGCTTGTTTTGGTATTCACTGCGTTTTTCCAGTTAATTGTTGCACAATTGCAACAGTGTCTCATGTTCCATGTCCTTTTCTGAATTTGGCTTATACAGCAGGTCATTCTCTTTCCTTGTATGTCTGCAGTCTATGTTAAATGGCCTTGAGCACAGCCTTGCTGGTGTGTGAAATCTGAGGAATCATGCAGTAGTTTGCACAATCTGTTGCATCTGTTTGGTACTGGAATGCCAGTTGACCCTTTCTATTCTGTTGACCACTTGTGGATGTTCATACCTGTTGCCATAAATTGGACAGCATCTCGCATGGTTCCTGTTCTCTGGTTAACTAAATTTCTCTCGTAGCTCCATCTGTTCCAAAGGGCTTTTTGGCATTGACTACAAAGCTGATCATATTTCATTCTGTTACCCATGATTCTCTTGCATAGCTAATGTCTTATGTGTCTTGGATGTTGATATCTCTGCAGTACAGATCTTCAGTGTATTCTTTCTTTCATGGATCAGTCATTATCTGTCAGTTTGCATCTTTGAGCTTTCTGAGTTGTGGTTAGAACTTCTTTTTGATTTCTCAAATCTTTTGAAAGAACTCCCTTGGTAGTTCTTTGGAATTCTCTGTTCAGTTCCTTCATGACATCCTTGCTCTTTGGGGTTTCAGCTTTTCTTCTGGGCAATTTCTGTTGTAATGTCCGACAACCATTTAGGTTTCTTCTCTTCTCTTTTTTTCCCTCCTCTAGTATTGCCTTTTTACTGTCATCAATGATAATTGTATATGTACATTTAGATTTACACTTATGTGCTGGAGTGCTGTGGGGATAAATTGAGGATGGTCGTTTTTCCAGTACATGCCCATGGCAATGTGAAGTTATTGTAAAACTTGAAATCTCTAGTTATGATTGTGTGGTTGCCTAAAATAGGATGCTTTCAGTTGCTTTCACTGCTGTGATCGACAGGGGCACTGAGTCATAGATGAAGCACGGTAGGCTATGGAGTGTGTGCCTTTTGTTTGTCCAGGACTCTTTTCTTTAAAGAAAAGCTTTAAAGTTCCACACAATGTGAGAGCTTTTCTGGTCACAGAATCAAACATACAGAACTGTGTCTCAAAAATCTCAATACAATTGAGGATGTTATAAAAAAAATGTTTTTATACAATGGATCCTCAATTTATGGACACAGTTGAAACTGGAAGTCTATTTGTAACTCGCTTTGTTTAACTGCAAAGTTGCTTTTACCATCTTCTAATCAATAAAAGCTGAATAATACATACATAAATCTCTCCACTTTTTAGGTTCCTTAAAAAAGCTTTGAAACTGTAACAAATCAAGTACTCTAACACTTTCATCCTTCCATTATCAAAAACTGTTTGTCCAGTTTCTGTACTTTGTTGTTTTCTCGAAATAAGGTATAAGGCAGTGCAAAAACACCCAGATGTGAACCTAGTTCATTGCATTGTGACACCTTTTAATTGGCTTTATACTAAAATAAAATTAAAACACATTTAAAATTGCCAAAAATAAAAAGGGTCATCTCCACAATCCCTGTTCACCTTTTATAAACACAATCAATAAAAACTCGCTTGAATTTGTTACAGTAAGAATATGTTAAAGGCTTGAATAAAATAACAAAATACGTTGAAAGACTTCTCATTAACATTTTTATTAACTTCATAAATACATAAAAATCAAAACCACATAAAAAATTGAAATTAAAATGTTTGAAAATAACAGTTCATACTCCACATAACTGAATGTCAGTTGAATTGACTTATAAATTCCATCAAAATGCACACCAGTTCCCATATTCATCTGCGACACTGAACTGTACTCCAACACTCCAACTGTAAACACTGGAATGTTTCAGCTCTTAGTGTGTTTTGCTGCCAACTAATGGCAACATGTGGAAAAATAGCTGATTTTCACTATTTGAAAAATTTCAGAAAAGAGGTGAAGAAAATACTGCTTAAACTTTGAAATTGTTCCGTCTTCAAAAAATTGAAATTGCATGTTGGCATTTTGAGCAACTAGTGTATTAGGAAAAGATTAAGCTTAACTGAACTGCAATAAATCAATATTTCAATATTTGTGTGATCGGATCCCCACCCTGTTGTAATTCCACCTATTTACATGTCCTTAGGAAGCACTTGCTTTTGTCAACTCTCAATCATGTATTAAATTTTAAAAAATGAATTTAGTATTTTAGTAATTTAATAGCAATTAATTAATTCATTGATTAAATGTTTAGGGCAAGGGGGGCGCGGTGGCGCAGTGGGTTGGACCATGGTCCTGCTCTCTGGTGGGTCTGGGGTTCGAGTCCCGCTTGGGGTGCCTTGCGATGGACTGGCGTCCCGTCCTGGGTGTGTCCCCTCCCCCTCCGGCCCTACGCCCTGTGTTACCGGGTAGGCTCTGGTTCCCCGTGACCCCGTATGAGACAAGTGGTTCTGAAAATGTGTGTGTGTGTGTGTGTGTGTGTGTGTGTTTAGGGCATTGACATTACGAGGTTGCTAAATCAGGAATTCTGATTTAATGTTTGTTTCGGGGGGTGCGGTGGCGCAGTGGGTTGGACCGGGTCCTACTCTCCGGTGGGTCTGGGGTTCGAGTCCCGCTTGGGGTGCCTTGCGACGAACTGGTGTCCTGTCCTGGGTGTGTCCCCTCCCCCTCCGGCCCTACGCCCTGTGTTGCCAGGTAGGCTCCGGTTCCCCACGACCCTGTATGGGACGAGCGGTTCTGAAAATGTGTGTGTGTGTGTGTGTGTGTGTTTGTTTCTGGGAGTGCTATAACAGACCATTTCCCCCCAAAGGTATCCTTAATTCCTCCAACCTTAAGGGCTCTTATAGAACTGAATAGCCACTAAAGATAAAAGGCATATCTGCAGCATTGCACATTTAAAAAAAAAAAAAAAATTAAAAATTTAGTTTTTTTTTTTTTAAAAAAAAAGGCAGGTCTGGAGTTCAAGTCCTGCTTGGGGTGCCTTGCGGTGGACTGGTGTTCCGTCCAGGGTGTGTCCCCTCCTCCTTCAGCCTTGCGCCTTGTGTTGCCGGGTTAGGCTCCGGTTCTCCTCGACTTCGCTCGGGACAAGCCATTGTAGACGTGTGTGTGTGTGTGTGTGTGTGTTTTAAGAAATGATTAAAAAAAATATATAAAAATTCAAATAACTGAATCGTGGTTAGAAGAGTGGTGTACAAACTCACCTAGATGTGGCCACTCAGAAGCTCTGCATGAGACTCTACTGTGTATAAATTTTCACCTGGAATTTTAAGGATTTTATGGATTCACCATACTATGGTCTTCAATATGTAATCTGAGTTTCGCTTGAGCTCGACTCACATTCATTACTCTCCTATCCTATGACTACAGGAACTGCACACGCGGAGCTTCTGGACAACCATCAGCATCTCAGCGAGTACCAGCAAGAGACCCATAGCCAGGGGTCGGACAGCCCTATTGTTCCAACTGATGGCCTGCTTGTCTGTGAGCTTTGTGAGTTCAGCTCGGACTACATGGAAAAACTGTGCAGGCATTACCATGACCACCACAGTGACAAAAAGCTACACAAGTGCAAGGACTGCTCCTTCTTCACCTCCTACAAGTGAGACATTGCTCCTGAATGGGGTCACTGTCAGTGGGGTCTTTGGAATGCTTACGGTCATCTCTTGGGATTCACGGTCCAGTTTCATGCTTATTGTATTGAATCTCTTTCGTTAGCCAATAATATATAAAGGCTTTCCCCCATTTCTCTCATTTTATGACAATATTAAGTATGATATGTACTATGTTTTAGAAGTGTGTGAAAGCTCCTTGGTTGCCCTGCGCAGGTCCACATTCTTGGTGCATATGAAGGCAGGCCACTCAGTTTCCACGGAAGAAGGCCACAAGGACCTGCGATGCCCCTTGTGCTTGTACCGCAGCAAGGTCAAGAGTAGCATGATTGACCATATCGTCTTGCACCGCGGTGAGGACTGTAGGCTGTTCTTCATGTATCACTCTTTTTTTAAGTGGCCCTGGTCAATTCTGCCTTAGAATGCAAGGAATACTTATTTTAAAAGTACACTTAAGTGACCAATCTGCCAGACAAGGCAACCTTTGTGTTGTTTATGCCAAAGTGGCATGTCCAATACACAAGAAAGGGCAATATGCCTCATGTGATGGACCCATGACAGTTAGGTAAATTGTGACCTTTAATAAAAATAAAACTGAAATGTATTTAATTCCGCAATGTATATTCACATGAAGCTTTAATATTTCTTATCTCCAGAGGAGCGGATGGTACCACTGGAGGTGTGCCGGTCCAAACTGTCTCGCCACCTGCAGGGCGTTGTCTTCCGCTGTCACAAGTGCACCTTCACCTGCTCTAGCGATGAGAGTCTGAAGCAGCACCTGCAGAAACACAGTGAACTGAAGCCCTATAAATGCCAGCTGTGCTTCTATGACAGCAGAGAGTACGAGGAACTGGAGGCCCACCTGCGGGATGAGCACAAGGTCAGGACTTCCTTTCTTTTCCCTTTTTCCTCCCTTCACTTTCAACTGTGTGCATTATTTACATTTCCAGCCATTATTTTTCTATGTAAACTCTAAATCATGTTTTTTTTTTTTCTCAAGGTGTACCTAAACAGAAGGCTTAATCCAATTGTGTGAAAAAGCTTATGAACCCTTTGGACTTTTCAGAATGTCTACATGAATGCTTCTAAAGTATGATCTGATGTTCATCCAAATCATAGTAATAGTGACTCTCTCATGACACAAATGACACAAAAAATTGTGCATTTTCATGTCCTTATGGGGCATATCCCAATACTCAAGGTCATGGATGAAAAAAGTATCTGACGCTTCATTTAAAAATTGAGAACTTCTTCTGTTTAAACAACTCTGTCATTGGTTTCCTCTTATGTTTGAAATCATTTTCAGTTTCCTTGACCCATTTTCGTTTGAGATTTGGGTAGTGGACAAATGCTATAATATTACATATGCTATGATATTGCTATGATATTAGAATTTCCTGATAAAATTTGGATTTCATTGTTACCCTGGTGATTGCAAACCTTCCAGATCCTGAGACAACAAAGCAGTTCCGCACCATGATACTTTCTCTAACTTGTTTCTCAACTGAGATGTCATTTTGGTGTTGGCTTGTACTTTTCTGGTGTAAATATAACACTGTGAACTGTAGTCAAAAAGTTTAACACTTATCTCACCTGTCCCTAGAAGATTGTTCCAGTATTGTTTTAGAATATCCAGGCAGCCTTTACAAAATGATTTGGGCAGCAATTTTCTTTTTACAGGGTAGTAGTTTCCTATGTGCTAACCTCCCATGGACACCACTGTTGCGTGATGATCTAAATGCAACAAAGTGAAGTTGAATTAATGGATCCCCAACTCCTGTTTTGTTTGGGTGTGCTCTGCTGCCACACATTGGCTTGGAGTATAAACACATATGAGAATCCTTCTGCTACAGACAAATTTCATCTGATAGTTTTTGTAGCAGACAATACTATCAAATGTCATTGTTAAGTCAGAGGAAGTGTCTCAATTCTCAGTACATCATTTTCACAGGAGGTACTTCAGGTCAGGCTTGTCTTAAAAGATTATTGTTGACATTTTTGAGTTAATTAACACTGGAATCAGAAATTTTTTTTTGGAATACTGATAAACCAAAGGAATGCTGACACTGAAGTGTTCCCCGGGCAACTGAAGGAGACTGTGGGATATGAAAAGTATTTAAATACTGATCAGTAATCTGAGCCAGATTGATATGTTGATGATAAAATCTTGGACGTTCTCATCTTTGTCAGTAAGTGTTTTGTTGAACGATGCAAATGTATCAGTTGCTGATTGTTCTCCCTGGGGCTTACACCCATATTCAGAAAATGTTAGATCTAACTACGGCTTGTGTTTAAGGAGCCATGCATGTGTAGAGCTGGTCAGCGTTCTATGTTTTCATGATTGTACTGACCACCCTATCTTTAACCCTGTAGGTGATCTGCAATTTTGAGCTGGCAGGCCAAGTAAACCTAGACCAGCTGGAGGCCATGAAAGGAAAACTGGGCAGCTCCAGCAGCACAGAGGAAGAGGAAGAGCCTCATGAGGAGGCAGAAGGGAACCAGGAAGTGGAGGAGGAAAAGGAGTCAGAACCAAATGGTTAGTAACAATGAAAACAGTGCTGGGTGAGAGTGTGTCCCTGACGCCCTAGGCCTCCCTGTGTTCCTGGGCCTCATTGAGTCTCTTCTACACAGACACCCCCAGCTCCCCTGGCAGTGCAGCCTCAACTTGTGGTGAGCGACGATTCCCATGCCAGTTCTGTGGCCGTGTCTTCACTGACAGCACTGAGTGGGAGCGCCACGTCCTTCGGCATGGCATGTAAGTGTCTCATGCTCTCTCTCCTCACCTCTTTATTGTAAAGCCTCTCTACAAAGTCTCTCTACAGTGTCATGTGAACTGTCTGTGTACAGTCCTCATGTGCTTTATTTGTTGCTTTTCTGCATTAATTGCTTCTGCTGGCAACACCTAACTAGTTACTAATGACAATTTCTGAAATTATGTAACTGATCACTTTGAATGTTTGATAGAAAACAGACCTTTTATGTTTTTGATAGTTATATGCAAACTTTTGAACATTTTTAATTCCCTGAAAACAGACAAATTTAATCCTCCTTGTCTTAGCTTGTCACTTTTTTCCTTTCATCTCTTTCTTACGCTCACATTGGCTCTTGACATATCTTGTGTATGATTTCAGTAGTGATGGTGCCACTTGTGATCCTCAGCCTGTGTCTTCTTGATGTAAGGGTTATAACCAGCAGCAGGACCAAAGTAAGTCATGCTCCAGCAATACAGGCTTCCAGCCAGTCTAAGGCGGTCTCCCCGGTTGCCAAGTCAGACGGACATTACCCTGGAGACAGCATGGAAGTGGAGTGTGACCCTCCTTCAGACCAGACAAAGAGCCAAACCGAAAACATGGAGGAAGAAAAAATGCAGAAGAGCAAAAACTGTCCCTGAACAGGAGCTAGAGGACCAGATCTCCAGCAAAAATGTGGGAGATGCTGTGAGTGGGAGTGGGGCTGACAGAGCTGCTTTAAACTAATTCCATAATGAAAATATTCACATGCAGTCTAACCCACAGGTTTCAGAAAATATATTTTGAAGTCTTATGCATTGGAAATTACAGGTTGTATTCATCCTACTTTTCTTGGTCACCCTGAACCATACATGTTTTTCCCCCTTTTTAAAGTGCTAGACCCTAAAAGAAAACACTGTCTTCAAGGACAAACACTAATGTATTGGTATTTGGTTTGGACAATATGTGGTAATGTACTGCAGGTCAGATGCAATCTTCAGACCATTTGTGGAGTTCAGGCCAACATAGACGTCTGTGTATTTGTAATTTTTGTAGTTCTGTTGCTAAGCCCTGTCTTATCGGAGCGTATTGATAATTGATACTGTCTCTTTTCCAAATTCACCAAAAAGTTGGATGAAGTGTTATTTATTTGTTTTGGATAGCTGATGGAAAATTCACAATTTGCCCGCTTTCATCATAGTGAGGCTGTAGTGGAAGCGTGTAGAATGGTTCTGCGGTATATTTCCAAATTAAGGATCCATCCACAGGGAATGTTTTACCATCCACTAACAAAGGTCCTGGGGGATATATTGTTTCTACTTTTCTGTGCATATGGATATATGTGCTGTTTTTTTTAGATTTTTAAAAATTTTTATATTAACTCCAAGAAAAATTCAGTTTGGGGTCACTGGTTTAGAAGAGTGTCATCCATTGTAAAATGATTTCCCTGCTTGTTTAATTCAAAGCTCTGCTACAGACATACAGAGAACCCCCACAAAACTGAAACCTTTCCAAAAAAGGATTCGATATGAGTTGACTGCCTTTGTGAGCTTTTGGTAGTGATTATAGATTATGTATCTAATCACACACTCTTATTATAATGAACCATTTCCATACCACTTAAGAGTCAGTGCCCAAAATCGAAAAGAACAAAGGACATACAATAAGCAAATAAAAACATCAAATAAAGTAAGAAGCTGCTGACCTCAGGATGTCCCTGCAACACTTCTGGAACTGGACTGTTTTGGGTGCGCGCGCACACAGACAAGATCCTGGACAGCAAGCGTCAGACATGCGCAATTATTTGATGAAAAGTTTGTCTACTCCTTGCTGTGGCTACATTGCTACTTCAGATGTGGTATAAGAGTGGGCTGGTAAAGAAGAAATGTTTAAACCTTCTTTGTGTTTCATTTGTTCATACTTTGTTATTCAGTTTTTGTCCTGAAGCTCCTGAGCCGTGTCATTGTTTCTGATTAGATGAACATTATGACTTTATGTTCAAATTGCTGCTCAAATACCCTAAAGCCTTAAAAGAAATCAATAACTGTTATTTAGTATTTTGGCACTTTATTTTTTCAACACCAGTGAGATCAGTAAGAAAAAATGTATTGTGGAAATAATTTAGAAGCCTGTTTCTGCTATGATTGTCCCTTCGCCAAGGCCCAGGCCTGTGCAGCTGGTGAGGGATGGACCCATTTAGACTTCAGCCCTGTTCAGAAAGCCTGGCTGCGTGTTGTCAGTTGGACAGTCTTGTCTGTGAGAGGAACTGTCTTTGTTTTCGTTGTCAAGAAACAGAAAGGGATGCATCTGCTCTAGGCTATTTATTGTCTGAATACGTTACGATTGTTTCTTTGTTACTTTTAGGAGGGGTGAAAAGAGAACTGTGGGGGCAGTTCCTACTTACTCAAACATCCTCCACATCCACCCCTCGTACTCCAGAAGGCATACCTGCCTTTTAAAAATAAAAATGTATTAGAATGTGTTGAAGACGTAAGCTTTGAAATGGCAGCTCCTTGCTGGTAGTTCCCTTGATAAAACACACTGGAAACTTGTATATATTTTTGTTTTTATGTTTTGTTTTTGTCCTCTTAAGGTTGTTGGAGTTTCACTATAGGTTGACTTAGCCCCTGCATCTTGCCTTTTGTCCTGTGGGATTTGGATTCCTGAAGGCAGATTGTAATGTTGCCTAGAATGGTTGTTTACACTTTTATTCCATTTAATTCTGGATACTTTGTAAATACTGTAATTTGTTTGTCTTTTTTAACTTGTTATTAAATATACCTGATGGCGTTATACTCTCTTGCTGTTTTTTTTTAATTTCTTGTTAGTCTCTTACGTGTGTCACGCGTGAACCATGTCACAGAATGGTGCTCAGATCAACTGACTAGAAACCCGCTGTTTAGCCAGTTTAGCTAATGTTTCATGACAAGTGAGCATGGAATCCACATAGAATAATTCACATTCCATGTTTGTCCATAGATGACCACTGACTAGCAGAGAATGCAAAGAAAATGAGCTGAACTGCTGAGTTGTCAGGCCAAGAACACTAGAACATAACATGTTATTTTCCGAAGCTGCAGTCTTTTAGATGGTTTTTTTGTATTCCAAGAGGGTACTGTGTATGGTCATACCAAGGTTGAATGTTTTTGCATGCATAGAGGTCTCATTGTTGAACCTGTTTAAATCTGACAATCTAGTTTACAGACCAATTCAAAGGAAAATGCTTTAAGTAAGTGAAGATCTCGGCATCATCACTGAAGACTGTAAACTGAAGGTTGCATGCTTAAAAACTAGACGACATCCATCTGAAATATTTTTTTAGAAAATTCAGCTGTACGTGGAGGATTATCATTTGAAAAGCAAATGTTTGTCCAGGCAATAAGGATAATCACTGTGCTATTTTAAAATTGTGGAAATGCACACGGCACTCTGCCAAGGACTCACCAGCTGATGCAACAGCCTACAATCTTCGGGAAATCAAGAAACGCCGTAACAATTCTCCAGTCTGTGGCTGAGTGACAAGCCGCACCTTTTCTAGCGCACCGCATTAGCATTAGTGTCAGTTAGAACCCCGGAATCAGGCCAGGGCATCAGCTGGAGTCTTTCGTCCTGTACACATGAAACTGTTCTGCTGAGAGGTGTCCAGTGCTGCTCTCTGATGGGTGGGTCAGCTGGATTTGTAGTGTTTTCCATTCTGTCACACATCTCTGGTCATTCTAAACGAATTTTAAATTGAATTTCGCGTGAAGTCCACAGATTTCACATGCAGCTGAGCTCACCAAGCCAGTGTGTTACAAATGATGACATCACTCCCTAGAGTCAAGGGAGGAGTTGGGATTGTTCCCTTTACTGAGGAATATGTTTATCTCAGCAAGCTAATCCTCTTTCTGGGGTCTTTCCTAAGATCATGGCATGGTCGCAGACACACATTGAGAGCCAGGTTTAACAATTCTGCTACACAGAATTACCCAACTGTATAAATTTTTAAATAATTGTACATAGCCTAACACTGTACTTTGCTTTGGAGAAAAGTGTCATCTCAATGAGTAAATGTAATGTGTTAAGAGCTCAGACTTCTTTGACCTTAGAAGTAGACGACACCTTTTGTGCTCGCTTGTGAACAGGCTGTTGGTGCTGATCTTTTGAATAAAAAGTCTTGGTCAGGTGGCATTGGATCACTGGATAAAACCACCTTGACAGCTTTTATTGTAAACTGATAACTATTACTAGTGAATACAGCTTCTACATTTCTTGAATGTTAAATTCTATCCAAGCGAAGGTGGTAGTTAATTGCCTCTCTACACATGCAAAACTGATACTTGAGTGTAGAGTCTCACTGACAGTATTGAAAATGGTGTGGTTGCTGTTACTGGCATGGGTGGGAATGAGCTCTCCAAAGCATAACAAGAACATGCCTTTTACATAACCTTTCATTTAGTATCAAAATACTTTGTGATTTGTGAGGCAATGCCCGTAAAGTGTGTTGTCTCACAGCCTCCTTCCATGTTTAGACATTTCATAACCAGTTTATGCTAATCATTTCTTTTTATTATTGATAGCTTCAATTTCCCTTTCACTTTTTTCCCCATAAATTGTGTTTTTAAGAATTTATTTCAATTAACTTCATCTGATTAAGAGGTTCTGACTGTTGCCATGCATATTTAAGAGTTAAGTTTATTATGGTCCCAGAGTAATTTTATCCTAGAGGTTACCAGTCCTTGTCCTTCTGTGTCATTGAGTTTAGAAATTTTTGTCCCTGTTGTCAGTGAGGACTCAGCTACGCCTAAGATAAACATTTTTTTTGTAACTATACCATCTTACCCATGAAGAATATGAAAAAAGCAGCTGCTAGTGTGGTGGTTACAACTGCTGCCTTTGGACCCAAAGGTCACAGAATTGTCTCACCTCCAGCTATAGTACTCTTGAACAAAGTACTTATTCTAAATTGCTCCAGTAAAAAAGTTGCCAGCTGTATAATGGGTAAATAATTGTAAGATGCTTTGGAGAAAAGTGTTAAGTAAATGTAAAAATGCAGTGCTGCTTATACTGTTTGTACAGCAGAGCTTATTTTTGCTAAAAACCAGTCCCCGATTAGTTTCTAACTGTTCTGCTGGAGAGAAAACCCATATACTCTGTTGCCAACGTCTGCCCACAATCCTGGAAGAAGCCAATGTTGTTTATTGTTGAGAGCAAACAAAGGAAAAGTTTGCAGAATTTGGCCACATGAGGGTGATACACAGTAGGACACCCAAACTTCTTTGTAAGGCCATATCTTGCCATGTATTGGAGGAACCAAAAATATTAGCGGTAGTTCTCAGTGGATTTGTCCACACATACTGGAGGACACATTCGGGTTGGTTCAACAGCAGAGGGAATTGTTCAGGCAGCGAGCTAACTGCTAACTGCTCACTGCATAGACACTTCAGCCTCAGTTTCACTTAAAATGAGTACATTTGTTATTTGGGGAAAACATAATAAGTGCTGAGACAGAGTGCAGTCTCACCTTGCACACAAACCATACAAAGCAAGGGCTCTGCAGCTGTAGTCCATCGAAGGTGGGACCTTTGGTCCCAATAAACTATAATGTATATAGTATAATGAATGTATAAGTATAATGTTTTCTGTTACAGCATTCAGGATCATGAGGTAATTTAATGTGAAGTTAACTATTAAAAACATCTGGAAAACCTTTACACATCTTTGATACACCAATGGATGCCAGATGTTTTGTGTGACATTTTTTATTTTCATGATTTGGTCAACCGTGAAATCTGTAAGGCCACAGGGTATGTTAGGAACTTCCTTTACACCAGTTGTGTTTAGATTTTTTTCCCTCAACACAATCCTATTATGCCCGGATACAATTCATACTTTTGTTGAAAAGCGGCAACATTAAAACGACTAAATTACAGGAATGCAATGACACATGTACACAAACAGCGCTGGAATGTGATGTATAGACACTTCCGGGTATACGGCACTTCCGGTATTTGAGAAGATTCCTCTAAATACCGCGGTTTCAAGGTTGCGTGGCGCATGCGCAGTGGACGCGAGCAGAGTCCAGTCTGTTTATGCCTACGGGGTAAATGTCGGACGACAGGACGTGATGAGCTAGCGACAGCGGACAAAAGCATACCAAAGAGCTCCTGTAGAACAAGGAAACGACTCTTTACTGTCACCAGAATGCAGATCACCTTGAAAACTCTTCAGCAACACACTTTCAAAATCGACATTGACGGGGAGGAGACGGTGAGATGGGAATTATTGAAACCGCCGCGGGTTCGAGGGGGAACGTCCGGTCGGTTGGCGTGACTGTAACGTTGTGTGAAATATATATTGCTGATATATACTATCCAGTGAGAACGCCGAAGAGGAGCTTGCTTGTTGCAGACAGCAGTAGGGACTTTGAATTGAGTCGAAAAGTCGATACTTTTGTTTCGCAGAAAAAAGTTTGTTCTCCGACTGAGTGTGTGACTGTGTCGGAGCGGAGGCGCGCGCGGCGCTCGCGGCCCGCTCGGGGCTCCAATTTTACTCAGTTTTTTTCCTCAGTCACTCTCAATAGGAAGTGTAATATACTGTCGGCTGGAGGAACCAAAAAATGTTAGCAGTACTAGCCACACTTACTCTGAGAGACACTTTGACGTTTGAACTCGCTAACTCTGCTGCTCGGCCCCGAACCAGATGGCTGTTTCATGGCAGCTCGTCTGTGTCTCAGCGTCCTGAGCCTCTCTGTTGTACAGTTTGGTGCACGTGTCTTCAAAAGGAAAAAAAAGTTGACTGGACCGGGAGCCGCAGTGTAAAAGTTACATTTGATTTACATTACTTTTCATTTAGCTGACACTTTTCTCCAAAGTGATTTAATTGAATGTTAAGGTTACAATTATTTACCCCTTTCTTTATGCAGCTGGGTAATTTTACTCAGTAAAATTTTAGGGCAAGTACCTTGCTTGCTCAAAGGTACTACAGCCATAGGTGGGGCTCAATCCTACAACCTTTGGATCCAAAGGCGGTAGCTTTAACAACTATGCTAAAGACAATGTGATTGTGCTCAATCCTTTGGACTGACTGACTGAGACACTGATTTGATATTTCTTGGCCTTTCTCAGTGATTTACATGAAATAGAGTAAAAACTCAAAAAGTAGAATGTGTCAATAGATTTGGGGGGGGGGCACCCTTTATATTTTACATTTATTAATTTAGCAGATGCTTTTCTCCAAAGCGATGTAGATCTCAGAGAAAATACAATTTGTGCATTACGTTAGGAGAAAGAGACATGGTTGTAGACACACATACACACATTTTCAGAACCGCTTGTCCCGTACGGGGTCGCGGGGAACTGGAGCCAACCCGGTAACACAGGGCGTAAGGCCGGAGGTGGAGGGGACACACCCAGGACGGGACGCCAGTCCATCGCAAGGCACCCCAAGCGGGACTCGAACCGCAGACCCACCGGAGAGCAGGACTGTGGTCCAGCCCACTGCGCCACCGCACCCCCCAACATGTGATTCTTAAGTAAACCTAGTTTTTTTTTTTTTTTTTTTTTTCCCCACCTTATGCACGGATGTTTATCGCACAAGTAGGTGCACCAAGCTCAGGATAGGCTAATCCTGATCACCTTTCTACAATTTTTTTTTTTTTTTAAATCAGTCACTTTTGGTGACTTTGTGTTAGATTGTCAGCTTTACAGTGATTTACTCATTTGTACAGCATGGTATTCTTTATCAATGAAAGGTACAGGAATCTTGACCAAGGGTATGACAAGAGGAGTGGGATTTGAACCAGGAACCTTCAGACTGAAAGGCAACAGCCATGAACACTACAGTGCCTGCTTCTCAAAAAGGAGGGATAAACATTTTAAAAATTTAAATATTTGCTTTTCCTGTCTACACCCAGCAGTGAGTGAACTTGCTTTGGTGGCACTGTAGCACCTGTGGCCCAAGCGCCGCAAATTGCTGAATCATCTTTGTCATCATGTTTCTGTAACAGAAAACTGCTGCTTATCTTATAATTCAACAGTTTAACTTTTGCACTTACCGATGCTAATGAGTAAAGGGCACTCAAGGTAATGTTAACACAAAGGAATCTGTGAAAAAGAAATTACTTGTTTACCTTACAAGGCACAGTCTTAAGGATACTTTTATGGTCTTTACTGTCAAAATGCAGAATCTCAGGCTATTATGTCAAACTTATATTGTGTGGTAGCTTGAAGCTCTTTGACTTGTTTGAAGATAGATATGTGTAACAGTATGAAAGCCATAGTTCTGGGAATTGGAGGCAAGGGTGCTTGATCTGCTTAAAAAAGTCATGCAGAAATGACTTGACATATATGTATTTATATACATATATAAACTCATTTTAAAATGAATGGTGAGCTGTAGTGCTGAGAGTTGTACATCTTCAACCCTTTATTTGCATTGCCATCTTTGCAAGGAAATCCCAGCTGGTCTGTACTGTGTATCTGTCATCAAACCTCTCTGACACCTGCAGGTTGCCAACTGCTGTTTAATGTTGTAATCATCTGTCAAGAGAAGTTATATATATATACACACACACACACACACACAGACACAAGTAGTCCTTGACTTGCAACAGGCACAGCTGAATGTGCAGGTAGTTAGCCAGTCATTTTATCTACCTGGCTTTATCTTTGTCATGCTTCTGGATTATTGCTGGAAATCTGACTTATTTCTTGAGGGGAAAAAAGGTAGTGTCGGTGATAATGTATAGAAGTCATAAGGGTTTTGGGCACTGAGTTAAGGTGGGACATATACTGGGAAGATGAGGCCCTGTTTTGACTAAATTGATTTTGTGTGAAGTCCACACCTGTATTTCTTTCTTGTTATGGTTTCAGCTTTTGAATAATGTTGAATTAAGTAAAAGAATGAAATGGATGCTGCAAGTGAAAATGCATTGATGGACTTAATTAATGACAGAATGAATATGGGGTCTGGGTTTGATCACCAACCCGTTTTATTCCATACAGGGCCATTCAAGATTTAACAAATGCAAATTGAAAAAAGTTAGATGTGCTATTAGATGAGTTAACAACATAATTTAATAATTGTATCAGGGATGAAAAGCAAAACAAATGAAAAATAAATTTTGCATAGTTCTTTTTATATGGGTGCATTGTCTGACTGCTTGATTTGTGTTTTTCCACTTTGACAGGTAAAGGCACTAAAGGAAAGGATTGAGAATGAAAAAGGAAAAGATAGTTTTCCAGCTGCTGGACAGAAATTGATATACGCAGGTATGTTTGGCTACAGTTAAGAGCTTGTTTGTTGAACTGAGCAGAGCTGTGTAAATTGCTCAAAGTTAATTATGGCACTAATAGTTTGTTTTATGTTTAAAATGCATTGCATAACCTTGTTTTTAATATCTTCTTTGCTTCATTCCTCATATATAAAATGGTGTCTTTCTTTGGTATCAAGGCTCGGTAGGAAGTATAGTGGTTCAGGGCCATTGCCTTACACTCTGAAGATTCCTGGTTCAAATTCTGTTCCCTCTTAGTGCCCTTGAGATGGCTGCTTACCCTGAAATATTCCATTAATGAAACCCTACTGCTTAAATGAGCAGAAAATTGAGTTATAGATCTGACATTAATATACCTTAGATAAATCAGCTTTAAATATATAATTGTGTGTATGTATGTGTGTGTGTGTGTGTATATATATATATATATATATATATATATATATATATATATATATATATATATATATATATATATATATATATAAAAATAAAAATATCATTCTTGGTTGTCTCCTCTTCACTATTCAGAAAGGAACAAGCACTGTAATGGTTTAAAACCCTCCACAGTTTTACTTTTCCTCACAGCTGGATGTTTTTCACTTGAGCTTTGTTGTTTTTCCTGCTAAGTTGTACACATTGTTTACAAGTTCTATTGTAATACTGTGCTTATGTAGTATGTACTGTGCTTATCAACCCAGTTCTGGTTCTGTCTTCAATGTGCCAATAATGGTAGATGCCTAGAGAGGCCTGTTCTGTAGCTTAATTGAGGGTTGAGGCCTCCATTAGGGAGTTTAGCTGTTCTTCTGGATGGTTTTAGTCATTTTAAGATTAAACTAAGATTGATCCAGTGTGAATTTATTTTGCTCTCACTTCCAAGGCAAAATTCTCAATGATGACACTGCACTCAAGGAGTATAAGATTGATGACAAGAACTTTGTGGTTGTCATGGTGACAAAGGTAAGTAAAGAGGCATAGCAGATGGAGTAATAGGCCTAAACATTTCTGACCACCTCCTTTGTTATGCAGTGAAAATCTTTTAATCAATTCTGTTCCTTCTTTTCCATTTGCCAGTTGACACATCTGATGCTTAGACACTTCTTCAAATTTCGTTAAATATAAAATCCTAACTTTAGAATAATCCATGTACCTACAGTAATGGCCCTGTACATGCTCTCTAGCCTAAAGCAACCCCATCAACCAGCCAGCCTACCCCCCCTGCCACAGCAACAGCACCCAACAATGCAGCCCCCACACTCACTACTGCCCCTTCTACCGCATCTGATCAAGTGAGCCAGGAGGACAAACCTACGCAGGAGAAACCCCCAAGTAGTACTCCTCCTGTTAGGTAGGTCTCTTCTGCTCTGTTACCGGATACTGTTTAAGCCTCTCCTCTTATGAATCTTCTTTTTATTCAGTGAAACACTCCATGTTTTACATTACCATGCCATTCACTGTTTGAATTGTTGTGGATTGTTGTATTATTTTGCAATTTTCTGACAGCTGCTGTTTTAACTTCCTTTCAGTTCATCTGGTGGCTTAGCAAACATTTTTGAAGAGGCTACTTCTGCCCTTGGTAACTGTAAAATATAATGTGTTGTGTGGGCATTCTGCTGTTTGTGAATAAATTAGCTATTTTAGCAATTTGAAACTGCAGTTATCACATCTCTCTTTTTAGTGTTATTAGTACTTCAACATCACTGTTAAAAGGTTTAGTGTCTTCTATGGATATTTTCAGTTTTATTCTCCAACTGCTTATGTAATTTCATTAATAATTTACTCAAAAATCAATTGCCTTTGTTTAATACACAGCTGCATGGTTACTGTGTAACTCATATTTAGGGGTCTAGTTGGAGTTACCATGGGGCAGCAGGTAGTGTAGTGGTTACGGCTGCTGTCTTTACACTCGTCAGTCGCAGGTTAGAGACCCACTTCCTGCTGTAGTACCCTTGAGAAAGGTACTTGCCCTTAATTGCTTCAGTGAAAATTACCTAGCTTTATAAATTGGTAAATTCATAAAGTTAACATTGTAATTGGCTTCAGAGAAAAGAAAAGGCTAAATGAGGAAAAAAGATTAATGTGCTGCATTGATAGTACTGGAGGGAAGTGCTTTGAAAATGAAAAACGAAAAGCAAGCAGCCCTATTGTTTCTGTCCCATGTCTTTGTTACCCTTTGTATAGTGACTGGCCAGCAGTATGAGAACATGGTGTCAGAGATCATGCTGATGGGCTATGAGAGGGAGCAGGTGGTAGCTGCGTTGAGAGCCAGCTTCAACAACCCAGACAGAGCAGTGGAGTACCTGCTGACGGTGGGTGCGGACACCTTCACCTGTTGAACTAAAGCATGCACATCCTCATCAGTGTCTCCCCCCCCCTCTCCTCCAGTCTATAGTGTATCTCAATTCTGGCCTCCCCCCCCCCCCCCCTTTGTTAGCCAAGCTCCTTCACTGATGGTGTACTATTACCCCTTTCCCATTAGGGTATTCCAGCAGAGAGAGAGCGCCACACAGTGCATGGCTCGGCTGTGACCCCTGCAAGTGGAGCTTCAACTGTGTCACCAGCCTCAAGCGGTACTCCAGTGCAACCTGCTGCTGCTACAGGGGGTCAGTACCACCAGCTGCTCTTCTCTTCACCTCTTCTACAGCTGCATTGCTGAAGTCTACAAAAACTGATTTCGCTTTCACTTCTACATGACCCTGTTCAAAAATGCCTCAAACATTTTGACCAAAGACAGTGCATCATATCATAGTTCATACTGAAAATGTTCTCATTAGATGAAGTTTCAAAGAAACGAAACTGCTATTAAGTGAGGGGAAAATTCAGTTTTTTGCCAAATGTGCAAATTCCTTGCTTTTTAAAAACAAAAAAAAAAAAAATCTAATTAAAGCCCAAGTCTAGAATATAAAAACCATTTTGACATTTTAAAATGCAGGTTTCAGACCCTGAAAATTGTGATGTCTGTGCTCCTTTTTCCCCCTTTATCCTTTCAATCTCATATCTCATGTTGTTTTCCCTTTTTATGCTATTTTATTCTGATGATTTGGGCTGTGAATTTGAACCTTGCTTAGTCTGTGCAGAGGTTTTCTTTTAATTTTTTTTTTTTTTTTGCATAAATTTCTTCCAGTTGTCGTAAGGTGTTTCTTCTTAATTGGTTATTTCAAATTGCCCTTGTGAGTGAGTGAATGTGTGTGATAGCCCTGCAATGGACTGGCATCCCCTCCAAGGTGTACTTTGCCTTATGCTGTCCCGGTGTGTGGTCGGTATCATCAAGGATTATATTTTGAGCTGAAATTTTCTTTTTTTAATGCCATTTGTTGTGTGAGCTGATAGTTCCTCATGTGGATTTTATGGCAGAAACTGTGTTCATAACTGTTAAAATAATTCTTGCAATGTGAGTTTATGCACCTGTACATTTCTTTTTCATTCAATATACTATACCAGTCAAAAATTTGAGTACACCCGCGTAATCTGACGTTACTGGTATGGGACAAATTGGACAGAAGATGGAAAGCCGGGCAAACCTCCAGTGTCCTGCATCCTTTGGTATTGCTGCAGAAGAACTGTGAAAACATGTTGCCTTCTTACCTGCTCTAAAGTAACCAATTACTTTGCGAGAATTAGTTGCAAATTACAACTACAACTAACAAAGTATTGTGTATTACGAACTACACAACTTTACTGTTGTGTAGTGTGCTGCTCCTGTATATTGCATTTAATAGGGTAAGTCATGGAGCCTAATCTTATCTTCTCCTACTCTCCTTAACAGCCAACCCACTCGAGTTCCTGCGTAATCAACCTCAGTTCTTGCAGATGAGACAGATTATCCAGCAGAATCCATCTCTGCTACCAGCCTTGCTACAGCAGATTGGAAGGGAGAACCCACAACTTCTACAGGTACTCACAATACTAAGGTTGACAGAAAATGTCCTCTAAGTGAATTAGAGGGATGAATGAATTGGGGAAAAAATGTCTTCTAAATGAATAAATGTAATATTACTTTAAAATATTTAAGCTCTGTCATGTATATACCGATACTGCTGTTGTCTGAAATTTTGGCCTGCTTAAATTCTTAGAACTTCCCTAAATAATTTATGTATGTGTGAATCAAGAACTATGATTTTCCTCATATCTTATGCCCTGCCTAGCAAATCAGCAGTCACCAAGAACAGTTTATCCAGATGCTGAATGAACCAGCCCAAGGGGTGGGAGGACAGGGTGCAGGTGGGGCTGGATCTGAGGCTGGGGGTGGAGCCATGAACTACATCCAAGTTACACCACAGGAAAAGGAAGCCATTGAAAGGGTAGGCTTGTTAGGCTGTAATTGTTTTGTTGACTTTTTTGAAGCTTTCTGACAGCAGTATGCAAAGGTTAGTCCTATGGCTTACACATTGAAATAATGCACTTAATTTCAAATTATTTCAAGGGTAACTTGACTTGGGTCGTTTTGGTGAGAAGTCAAGTTACTAAGCCGCAACACCACTTTGTACTTTTGTGCTACATGTCTGTGTAGATACTTCAGTAGATGTTTCTGGTCTTATTTCCATCATTCTGAATTTACTGTTCTTCTAGTTGAGTTACATGGTGTCTTGAATGGAAATTTTTAATTAAGTAGAATAATTGTCACTAAATGGGGTTATTGCAGTGTGCTTTGCAGCTTGTTAGTGGTAGGTGGTCCACTAGTGCATATTTGTGGTGAAAACTTGAATACTTCTTGACCACATGAGTGGACTACTCTTCTTTTTGTTCCAGCTAAAAGCATTGGGATTCCCAGAGGGACTTGTTATACAAGCATACTTTGCTTGTGAGAAGAACGAGAACTTGGCTGCAAACTTCCTTTTGCAACAAAACTTTGACGACGATTAAAGAAAGTTGCTTTTTTTATATATATTACTTGGGGAAACTATGGTCATTTGCTTAAATTTTACAACAGTACATTGCCTCAGTAACACTGGATTAACTTCTCTATGCAGGATATGGACTGTCCCTTAGTAAAGCTGCCTTGCTTCTACAAACACCGAGCATTATGTAACCTGTCTGCCATTTAACTTGAACCATCAGATATATCTTCCTTATGAAGAAACTCATTGCTGAATAAGTTTTGGGATTTTTTATTTTTTTTTTTTTTTTTTTTTTTTTTTTGAGAAAGTCATTTGAGAATGGGAACACTGTGCACAGTTATGGTGTATGAGACATTTTCCTGTTTACATTTTTTTTTTTCCTTTTTATTACTGGTTCAACAATAGGGAGCAAAATGCTGATGAAAACTATTTTAAAGAACATTAAAAAATTTGAAACCAAACATTTTGTTGTTCATTTAGGCACCGAAATGTTCATGTAGATCAGTATTACGTGCATTTGCAGAGTCAAATGAATTCATGTATTTAAACCCAACAATTTAAAGCATGTTGGTGTAGGTGTAATATAAATGTTTAAAATGTACACAAAATGGTTTAATTTTGTGAAGAACTGGTGTATTTTGAGTTTCTGGAATCCTTAGTTCCTGTAGATTAACTGAAGGAATTGAAAAAGGAATTATTTAATGTAGTCTGATTATCTCCATTTGTACTGTAGAATGCTGAAAGTTTGGCTTTGTTAAATAGTGAAAGGTCTGTTGAACTCATTCCTCACAACTGCAGATGATGGAAGGCTGTATTCTTACTCTCTGTTTCATTTCATTAGGTTCTGTTAAGTTCCCTTGTATGTGTTGGTATTTCAGCTGTGCTAGTGTGATTGGATCATTAGGTCCTCAGAATACAGATTGCAGTAGATGCCACTCAGGTTTTCCCATATGCTTTAATGAAATGGCTATTGATGCTGAATACGATTAATCACTTGTGTGGATTTCCGCTTCTGGCTGGTGCCTGCATCTCATATTGGGGGTATTGGCACCGTGTTTATTTAAACAGCCATTGGCTTTAATTATGTAGCAACCTTTGATGGTGTTTTTCATTGTAGTTTAGATAGTTCTATCACATTTTGATATAAAAAGATTGCACCCCTTTGAATTGTGAATAGCACCTGAATGATTATTAATTCTAATTTGATTTTGGTATGTATTACATGAAATACTCAGTAGCCTGTACAGCACACTCTGTAGTCAATGTGTTTTTCAGAGTTCATATAACTGGAATCACTGTAACTGATTATTTTCCAGGTAGAATTTACAATTTGTTTTTCTCATTCTAAATCCTAAATCAGATTTAGCTGTGCTTATACAGTTGTATCTGATTTGCAACTTTATTTTTAAATGTATTGGAGGTACAAATTGGTTTGGTTTGCCTCGTGATCCTAAGGGGGTAGTATGAGGATGTGTGCATTTAATTTCCTAATACAGCTTTTTCCTGCAGCAGAAATGTATGCTTTTTGATTTCTGGGAACCTGAAATCGACCAATGCAAGGGGTCCTGAAAACAAGCCTTCGCTATGCTGGGGAATGTGTTGCTGTCTTACTTGATGGAAGCACCTGGATATTTGTACTTTTCTTCATCCACAAGTGGCTCATTCCGTTTCAAAGGTAACCTCTCTGAAGAAAATGAAATGAGTATAAAATCTGCCAACAGTATGAGGAATTAAGTACTCTGTGTACTTACCTCTGGGGGAAACAATTGTATTAGTATTTTTGGATGATATCTCAGTTTCAGCCTGCAAAAATCTGGATATCCCCCGATCTATGCATTACTTGTCCTGAAAGAAGGAGCCAAATCACAACACTTGTGTTTTTGGATAGCAACAGTGAGCTTTGAAGTACTTTCAGAATGCATTAAGGTCCAAGCTGAGTTTTTATTTAAATCCACAGGGTAAGTGCACCAAGGATCAGTCATGAAAGGGAGTATAATTGGCAGGACATCTCTAAGTCAATGTTTTAATGAGACAATGTACACTCACCAGCCACTTTATTAGGTACACGGTGCTAGTACCAGGTTGGACCCCCTTTTGCCTTCAGAACTGCCTTATTTCTTCATGGCATAGATTCAACAAGGTGCTGGAAACATTCCTTAGAGATTTTGGTCCATATTGATGTAGTATCACGCAGTTGCTGCAGATTTGTCGGCTGCACATCTATGATGCAAATCTCCCGTTCCACCACATCCCAATGGTGCTCTGTTGGCTTGAGATTTGGTGACTGTGGAGGCCATTTGAGTATAGTGAACTCATTGTCATGTTCAAGAAACCAGTTTGGAATGATTTGAACTGTGTGACATGGCACGTCATCCCGCTGGAAGCATCCATCAGAAGATGGATGCACTATGGTCATAAAGGGATGGACAGGGTCAGCAACAATACTCAGGTAGGCTGTGGCATTTAAACAATGCTCAATTGGTACTAAGGGGCCCAAAGTGTGCAAAGAAAATATCCCCCACACCATTACACCACCATCACCAGCCTGAACTGTTGATACAAGGCAGGATAGATCCATGCTTTCATGTTTACCTCAAATTCTGACCCTAGCATCTGAATGTTGCAGCAGAAATTGAGACTCGGACCAGGCAACATTTTTCCAGTCTTCTATTGTCCCATTGTGGTGAGACTGTACAAACTGTAGCCTAAGTTTCCTGTTCTTAGCTGACAGGACTGGCACCCGGTATGGAGATGGGCTACAGCAGCACAAGACCTTCAAGGTTTGATGTGTTGTGCATTCAGAGATGCTCTTCTGCATACGTTGGTTGTAATGAGTGGTTATTTGAGTTACTATTGCTATTCCATCAGCTTAAACCAGTCTGGCCATTCTCCTCTGACCTCTGGCATCAACAAGGCATTTTCGCCTACAGGACTGCCACTCACTGGATGTTTTGTCTTTCTCTGACCACTCTCTGTAAACCCTAGAGATGGTTGTGCGTGAAAATCTCAGTAGATCAGCAGTTTCTGAAATACTCGAACCAGCCCGTCTGGCACCATGCCGTGTTCAAAGTCACTTAAATCACTTCCCCCCCCCCCCCCATTCTGATGCTCAGTTTGAACTTAAGCAGATCGTCTTGACCATGTCTACATGCCTAAATGCATTGAAATGCCGCCATGTGATTGGCTGATTAGATATCCGCGTTAACGAACAGGTGTACCTAATAAAGTGGCCGGTGAGTGTACATAACTACTTTTTGGAAAGGTAGGGGGCGCCATTGTAACTCCACTGCTTGGCTGTAAAATGGTGTCATCGTTTCAAGGGTGCAGCGATGGCGCTTCTGGTGCCTGCTCTGTCAGCGCCTTCTAGTGATGTGTCAGCACTAAGTGGGCTGAGAGATATGACTCTCCCAAAGTGTCCCATGTGGTGCAGAGCGGAATGTAGCTGTCGCCTCGCAGTGCGGTGCAGCAGAGGTCTTCAGTCTATGTGATCTGCAGCCTGGCTAGTAAAATGGATGCAGCTGGAGGATAAGGGCAACACACTCCAGGGTTATGCAGCACTGCTGTCCAGCAGGGGATAATAGGACTCGTTAATGCTGGAAAGGCTCTGAAATGGAAGGGGAAGCGGGAGAAATGGACAGGTGCGCAATAATGGATGCTTGGCTGTGCATTCTGGTGGGGATGAGCACTCTCCATAGTAGCACAACTCTGCATGTGAAGGTGAATTCTGATGAGCAGCATCCAGGCCCCTGGTGACACCGACCTTCACTTGCAAGACAGTCATCCCTCCAATGCTGTTAATGACGAGTCACAAACGTCAGATGTGATTGTTACGTAAATGATTATTTAATGAAATGATTGCCCACAAATTCTGAAATCTTAGTAGTGGTGCGCTGATCTTACTGCACTCAAGTTTATGAGCGCCTGTGAATGAAGGCTTTCACAGCATTGTTCTTCAGGGGCTGGGAAAGTCATGGATTTGTGCCAAAGGGGCAAAGAGAAAATGATCTGAAAGTTTAATAGCTTCATATCATCATTTTATTAATTCCAGAAAACATGAAGTCAGGTGTACAGTTCAGTGACAAGCATATGCATTCTAGGGCCATACATAGTAAATCAGTCCAATTACAGTTGTTGACTTGGGATCCACTAATATGAAGCATATTTGACCATACAAGCAGCAGTGTGTTTAATTATCTGAGTCAAATTCAGCATCTGCATACTAGCAAAAGTTTGGTTCTAATCATTAAAATTGAGGGGGGGAAGTAAAAATGTATCTGCCAGTAAAGTAATGTAAATGTGCAGACAGCTTTTGCAACATTTTCAAAGAACACAAAATTACCAGATAAACAAATGTATTTATTTTAAAATGTACAAATCTAAAGTTCAGCTCAGCATTATATTATATAATTTGTCTGCTTAAAAAATGTTCAACTTTTTTGGTAAGTGCTTCATATCGTGAGTAAATAAAGTTTATTGCACTTTACAGTCACAATGAAGTGGAGACTGACATTGGCATGCAGAAACTCATGTGGAAGGTTTCAAATAAACCATGCAGAGCTATTAAAAAAAAAAAAAAAAAAAAAAAAAAAAACTGAAAAATGAGTTTCCTTTTTTTTCCCCTTTGAACATTTAAATACGTTTATGCCACCAAAGACTACTGGATAAACTTTAAGTTACTTCTGTACCTGATATAAAAATGTTTGTAAAAAAATAATGAACATTATAAAAATAGATGTCTCATACAAGATGTTGAACAGTGCGTTGTAGGAAAAGGCAAATGGAATGTGGCTGGTGGAAGGCCCCTTCTCTTCGGGTCATCCGGGAGCTTCTTTCCGTTTCCTGTCCCCTGCTTTCCACGCTTTTCCTGTCATACTTTGGCACTTGGTCTTCCAAGATTTGTCAATAAAAATACAAATTCCAGTTCTTCAGATATTCACATAAAAGAAATGCGATGGCTGACAACCGAGAGGTGGTCCAGTGACTCTCAGCTCTGTGGAAGACGGTATGTTAATCCTTCGGACGTGAGTGCCTCTCGGACTCCACGGGCACCACCGCGGCACGGGGATTGTTCAAAGGCAGCGTGTGGGCGTGTAGTCAAAGTGTTTGCCAGTCTGCTATGCTCCCCCCCCCAACCTCTCCCCGACAGCACCTCGCCTCATAGGTGTCGCTTCATGTGGAGGGCCAGGTGGTCCGACCGTGAGAAGGCCCGGTCGCATTTCTGGCATTGGAAAGGCCGATGGCCAGTGTGCTTCCTGTAGTGGCGCGTCAGCTCATCCGACCGGGCGAATCTCCAGCCACAACCCTCCCAGTCGCAGTGGTAAGGCTTCTCTCCTTCACAACAGCCAGCAATGGGGGGGGAGGGGAATTTTTAAAAAAAAAAAAAAGGTATTTACAACCTATTTCACTCCAGATTTAATAAAGACTACAGGTCATGCGGTTTTACCACCTAGTAGCACGGAACATCAATCTTGTGTTCGAAGGACCATGTGCAACAACGCACATGTCTATAAGGGACAGCTGGTTGTGCAGTGGTTAGATCCACTGCCTTTGGACCCAAAGGAAGTAGGTTTGAATCCCACCTCCAGCTGTAGTACCCCTGAGCAATGTCCGTCCGTCCAAACCACTCGCCCCACAGGGGGCATGGGGAACCAGAGCCTAACCCGGCACACAGGGCGTGAGGGGGAGGGGACACACCCAGGACGGGACGCCAGGACGTCGCAAGGAATCCCAAGCGGGACTCGAATCCCAGACCCACCAAAGAGCAGGACCCGGACCAACCCACTGCGCCACCGCACCCCCCATCCTGAGCAATGTACTGACCCTAAATTGCTCAGTAAAATTACCAGGGTAAATAATGGTAAGCAGCTTAATGTAGTAAGTTGCTTTGGAGAAAAATGTCACATCAATGTTTGTATTCTACATGTACAATAGAGCTTCCTCAGAACTAAACTTGCCTGTGTGCTTAAAGAAGCATTATCATATAGTGTATTAAAAGAAAACTGCAATAATGAGAAATAAGAGCTCATACAGCTCATAAATAACTTAAATGGTATAAGAGTCATGTAATACATTTTCACTGACTGAAAGTGACTTGGGGATTTCGAACTAAATGGGACTGTTTACATTTTTCCTCTTCCTTTTAATCCAACACACCCTTCTTTGCAAGTAATTTTCAAGTCTCCTCACCTGTATGTGTTCTCTGGTGGGCCTTCAGGTGGGAGCTCTTGGTATAGGTCTTTCCACAGCCAGCGTAGTCACACGTGTGGGTGGCTATCCTCTTCCTTGGCCAAGAGCGCCGACCCCTTTTAGTTTTGGGCTCCTCCGCCAGGCTGCCTCCAGGAGATGCAATTTCTAGGAGGTAAAGAGGATAGGGTGAGCATTGTCTTGGAACATCTCAGCATTCCTCAGGTGCTCTCAAAACAATCACTCACCTTGGTACTGCATGGTCGTCTGCTGCTGGAAAGCTGGGTAGCTGGGTGGCTGGGCTGGGTAGCCTGGGGGAGGGGGTAGTGGTGGGCAGCCTGTGGCCTGAGGGGTGGCTCGCTGTTCTCTGCTCAGTGCCCCCTTAGGGGGCAGCGGTGGCCCCGGGGAGAAGGTGTGAGGTTCAAGTGCAGGTCTGTGGCTCCCCCCAGGGCAAGTCGCGTGAACATCCGCTGGCCGGGTGACTGTGCAAGTGCTGTGGTTCTCCTGCTTGATTCGCCGGGAGGCGAAGGGCATGGTGGGGTCTGATGCCATGCTACCCCCACTGACACTAATGCTGTGACTGTAGTCGGCCAAGTCCATGGTGGTTTTCACCACAAACTTCCCGTGCAGGTTGGTGGGGTGCAGGTAGGCCGGGTCAAGGTCCGGCCTCATGAGCTCAGCTACAAAGCCACCAGAGGGGGACACATCATCGATGTCCGGGATACCGAAGGGGATGTCGCTGGCCGTGGCCTGAGGGGATGGTAGGTGGTACGTGTAGGAACTTGGAGAAGGGGCTGCATTCCGTGGAGGACAGGGCGGGCCATCCTGCTGCTGGTGCTGCTGCATGGTGTTGGACAGGATGAAGTCGTAGTCCAGCAGCTCCAGGTCCTCAGGTTCCTCCTTGGCAACCGGAGCTGAGGGGTCTTGGTTGGCAAGGCCACCGCCGGGGGCCACAAAGGGTCTTCTCAGATGGGACAGCTCTTCCTTCCATCCCTGGGAGAAGAACCCCGAGCAGAGTGTTACGAACCTCACCGTCACGCCATCACATCACAGAAAATAAAACCATTTACTAAACTATTTTTTACCTCCTTTCCAGTATTATTCAGTACCTAGAGCTGAAGCAGAAACAATGGTGGGCACATGAATTAAAAGGGTTAGACTTTACCATGATGACAGGGTTAAGTGCAGATTCCTTTGGCTGAAATGGGTACTGTGCACATGTAAACTGTCATTATGTGCTAGCAAAGCAACAATTATGTACACTGCAAAATGTGCAAATGGTTATTAATAATAATTCTGATCGTTCACTCCCTAAGAAATAAAATTGTCCACAGCCTGTAGAACAGTTCAATTCAAGCTGTAGTTTTCGGCTTTTTTTCCCGCCCCCCCCTTTTTTAATTTACAAAAGTTTTCATTTTTAAATCATGCTGTTGTAGAGAAAGGAATATGAGCCCTAAGACATGAGCCGTGTACAGTGTGTCCCACACGGACCTGCAGAAACACTCGAGGCGAGAGCAGCCAGGTAAAAGACGGAGGGACGCGGTCCACGCCCCGGCTCGTGCTCGGCTCAAGGTTCCAGTGACAAGAGAAGAGAGCACACACCACTTTACACTCACTCGGGCGAGGCTTGCTCAGGGTTAGCAAGTCGCCTGCACGTCCTTACCGAGTTAACTACTGTTCCTGTGCCCATCGCGTTATCCTCCACACGGGCGCCGTTAGCAAAGGGACGAACGGGGGGCAGAAGCACTCCGCTGAGCGCCATTCGAGCCCCAGCGCAAAGCTACGGTCCAAACGCGGTCGAGAGCGCGCGCCCAGCCCAGGTGCTCCGGGCCACCAGAGAAAGGACGGCTAACGTGAGCTAGCGCGCGCGAGAGCACACGAACAACACACCTCGTCCATGAACACGAGCGCTTTTGTTTGCGTGTCTTTTCTCGGTTCTTGGTTGGTTAAGAGCGCAAGCCGCTCAGAAGGGAAATGCACGCGGGCTGGGGGCCGCTGGCGCTGCTGGCGGAGAGAGCGGTGTTCCCGGTGTCCCCCGGTGTCGTCTCTCGTCGGGCGGGGTCGCCCTCGCTGCTACGGCCGCGCCGTGTCTGCGGAAGCCGCACATGGAGCGGAGGGAAGCGGGAGCGCGGCGCCGGACCGAGGGCGAGGATGCTCAATGAGCGGGGCGGAGGCAAGCGGCGGGCGGCCAGAGGGATTCCCTTCACACGGCGTCTGCGCCGCAGCCATGGAGAGAGCGCGGTGACAGGACAGGACAGGACGGGTCGGGTCGAGACGCGCGAGAAGGGAAAGCCCTTATTCCTTAAATCGCCGTCTAGACACGCCTTCTTGGTCTCCACGGCAACAGCGGCCGTAAAAACAGGCCGCTCGCTGCGGAGGGCGGGCAGAGTGACGTCAGGTCCCCGGACGGCCCAATGACGTCAACGGTTACTGTTTGTGTCCAAACAACGCGATGGCAACAGAGGGGCCCTTTGTACCGCGCGGATGGGGTCTCTCTCGATCACTTTCACGGTGAAAGAACGGGAATCGGCGGGATTGCCTTTCCTTCGGAGCACGTGGAATTGGACGTGAACCGAACTGGAATTAATAGAGGCTTGCTGTTTAGGCACAGGGGATGTGTGGCACACACTTACTCATTTAGCCGGCGATTTTCTCCAACTAAGGCGACTTAAAAGTGTCAGACTCAAGTATGTGGAAGTTTTTGCCCCTAGTACATCTCGGTAATTTTAATCCTCACTACAGCTGGGGGTGGTGGGCTTCAAACCTGCATCCTTTGGCTCCTAAGGCAGCAGTTCTAACCACTACACCACCAGCCAGCCTACTTAAGATAGAGTTATGAAAAGGAAAGACACAGTGGACGGTTCTGCAGTGTTATTAGAAAGTGAAAGTCCGCGAACAGTCAGGTAGAAGTACCCTGCCAGTGCCGTAAACTGTGGTAGACTGTGGTGTGAAGCACAAGTGTGAGTAGGTGTAGTAGTGTTGGAACCTAATGCATAATGGGTCCCACCCAGCTCTGCTCAACAACTCCTCTCAATACTATGGCTAATATTTTTGCTGCAGTCCAGCGGTGACAGTACTCTTCCCTGGACAGGCATCAGAGTCTGTAGGCAACAAGAGGTGTTCCTTGGCCGCCGCTGCCTGTCTTTTGCGGTCTAGCACTAACCAACCTGCCAATTATTTAATAAAATTGCTTAATTGTTTTTTTTTTTTTTCTGCTCAGAATGTTACACACATCTTTGCATTGCAGTGGGAAATAAAGCTCTGGAGAATGCTGAAATGGGTGGAGCAGAACTACAACCAAGATGAGTCTCTTAAACACAAAGATAGACCCTGCACACCAAACCACAGGTCATGGACCAGAATAATGTTTTTGAGTTACCTCTGGTAGTATGATATATATCTGTATTTTCAATAAGTTCAGTAACTTTGTAGTTTCTTTGTATTAATCGCTGCCTGCCTGTCGGACATCTCTGCATGGATGTCCGATCACCACCTCCAACTCAACCTCTCCAAAACAGAGATCCTGCACCTCCCAGCTGGCCTGTCTTCTTGTCATGATCTCTTGATCACACTGGACAACTCACCTATTTTGCCTACCTCCTTGGCTAAGAGGCTGGGAGTGATGATTGACTCAAATCTATCTTTCTCTCAGGACATCGAAGCTACAACCCAGACCTGCAGATACATCCTGCATAACATCCGCAGGATCCGTCGTTACCTCACAATTGACTCTGCCCAACTACTTGTCCAGACCATTGTGACATCCCGTCTGGACTACTGCAACTTTCTCCTGTCTGGCATTCCTGCTAGTGCCATCAGACCTCTGATACAGAGCGCTGCTGCCCGAGTTGTGTTTGACTTGCCAAAGCGTTCGCATGTATCTCTCCTACTCGTTTCTCTGCACTGGCTTCCCATAGCTGCCCGGATCAAATTCAAGACCCTGGTTATTGCCTACAAATGCTTCAATAGAACTGCTCCCAACTATTTACAAGACTTGATAAACCGCTACACCCCAAGCAGACCCCTTCGCTCTTCCACATCTGCCTGCTTGGTGGTCCCGCACACAAAAGGTAAACTACGGAGGTTCTCGGTTCTGGAACCGTTGTGGTGGAACAATCTCCCCCTCTCACTCAGAACTGCTGGAACTCTGTCCACATTTAAAAAGGGTCTAAAAACTCACCTCTTCCAGACTCACTTTGCCTATGAGGTCTTAAACTCGTGTATTGTGTAAATGTTCATGCACCATAGCTTTATGATTATACCCAGATAAGCCTTTATGCAGCCGCTACTCCTGTATTGTATGTCAATGTTTGTGTACCTTTAAAAAAAAAAATTGTAGGGTGATCAGGAATCGTCTGTTCTGAGTTTTATGCAGCTACTCGTGTGATGAACATTGGTGCAGTTGGTGGAACGAAACAAACTAACTGTACTCAAGAATCACATGTCTGTAACTATGTCTCTTTCTCTTAATATAATGCACTAATTGTATCCTCTGAGATGTACATCACTTTGGAGAAAATCGTTTACTAAATGAATAAGTGTAAGTGTGTGTGTGTGTGTGTGTGTAAATGTGTTTTGATGAATAAATTATGTGAAGATGCATAATTCCTCATGCTTGATTGTCTTTGTTTTCACTGCACATTTTTTACTGTATGTCCACCATTTTTTCCCCTCCAGGTTTTGGATGCAGCACTGGTGTGGTTTAAAAAGCCCTGGAATGAGAATGCATTGAAGATGTGCTCTGTTATGAAGGACTGGAAGCATTTAGAGCCCCCTCCCGCCCGAGTGGAGCCAAGCCAAGGCCAGGCATCCAGAGCCACGGGCTTCCTGGCTCCAGCGTTTGCGTCACGCTGATCCCAGCAACGTCAGCGTTCGGCAGTGGAGAGGGAGCTCCAGCAGAGCCGCCGGCAGGACTGGCCTCTGTCTGCTGTGGGATTCCGCAGCTGCTTTAAGTATGCGAGTTATTTTTAACTTGTGACGCGGTGCGGAGGAAAGCCGTCCCACTTTTAACGACAATGTTTCCCTTCAGCTGGGAGGGGAAGTGGACAGCGGCCATGCTTCCTGGTCACATGGTGCAGCTGAGCCAGAGATCCAGCAGGCATTGGGTAGGGGGAGCCATGTCTGACCTCTGTCCAAGTGTAACCCCCCTCTTGGCAGAGGCGTCTTGGCCCCAGACAAGGCGGGCTGTTTTTAATCAACAACTTGGACGATCGGAGCAAAACAAACAGCGCCGGCCACAGGGTCCGGTGTCTGCGGATGGAGGAGGAAATGAGCGCAGGGTACGACACATGGGCCGACAGTGGAGAGGCATGATGTCAGCAACCCAGCCCGGATTAGAACCCTCTATAAAGTATGCAAGGCGATTACTGTCCCGCCCGTGGAGCCCGTCCAGGGAAATACCGACTCCTTTCAGAGGCTCACCTTTTTTTTTGTAGAGAAAGACGCGATGACTCCTCACTTACTCTCCCTGCATCAACACGAATAAGTAAAACTGAGAAAAGTGCCTTTGTCTGGTACCTTTTGAGCAGCAGCGATTACGGCTTTATGGCGCCGCCGTTCAAAGGAAGGCCTGTCTTCTGCTTCTTAATCGTACATTAATTCTGCACTGCAAAGAACAAAAGATGCTAGGTTGTGTAGCCGTGAAACATTGTAGGCTTTAGGCTCATATGAAGCCAGTCTTGTGAAAACACAGTAACAGCATACTTTCAAGATTTAACAAGTTCTGTTTATCTGAGGGAAGCCACAGCATGTTCAGAGTGGCTTAAGGAACTCATTTTATCTTCATTGTGAACACTGAATTTTTTTTTTTCTCATTAAAATATCGGAATCATGTTTAATGTAACCTCTTTTCCTCAAGGCATAAATTTAATCACCTGACCTAATGTCTCCTGATCAATATTTCTGAAAACTAGTTCTGACTGCCCGCTGTGTGGGTGAGCACTTTTTTCCGGGGAGATAAATAATAAATAAATAGCCTTGGCCGAATATTTTACTAATAAATTGCACAGTCAAATCATGTTGGACAAATTGGGTTTTTCAAGGACTTCAGCTTTTGTTAAACCAAATTTGTGTAACTTGTGGACTATTAACATTTTTAAAATGATTAAATTAAGAAAGCATATTGAATTAGCACCAACACCCAGGCCATTATCTTTTCCCCAGTATAAGTATTGCTGGTTTAAAAATAATGCATTTGGCTGCACATGATCTGATATGCTTATACAACAAAAAGCTCAGTCACACCTAATTAGCTAAGACTGAAATAAACAGATAAATTAAAAAAGCAAGTGTGAACTGCTATGAATCTAAACAAAAAAACTACTTCTTGAATTTCTCATTTTTCCTTGTGCTCAGTCATAAAAAATCAGTTACCACAGCTGTACCTTTACTGTGTTATAGTGTAAGTTTTCATCATTCCTTTCTGGTTCCAGAGTGCAAATCCCCAGCAGGACTCTCAGGGCACTCTGAGATTTACTGGACGATTACAGCTTCAAATGACTCCTTGCTTTGGGTTGTTTCTGAAGAACTCCACAGTGGATCGTTTCCCAGAAACCAACTTTCTCATTAATCCTCCTCAAACAGAACAGTCCTTTTTTATTATTACATACTAGCTTTATTAAGTGGTTTTATCATTTCAGAGGAATTCATTATGGGGTAATATTGTCATCATCATTATGATTCTAATGTGTTAAATGTACATTTTCATTTATCTTTACACATATCGTAAGTTTGGTGCAACTGCCTGAGGAAACCGCATATGGATGAGGCATCTGCTCACCTTGGAGGGATGGGGGGGTTAAATGATACTTTAACAATCAGACTGAAATTAAAATGTGAATTTAAAGCCTGAAATTAAAGCTGTAACACTGAGTCTTTCACTGCTGTTAAATGCTTTTCCATGCCAGGGTCGTGGTGGGGCGGGACTTATTATGGAGTCAGCCCTATGCTAGGAGAAGTGCACCTTGGATTGGATGCTAGTCCGTCACAGGAAGCTGTAACAGTAAATTTCAAATCCTCTCAGCCTCATGAATTCTTGCATTACACCCTCATCTGATATCTCAGGCAACTTGTGGAAACGTGAGTCACACCCAAAATGAAAGCTCTTGGATTCACATAGAACAAGGATACAGCAGTGCCTTTAATGAATTTACTCCAAGTATAAGAGGCCAAACTAAAGCAGCCAATTGCTTGCTTTGCCTGGACTGGTTAGATTGTTGACCCAGTAGTGACAAGACTTACATATGTGAGGAAAAGTTTGTGAATCCCCGTGAGTAACCTGGATTTCTGTGTGAATGGCACCTAAAAACCGATCTTCATCTCCATCCATCCATCCATCCATCTTCCTCCGCTTTTATCCGGGGCCGGGTCGCGGGGGCAGCAGTCCGAGCAGAGTCCTCCAGACTTCCCTCTCCCCGCACACCTCCTCCAGTTCCTCTGGGGGACCCCCAAGGCATTCCCAGGCCAGCCGGGAGACATAGTCTCTCCAACGTGTCCTGGGTCTGCCCCGAGGCCTCCTCCCAGTGGGACAAGCCCGGAACACCTCACCAGGGAGGCGTCCAGGAGGCATCCGGAACAGATGCCCGAGCCACCTCAACTGGCTCCTCTCGATGCGGAGGAGCAGCGGCTCTACTCCGAGCTCCTCCCGGGTGACTGAGCTCCTCAACCTATCCCTAAGGGTGCGCCCAGCCACTCTGCGGAGGAAACTCATTTCTGCCGCTTGTATCCGCGATCTCATTCTTTCGGTCATGATCCAGAGTTCATGACCATAGGTGAGGGTAGGAACGTAGATCGACCGATAAATTGAGAGCTTCGCCTTATGACTCAGCTCCCTCTTTACCACAACAGACCGGTACAATGACCGCATTACTGCGGACGCCGCACCGATCTGTCTGTCAACCTGCCGCTCCATTTTTCCCTCACTCGTGAACAAGACCCCGAGATACTTAAACTCCTCCACTTGAGGGAGCAACTCCCCCTTACCCAGAGGGGGCAATCCACCTTTTTCCGACTGAGAACCATGGCCTTGGATTTGGAGGTGCTGATTCTCATCCCCGCCGCTTCGCACTCGGCTGCAAACCTCTCCAGTGCACGCTGTAAGTCTTGATTCGATGAAGCCAACAGGACCACATCGTCCACAAAAAGCAGAGACGAGATCTCGCGGCCACCAAAACAGACACCCTCCGTTCCGTGGCTGCGCCTAGAAATTCTGTCCATGAAGATAATGAACAGAATCGGTGACAAAGGGCAGCCCTGGCGGAGTCCAACATGCACCGGGAACAGGTCTGACTTACTGCCGGCAATGCGAACCAAGCTCCTGCTCCGGTCATACAGGGAACGAACAGCCCGTAGCAACGAGCCCCGAACCCCATAATCCCAAAGTACCCCCCATAGGATGCCACGAGGGACACGGTCGAATGCCTTCTCCAGGTCCACAAAACACATATGGACTGGTTGGGCAAACTCCCACGAACCCTCCAGCACCCTAGTGAGGGTATAGAGCTGGTCCAGTGTTCCACGGCCAGGGCGAAAACTGCATTGCTCCTCCTGAATCCGAGGTTCGACTATCGGTCGGATTCTCCTTTCCAGTACCCTGGCATAGACTTTCCCAGGGAGGCTAAGGAGTGTGATCCCCCTGTAGTTGGAACACAACCTCCGGTCCCCCTTCTTAAAAAGAGGGACCACCACCCTGGTCTGCCAGTCCAGAGGCACCGTTCCCGAACTCCACGCGATGCTGTAGAGGCGTGTCAGCCAAGACAGCCCCACAACATCCAGAGACTTGAGAAACTCGGGGCGGATCTCATCCACCCCCGGAGCCTTGCCACCGAGGAGTTTTTTGACTACCTCAGCAACTTCAGCCAGGGTAATGGACGAGTCCCCCTCCGAGTCCCCGGCCTCAGTTTCCTCTACGGAAGGCGTGTCGGAGGGATTGAGGAGATCCTCAAAGTACTCCTTCCACCGCCCGAGGACATCCTCAGCTGAGGTCAGCAGCGCACCACTTCCACTGTAAACAGTGTTTGTGGAACACCGCTTCCCCCCTCTGAGTCGCCGGACGGTTTGCCAGAATCTCTTGAGGCCGACCGAAAGTCTTCCTCCATGGCCTCACCGAACTCCTCCCAAGCCCGAGTTTTTGCCGCGGCGACTGCCAGAGCCGCACTCTGTTTGGCCCGTCGGTACCCGTCAGTTGCTTCAGGAGTCCCATGAGCCAGCCAGGCCCGATAGAACTCCTTCTTCAGCTTGACGGCATCCCTTACCTCCGGTGTCCACCACCGTGTTCCGGGATTGCCGCCACGACAGGCACCGGAGACCTTATGGCCGCAGCTCCGAATCGCTGCCCCGACGATGGAGGCGTGGAACATAGTCCATTCAGACTCAATGTCCCCCACCTCCCTCGGGACCTGGTTGAAGCTCTGTCGGAGGTGGGAGTTGAAGACCTCTCTGACAGGGGCCTCCGCCAAACGTTCCCAACAGACCCTCACTATGCGTTTGGGCCTGCCAGGTCTGTCCAGCTTTTTCCCCCTCCATCGAATCCAACTCACCACCAGGTGGTGATCAGTTGACAGCTCAGCCCCTCTCTTCACCCGAGTGTCCAAGACATATGGCCGAAGGTCAGAAGAAACGACTACAAAGTCGATCATCGACCTCCGACCTAGGGTGTCCTGGTGCCAAGTGCACTGATGGACACCCTTATGCATGAACATGGTGTTCGTTATGGACAAACCGTGACTAGCACAGAAATCCAATAACAACTCACCGCTCGGGTTCAGATCAGGGAGGCCGTTCCTCCCAATCACGCCCCTCCAGGTGTCACTGTCGCTGCCCACGTGGGCGTTCAAGTCCCCCAGTAGAACGACAGAGTCCCCAGTGGGAGCGCTTTCCAGCACGCCCCCCAGGGACTCCAAGAAGGCCGGGTACTCTACACTGCCGCTAGGCGCATAAGCACAAACGACAGTGAGAGACTGTTCCCTGACCCGAAGGTGCAGGGAGATGACCCTCTCATTCACCGGGGTAGACTCCAACACATGACAGCTGAACTGGGGGGCTATTAATAAGCCCACACCCGCCCGCTGCCTCTCATCTTGGGCTACGCCAGAATAGTGGAGAGTCCACCCTTGATCGAGAAGAGTGGTTCCAGAACCCAAGCTGTGAGTGGAAGTGAGCCCAACTATATCTAGACGGTATCTCTCAACTTCCCGCACCAGCTCAGGCTCCTTCCCCGCCAGTGAGGTGACATTCCAAGTCCCAAAAACCAGAGTTGGCGCCCGAGGTTTGGGTCGGCTGGGCACTCGGCCCCGACCACCGCCCAAATCACAATGCACCGGCCCCTTACGGTTTCTCCGGCAGGTGGTGAGCCCACTGAAGAGCGGCTCCACGTCATGGCTTCGGGCTGAGCCCGGCCAGGCCCCGTGGGCATAGACCTGGCCACCAGGCGCTCGCATGCGAGCCCCCCCCCCCCAGGCCTGGCTCCAGGGTGGGGCCCCGGTGACCCCATACCGGGCGGGGTAAACGAAAGCCTTGATTTTTTCTTCATAAGGGGTTTTTGAACCGCGCTTTGTCTCGTCTGTCATCCAGGACCTGTCTGCCATGGGAGACCCTACCAGGGGCATATAGCCCCAGACAACATAGCTCCTGGACTCATTCAGGCACTCAAACCCCTCCACCACGATAAGGTGGCGATTCACGATCTTCATCTAACTTACAGAAATACAGAAATACAGAAATAAGGTCTTGAGAAACACACACAAGATTTCATAATCTCATGTTGAAGATTTTTAGCACCGTTTATAGAAAAGTCAGGATAATTCAAAAGTGCTCACAAACTTTTTTACACTACTATGTATTGACGGCTTTGTTTTGATGCAAACGGTCCTCACAAAGAGCTCTGGAAGTCCTCTGTTGCTTTATCTCTGAGCTGCAAACTGCGAGCATGCTCATGAGCATGGTACCCGCACGTGACCACCTACCACCAACGCACCAAACTAATCCTGTTAAGAACAGGACAGGAGGTCAGGTAATCCTCGATTCATTCTGTACTGTGCACACTGAGTTAACTCTCCTCATGAACTCTGACTAATTCTCACGATGCTCTCCAGTTGCCCGTTCGCACACATTTTACAGAAACAGGTCCTACAGCATGACACTCAGAATACTGCATAATAACAGGAGTGATTTGTGGTGTATGAATTCAGGACATTTACTGTGACCAGTTGAAGTAGATCAACACGCTGCTGTTTATTTCAGGCCCTTTAGACAGTTTTAGACAACAAATCGAGAAAACAGATTAGAGATGTTCACCGAAACATATGGACATAAAGGAATTATTAGGAAATAGTTTAAGACATAATTTGGGGAACATGGAACATTCTTCATACAGATGTTGTGGCATTTTGATTAACTAGAGCTGTGGACATACTGTTATTTTTAATGATCACTTTGTGTAATCTTGTAATGATTCCGGAGCAGCTTGACCACTTGTTGATCTGTTGACGTACTTTCGGTGGTCCTGTGGGAGACAGCAGTGCTTTTGGCTGGTGGAACAGGCAGTGACGGTGACTTCCTGGGGTCTGTTTTAATGGAATATGAACCGTTTAGCCTGGGGACTGTAGGACTGTTCGGAGCCAAATGCTTATGGCTCTTTTGCCAGGAAGAAGTGAGCCAATTTTATTCAAAACGCTATACCTTTGGACTTAAAAAAAACTTTGCTTCATGCAAAATAATTTCTGTGTTTATCCTAATGTTTGTGATTGATATAGTAAGAGAAATATTCTCTTTTTAGGCCATTCAGCTAGAAAATGCCTGATTGTTTAGTGGAGAACAGTAAACGCTTGGAAAGCAACAACCAAAAAAAAGGTTTTAGGTTCCAGGACTATATGCAAAAAGGCAGAGACTAATTTGATCATTTCATGGAGATAAATATTGTCTATCTAAATATTGTCTACAATATTTGTCTGAGAAAGCCGAGTCCTGATTTAATTGAGAAATAATTTTCACGTTTGGTTTTTAATTATAAAGAGAACCATTATCATGTTAATGAGTGCACTCATGATTCCAGATTGCTATGATGGAATCTGCCTTCTGTTCGCTCATCTGCCTTTTTCATGAGATCATCATTGAGCAATGATTAAGAATTTATTTTCAACATGTGATCTCTTGCAAGTTGGTATCTTTGAATGAAAACCGGTGATTTAGTCACTTCTGGTTTCACTATGCCAGTCTGGAATCAGTTTGCATCTTATATTCATTGTTTGCATGTAATCTTTCTAGCACACTTATTTTTATGAATTAATTTTATGTTAAAAGCCAGTGATTTTACCAACATTATGTTGGTGTTTTTCCCATCCCATCCAAGTCTGGATTGCTTGCATCTTGCTCAAGAGTAGTGTGTGGCCACTACAAAAATATTCTTACCACCCATTATATTAGGTACACCTAGTCATTTACACATGCAATTTACCCCCAGCAGTTGGTAAGTCATGTGGTGGTGATTCAGTGTATAAAACATTCAGACAGGGTAAAGCTGTCCAGTTACTGTTTGAATAAAAGTTAGAACAGACAAGATGTGATCTAAGTGACTTTCAACATGGCATGATTGTTGTTACCAGGTGCAGTAGTTACACCATCTCAGAAGTATCCATACTCCAGGGAATCTTTCACTCTACAGTGTCTACAGTTTATAGAGAATGGTGCAATAAAGAAAGATAATCCACTCAGCAGCACTTCTGTGGCCACAAACACCTTATAATGAGAGGTGTCATTGGAGAATGGCCAAAGTTGTTAAAGCTCACAGAAAGGCCTCAAGTGCATGGACAGTGGAGTGGTGTACACAAAGGCTACTGAGAATGTGCAACTTGTACTTTGAAGCGGATGGGCTACAGCAACAGGAAACCACATTGGATTCCACTCCTGTCAGCTAAGAATGACGAGATGAGGCTACTTTGGGCGCATGATCTCAAAACTGGGTGACTGATCAGTGAAAATATTTTGCGTGGTCTATAAAATCTCGATTTTCTTGCAACATTGTGATAACAGGGTCAGATATTGCTGTATAAAGAATGAATCCATTGAGAGATTATCATACAGACCGGTGGTGTTGTAATGGTGTGTGGAATGTTTTCTCGGCACACATAACATTTTTAGTAAAATTGAGTGTCCTTCACATTCATCTGGCAATTTTTTCCAAATCAGCTTGGAATTTTAAGGAACATGCAACTATTTATCCACTTGTACAGCTGGGTAGTTTTTACTAAAACACTTTTAGAGTAAGAACCTTACTTAAGTGTACTGAACCTGGGATTTGAACCTACAATCTTTGGGTCCAAAGGCAGCAGCTCTAATCACAATGATACTAGCTGCCCTCCATCACACCCTCTCATAAAATATACATAATTTCAGGATGGTCCCACAAGCATGACAGTGCCTTTATTTCAATGTCCTGCACAGTCCCCACCTCTTCAACCAACAAGGCAAATTTGAGATGATCTGCAGTGTTAGCAGAGTGAAGGTACGGCCCAAAAAAATTACTAAAGCTGTTTGAAACTCAATGGCCCAGGAACCATATAAAATGTGTCTAGCAGTTTGTTATGGAGGCAAAAGAGAATCCCACCTGATGATACCTATTAAAGTGTCCAGTAAGAGTATATTTTTGAATAACCCCAAAGCTTAATAACAGCAAACCCTTCAAACCCATTTAATGAGAACAGTTGTTCTATTTTTTTGTTCTGTTTCTTATTACAGGAAATTGTTTTTAGCCGCCCCTTACAAAGCCCAGAATTTTACAATGCCAACTCAGGGATGAGTACTATTAAGGGGATATGTCCTTAACCAAGCTACTGGTGCCTGTTTTTCAATATAAACCAACCAAACAAACAGTATGCTATTATATGAGCTGTTTAACACCTGTAACTGCAATGGAACACCACCCAGCCACACACATACACGAATAACCACGTACCTGCACACGCCTATATCTATACCTAAATCACTGAAACACACATGCAAACATGTTCACACCCAAAACACACCCAATATACACACACACACACACATTTTCAGAACCGCTTGTCCCATACAGGGTCACGGGGGAACCGGAGCCTACCCGGTAACACAGGGCGTAAGGCTGGAGGGGCAGGGGACACACCCAGGACGGGACGCCAGTCCGTCGCAAGGCACCCCAAGCGAGACTCGAACCCCAGACCCACCGGAGAGCAGGACTGCGGTCCAACCCACTGCGCCACCGCACCCCCTGATACACCCAATATAGTGAGTTCCAAATCACGTACAGTATATCTCAAGATGGAATTGTAAGAAGGCATCTCTCATCCCCATGATGGAGAAACATTTGTGATCAACAGAAGGTGATCACTCGAAATCTTTCACACATGGGTTTTTCTGTTGCCTGATTTTGTTGTTGGACCACTTTCATGACTTACTGCCAGAGGCTCCCAAAGTGCAGTGGCAATGATATAACTGCAAAAAGAGGAGAAATGGCATTGCAATGCTGCCGTTTACTGTAGTTTGTTGGTGGAGGTGTCACCCTGAAGTGGGCATGATGAAGAGAAGAAGGGACTTCTGTTACTTACCAAACATTGGATATGGTTGTGTAAACCCAGTTTTCTCAGTTGTAATTATTAACATTTACAAGCCTCAGATGTTGATGAATGCAGAAACTCAGCAAATCCATACAGTATATAAAAAGCATTTAAACATTTATTGTTATTATTTGTTTCTGTTCTCAACAGTGAGTTTATTCCAATAATGTATTATGATATGTTGTGATCCACCTTCCAGCAATGTGCAGTGGTATTATTCTCAAGTATGGTGTATATTCAACAGTCAAATGTCTACAGCACAGCTCTTAAGGCTTTTCCATACTAAAAAAACTACCACTTTTACCAGTCTGACATTATTTGGTTCTGGCGGCAGGACAATTGACATATACCCTAGGCCAGGAGGTTAATACCCCAACAATGGAATACTTAGTTCAAAGCGTTCCTGAAATGCAGATGTTGAACAACAGAATATTTACTGTTAAGTTCCAGCAGTAGGTTGAAAGCCAACTCCAACATTACAGCACAAGTTCTGCTACTGGAAAGAAGTGTAAAAGCGGACTACATCTGTCTTGTTTTGAAACTGAGTTCAGGTCAAAGGTAGCATGGTGGCACAGCGAGTAGTGCTATGGTCTCACAGCACCTAGATGGGGTGAGAGGATCTGGATTTGATCCCCACTCAGTCTGTGTAGAGTTTGCATGTTCTCCCTGTGTCTGTGTGGGTTTCCTCCCACAGTCCAAAGACATACTGTTCAGGTTCCCCCATAGTGTGCGAGTGAGAGAGAGAGTGTGTTCCACTGATGTGTGGATGAGTGACCCATTGTAAGTAGTATATCTAGCAGTGTAAGTCACCTTGGTGAATAAGGTGTGTGTGTGTGAGTTCACTGGAAGTTACTTTGGAGAAAACTATCTGCTAAATAAGTAAATATAAGAGGCAAATGAAGGATACTTTTTGTCAGTCCCTCTTAATTGGACTGCAGACGATGTCTAATTGGAAAATAGCACGCTTTGGGACCAGCATTCCGATGGAGAGGGGCCAGCTGTCAAATTCCTGTAAATGCTTTAGTGTTGGTTCAGCAGTCCAATCCCGCCGTTGTCAGAAATCAACATCCACCACAATATCAGTTCACTCCAAGGCTGAATTTCCAGAGAGAAAGTCCATCTGGACTACATTTTAGCATTACAGGACAAACATTATTTTTAACTGGCATTCAGTCAAGCAACAAATCATTTTGGCACCACCAGATAAAAAGTATATGTGTCTCCACGATTAATTTCATTTAAAGGGAGAAGCAGCAACAGTGAAGTGGGGAATCTCAATTGGGAGGCTCACACACACAGACACACAGCCAGGAGCAGCAAAAGAGAAATACTTAACACCTAGTAAATCCTTACATTGTTGGAAGGAATCAGAAAACAATCGAGACTGGACCCTTTATAATGCACAGGGAACAAAGAGTGTGCCATATGTGTCCCCTACTTTCCTTTGCTGTGAAGTTGCTCTGACAGCAAAGTCAGATCAGACAGATGAATACAAAAGAGCATTTAATGAGGAAATATTTGTATTTATGTTATTTCGGAAGTAAACTGGTAATGCAAAAATGATATTTTCTGTGAGATGTACTGTGCTTTGGAGAAAAGCATCTGCTAAATGAATAAATGTAAATGTAATGTAAACTAACCAAGCTCACTGACAATACTAAAACAGAGCAATTTTTCACCTTAAAATTGAGACCATATGTTAATTTACTTTATCCTTATTAATAATTTACTGTTAACTGAACATTCTAAACAGTAGTAATTGTACAAAACACTAAAAAAGACTGAAATGTACATGCGTTCGTTTATGTACCACATGCAATATAATCAAAGGCACCATGCTATGCAGCAAATTTTTACCATACAGTATTATGCTGGGGAACTGGGAGTCGCTGATGCTGCAGGCAGCACCATATTATAGGCAAATAAAAGAGTAGCAGATGTTTGCAAGCAACACCTTCCTGGTTTACAACCAAGACCTTCAAGGTGTAGGTGGCCAACTTGTGACGCTCGTAGCGTCGTTTCTCATCATGCAAGGAGCATGTTTTAAATTACTTTAACTGCACAACTGGATCTGGGGTAACAATGTTTGTTTTTTCACTCTCTAATTTGTTAAACATAAATTCCCTCCAATATATTTTGCCCTTCACAGAATTAAAGCTTAAAATACTCATAGTACCTCATGCACACATCCACTAAGCTATCACAATTATCAGTACTTTTGCCAGCTTGAAAACTTCCATGATGTGAGACCTCCCTCTTCTTTCCTTCCTCTTGCTTGTCCTCTCTGTGTATGTGCGTGTGTACATGCATTTATTTTTTCCATTAATTTTCATTGGCTTACATACAATTTTTTCAGACATGAACTCTTTGTTTCAAAGTTAATCCTTTTACACAGCATATGAATTTTAACAAAGTAGTTCATGAAAGCAAGACCCATCCTGAAGATTAGACCAGAAATTTGCTCATGACCTCATCAGACAGGCTACTCTGACACATTGTGGTGAGTTTGGTCTCTGCTGTGTCACTTCCAGGCCTAGTAATGAAAGCGAGAGCACATACTTTCCTCCATTTATATTTATCTGACCCTTTTCTCCAAAGTGACTTACAATCTTCAGGTACTTAAATTTTTTTAACATTCCCTACACCTGATCAATTTTATTGAAGCAATTTAGGGTAAGTGCCTTGCTCAAGGGTACTGTAGGTGGAGATGAGATTCAAACCAGCAACCTCTGGGTCCGAAAGCAGCAGCGCTAACCACTACATTCCCAGCTGACCAAGTTGCCTAATAGTTCAGGGCTGACAAGGAACTGAACTGTATTTTTGCGCTCATCACTATCCTGAAAGGGATAAATACCCTCTTCCGGACAGACCGAGCCTGTCTGAGTGTCGGGAGGCAATGATGTAATCAGGGGGGCGTGTCAATAGATATTACATCACTCTGGCATCACAGTTATACTTTGGGCGTCAGCACATCTGCATGACCATAGGAACAGCCCATGGTGTATGCTTTTGAGTGGGAGAATGACATATTTTCCCTAATTTGAACAAGCTGACCTGGGCAGTGTTGCAGCATTTTGTCCTTTGTGTGTTGTAAAGGTTCCCATGATATAACTGTGTCATGATTTTTGTAATCCTCCTTAATAAATGTGGTCATAACTCACTGTCAGGTGAATGCATGCTGCATGTAGCAGAATCCATTAAGGATAACAAGCATAGAAAATGATGTCAGCCTGTGGGTGTTTGGTGATTGTTGGTACTGGCTCTCTGTGGTATGGCTGCATATCGCAGAGGTTTGTCTCAGAAGTCTATGGCAAGCATGTGCCTTGTGCTTTTTTTTGGGGATATTAGCCAGAATAAGTACAAAAACACAAGATTGCCTGGATGGATGTGGATCCAGCTGAGTTTTACTGTGTTCCTGACTCATTTCTGGGGGCTGGATGTGTTACAGCAGAAATGAACACAGTAAGGAGGACCATGTGACATACTGCAAGTTGCCTCATTTCATGGATGTCTGCAAACATTCTGTTTAGAGGAATGGGTAACTCCACGCTGTGTAATAAACTTGCAGAAAACTAGAAAATAGCTATTTAAAAAATAGTTCTATTTCAAGAAAACCGTAAGTATTATTGTTAAGCCTATAATTTTGCTTGATCCATTTACAAGTAAGAGCTCCGTGTGGCTACACCAGTGTTGTAGGACTTGCGACCGTTTAGCTGATCATCTCAAAATTTTACAGTTCTTAATTGTTTGACAACGCATGAATAATACATTCACGTTTTCTGTACCACAGAAAAAAAGAAGTTATTAGCTTTAGATGTTCAGGTGTTTGTTGAGCTTGTGAGCTTGGCATTTGGACTGCAAACGTTTCATCATCAATTCAAACTAACTTAAGCTAACTTATTAGCTTTTCGACAATTCCATTTTATCCCGTGTTTATTATGCAGTGAAAGAGACACTGCAGCAAATGGTGAGGATGCTTGGAATGGTGGAGTTAGCCTTCTTTCTGAAAAGGCAGTCTGGGCCAAACAGGAACATTGCTCAGCTCCGTGACTCCTTCCGCCAGGCCTTGTTATCGTGAGTGCACCTCTGAGAGCTGCCGCTAGTAAATCTCCACCAGTTAAATGGTGATGGTGTGGGGCAAAGTGGTTCTCTAATGGGAGAAGCTGGGCTTCAGTTTCCAGTTAAATGAAAACAGATGTAGGAACATTATAACTCTGTTTATTATCCATTTTACAAAAGCCTTTATAGAGCAGTTTTATTGACCCCAGCTATGTTTGATTCATACATTTCTTGTGTCATCTCTGTGATTTCTTGTATTTTGACAGGGATTCGACCCAGGGTGGTAGATCTCTCATTAGACAGCACATAGTTCCTATATTATTAACTTCACAAGTTTTATCTTGAGAAATAATTCCTATCTATTGGCTCAACTGACACTTTTATCCAAACATTTAAATAACTCAGGATATTACAACTGAGCCTACTCAGCATGGTTGTATGTACACTAAAGCAGATCACTTTGAATGTTTGGCTGAAGGATGTCATGGCGGCACAGTGGGCAGCGCTGGTGCCTCGCCATCCCATTTGGGTGTGGGTCCTAATCCAGCTCTGTGTATGGAGTTTGCATGTTCTTGCAGTGTTCATGTGGGTTTCTCCATGTGTCTACATCTGTTTAATATAGTATCACCGATGCTGAGCCATGCTTTGTCTGAAGGCACTGGGAGACTCTAATGAGTCATGACATCTATGGAGTGGAACAATGTGTGATGACAAAGCGAAGAACGCCCTGGGCATGATTCTGAGTTTTAGTCACGTCTCCTCTGGATCCAGACCAAAGTTATTCTTAGGGGGCTTGAGTATTGGTGTTGGTCAAAGCTCATCCTTCTCTCTAAAAACACTGCTTTGGCCATGCGGCTGATGTCATACTTTGGACGAAAAGTGACGCTGATGTACTGAGTGCCGCATGTGAACATAGTGGCAAGATGCAGGGAGTGAAAAGGATACAGCGGTGAAAGACATGTGACAGTAACATCATTGGTGTGTTACAGTACTTTTACATTCACGTTTGCACTTAATTCATTCTGCAGATGTTCCCCCATTTCTGATGCTTTTTTCTCCAAAGCAGTTTGAAGGATAAAAGAGTGCACTGAACACCAAAGAGTTTTGTGAAAAGACACATTTTGACATTTTAAGTACATATTAAAAATGTACATATAATCATCAAAGTTTAGATTTTTTACTGTACCCTTATTATATTGGTACTTTTTGTCAATGTCATATAAATTTAATTAAGGATATACATTATATGTATTTATGGTGCTGCCAAGCAATTCAGATGATTTTTTTAAAAAAGGGTTTTGAGTTCCCTTGGAGGCTGTGAAGGTTTCAGATGGAAGCTCATTCCTCTTCAGTGTGGCCAGTGCTGAAAATGGACATGCAATTGATTTTGTACCCTTAGTGAACCAATAAACAACCTGAGGTGGAGAAGCATGGGGATCTTGGTGGAGGTTTGAGTCAAGGCTTGGTGATTACATGGTGCTGTTTACTTGACTCGTTTCTTGGTTTCAGTCAGATCTTTGAACTTGATTTAGAAATTATATAAGAAGGGGAGACAAATGTTGCACACAGTGGCTTTCTAAATCACCTGGACAGGTTTGAAGATGGAGGCTGGAGACCAGATAGGAGGAATATGCAGTTGTTCAGAGGAGAGGTTCCTCTACAGTATGGACCAAGAGCTGGGCAAATGGTGTTGTGTGTTACAATATAATTGTTATACTTGGCAAGACATCACATCAGCGTTTAGACACAACACAAATGAGACAAATGTTACGCAGATCTGACTATGATGAGCACAACTCAGAAAGCTTCACTTTCCATAAGAGAGTTGAAGCCCATACAGAGCAAAAACATGTGACTGCTAAGATTTTTGTGTACGTTTGTGTGTGTGTGTGTGTGTGTGTGAGGTGCTTTTTTGTGTTTGAGTGTTGTGCTGTTGCTCTTTGCTAATGTTTATTTCTGTTACTTATAATTCCAATACAGCAACTTGTTGTTTTGCTAAACCTCTGGTGTTCCCAATGGTTACACTGTCCATAGCTATGTTGCTCTTCTCCTTGGTTATTAGATTATTAGTTATTTGGTTATTCTCTTAGGTTATTCGATTGTTCCTGGAAGGAAATTGTCTCAGCATTGCTCCACCTCTTCACTTCTTTGTTGTTGGGCAGTGTGGCTGAACCCTAAAATACATTGCCACGCCAGCGCTACCGGCACAACGAGCTGCACCTGGGAACCAGTCAGGGCGGGAGCATAAAAGGCAACGGCGAAACCAAGTCTGACGCGGAACCTTGTTCACCTTGCGCCCAAGCTTACCATGAGACACTTGCTCTACTACTCCCTGCTCCTTGTTCATCGTTCCTTGCCCTCGCTCCTCGCCCTGTGTTCCCTAGTCCTTGTTCCCCGATCCCTGTACCCTCCTACCTGGTTGGCTTTCCTGTGTACCGGCCCCTCGTCTTCCTCTTGACTTTGCTTCCTGGATCATCCCCTTGAACGACGTTAGCCCCACGGTGACCCTTGCCTGTCTGAGACTATGACTTTTGGATTTCCCTAGTAAACTTCCTGTTCGCCCTGCACTTGGGGCCATCCTTTCTCATCCGGACATGGAACATGGCATACATGTACTTGTTCAAGAAACACCTCTGACAATAAAGGCACAGATGTGAAGAAGATCCATTTTGCATTATGGTCTTGTGACTAAAAATTTATCAGAATGTGAATGATGCTATCAAAACATTATTTAAATGCACACACACACACACACACACACACACACACACACACACACACACACACACTTTCAGAACCGCTTGTCCCATACAGGGTCACGGGGAACCGGAGCCCAACCCGGCAACTCAGGGAGCAAGGCTGGAGGGGGAGGGGACACACCCAGGACGGGACACCAGTCCATCGCAAGGCACCCCAAGCGGGACTCAAACCCCAGACCCACCGGAGAGCAGGACTGTGGTCCAACCCACTGCGCCACCACACCCCCTTAATTGGAAAAACAAAGACAAAGAAAATGCATAATTCAGGAATAAAAGATACAATATGCTATATTTGTGTCAAAACAAAGTACTTCAACTTGTCTTTCTTATGTCACTTATGTCACTTATTGGTCACTTATGCTTCTAGATTTGCAACATGAAGTATAATTTTCCTGCTAAAACATATAAGATAGTATTTCCAGAATGTATGTGTTTTCTGAGAGTAGTACATGCTAGGAAAATATGCAACACTGCATTAAGTTTAAGTTGTTCAGACATTGTTCAGACTACAGCCAACTTTGCATACTTTCAAGGGTCATGCTTTGTTGTAACATGGACTGATCAGCCTTCACAGAAAGTTCCAGAATATGACCTCACAAAGTGCCTATATAAACTAAGTTGCCATGGCGCCGACGTCACTGTGGAGGCCTCAAACCACTAAACTCGAGTGGAGCCTGTTGTTTGGTAAACACATCTTTAGAAACCACTCTGATCATAATGTGGCCAGCAGTGGTGCCAAAATTAATACGAGGGTAATGACTCGGTTTGGCGCCCTGCCTCGCTTTATTGATCAAATGTGGGTTTCTCCACCACTGCTAAGTGCCTTAATGTAAACCATTCCCTGATATTTAACGGAAAGAACACTGGCTGCATGGAAATGACTGCATGGAAGTACAGACCCTTTTGGCAATCTTCGATTTCCCCTGACAGACGTCAGATGGCCCTTCATGGAGCTCTCTAGAAAAAAGACTTGGCCCCTGAAATTCTGTCCACTTATAAAATGCCTCGCGCAAAGGAGCTGAGACTGTGCCAGACATCCATGTATCCAACACTTAAGCCATTAATAGAAACCATTTTAAACAAATCTTGTTTTGCCCCTCTCCAGGGGTTTGCCTACAGTCCGGTCACTTGGCTGATGTGCTAAGTAATGACATGAAAAATGACTGCCTGACAGAGAATTGCCACTTTTATTTAAATCAAGAGGGATTTTTGTGACAAGGTGCTGCACGTAGCAGATCCCACTTGATTTAAATATGATATTTCCCAAACCGAAGGCAACAGCTTTCTGCAGGACATATTTGCAAACCAAAAAAACATCTTGAGCATTGAACATAACACAAATGTGACATGTCCACAAAATACGAGATGGCTACAAAAAAACAGGAAACCTATGAGAAATTGTGAATTTTTTGATCACCAGCCCATTTTAACACAGTATTGCTCTAGTTTTAAATAAGTATACACCAAATAAACCTTAAAAAGACTGAAGGTGCTGTAATCGGTGGTAGAAAGTCCACATTGTTCCACTTTCCAGTGTTGACTGCTACAGCCGTGGGTAACAGATTCATGAACATTGCTGACGTTCTTCTGTGATGGCATGTTGAATATGTGACACTACACCAATTCTGAGTACGTCACTAAACAGGTGAGATTGCGGAGCTGTTGAGCAAATTCCATAGTCTCACGGTTGCGATGCTGTTAAACTATGAGTCAATCAGTCTTATTGTCAGATTAGAGCTCTGGGTCATTGTTTCAGTCTTCCACTAAAGATATGGCAGTTTTTTAATTTCCGAAACTGTGTGCACACCATAAGATAATGTAATCATTAATTGTATTAACCCATACCATAAGGTAATAATTATCCTATTTTGGCATATATGAAAGTGTGAATTAGTCATTTGATTCACTGTATCATTATTTTTATTCTTTTTCCATATATTTCTGGTTGAGGTAGAGCTGTGTAACCATTGTAAGAGGACGGCATATGCCTTGAAACGAAGGAGATAAATGGAACTGAACAAAAGGAGCCCAGTTTCAGTTAGCGACGTCACATAAATCATGAGCCATGTTTACCAAAATGGCATTCACTGCTATCATGAAATGTGCAAATTCAAACCAGATAACTTGTGCTAATTCTTAAGAGATTTTTGTGGAGAAGCACACAAACAGGCTTTTCTTGAGTAAGTAACGTTCCGTCCCACAATGTTGCCTTCATTGCAGTACCAACCAGGTCATGGTACTGCTGTTTTGCACTGAGGCAGATGTATATTCATAAGAGAAAAGAAAGACTTTTTTCTTGGCATCGTAGCTCAACATTTACTTAAACCACAATTATTTTAATCATTAACACTCTCTTATACTTTATTTAGTCCCCCCAACTTTCATGTACTTGCTAACGTAAAGACATTTTTGCTATGCATTTTGTTTGATAAAGGTACCAGTTTGCGGAAGAGGCTCATCTAAAGGGATTAAAACATGAGAAACATTAAATGTGCTCAGATGTACTTGTACACGTTGTCAGAAGGTCGTGATGATATCCTGACATTGATGACTCAACAGCAGGCTGGTTCAACTGTTCACCAAGAACAGGCCCCAGTCGGATGAGCAGGACCCATCCACACCTCCTACATGTAAATGTTTTTCCCAGCTCCCTGCCACAGTTTGCATCTCAGGCCGCCATCCAACAGGGAATGGGCCACCTGTCCAGAATTATCCATCCTTTCATAACGCACAGGAAACATGGGAATGCAGAGACTGACCATAGCAGGATGACTCTTAAAGTCCTGCTCTCATGATACGAGTGGGCTCTGGCTGCTTCTGGGAATTTACCTCTTTACACTTTTTGATTTAAGCAAAACACAGGCAGAAAAATCTGTTATTTGCACCTTTAATCTCAGTGAATAAACTGCAATTTAGATGGCTTTTTCGAGCAAGCTGTTCCAAACCTGTGTGTTTACATACATGATTAGCATTGTGTCCTCACAATAAATTTATGCCTATTTTTGCTAAACCTAAACCAGATGCTAAATGGCTTGACTTAATAAAACACATTTCAAAGTTTATACTTAAAGCGCAGTTAAAAAAATACAAATAATGGAATTGGGCGGCATGGTGTCACAGCGAGCAGTGCTGCTGTCTCACAGCGCCTGCGTGGTGTGAGAAGACATGGGTTGATCTCCGCTCAGTCTGTGTGGAGTTTGCATGTTCTCCTTGTGTGGGTTTCCTCCAGGTGCTCCAGTTTCCTCCCACAGTCCAAAGACATGCTGTTCAGGTTCACCCATAGTGTGTGAGTGACAGAGAGAGTGTGTTCCACTGATGTATGGATGAGTCAGCCATTGTAAGTTGTGGCATTTGTGGAAATGATCTTAGCAACCTTCTGAACAGCCAAGACACAATGGCACAGACAAACCTTTCGGCTAATTGTCCTCCAGGCCTGGGAACACCTGACAGTTCATCCCGTGCTGCCCACAAGTGCACCCTGTGTACTTCGAATGGAGTGTCAGCACATACACGATGCTCCTGTGCTGATCCTTCGTTGCTTGTCTCCAGCATGTGCAGGGTGGTTTGTTCTGGAACCACTAATTGAAACCTGATTCCTCATTCGACTGCATTTCATGCCACGATCCAGTACCGCAAGTGGCTTTGAATCCGAGTTCAAAGAGGGAATTTGACACAATGAATTCATGATCATATAGAAAGGATAACACAGAACCTCTTTTATGTCATTATGATAGCAGCTGAAGCAAAAAAAAAAATTAAATTATGTGCTTATCACTCAAAACCAGTGAATCAGGATGCATAGTATTTATAGAAGAATCTGAACTCTGGATAAATAGGCTAAGGCACTTTGGGCAATTTTGCTCCTTTGGATAAGACTATTAAACCATGAAATAGTAGCTATACTAAATCATGTTGCCCTTTTCTGCCAAAGATTCTTGTAATAGTTCTGTAACGGTAGAAAAATACTGGTCCAATTTCTAATTCCAATGCGAAGTCTTTGTTAGAAAAGCATAACTGTATATTAAACCTCCCAAATTGCACCATTGCATTCTTCAGAATCTTTAACTGCACCAAGTCACCAAGATGAGTATAATTGTAGCATTATCTGACATAAGAAAATATAGTAATTGCACAGACACAGCAAAGTCGTAAACACTGTGGAAATGAGCTGAATCAAGTTGGTGCAATACCCCAATTCTGTTAGGGTGCGTTTTCCTGCCAACTAACAGCAGACCTTAGAAAGAGTATTTATTTATCATTATTTATATTAGTATTTATATATTTCATATGTCTGAAAATGCAAGTCGAATATCCACAACAGGAGGTGCCAGTGAGGTACTCCATACCCGTCTGCAAAAAAGCCTGAACTGACTGGTCCGAAGGTTCGAATCAAAGTTGGTCAGGTCGTGGGCATAAAGAGTGTCTCCTTAAGGTTAAAGTAGAATAAACACAAGTCAAATGGACTTTACTGGCAGTTTCAGTCCCCTTCCAACCTTGAGAACAGTTCAGCTGTGTGTCGAGCATCAGTATTCGTGGGGACACACTGATACTGGTTCCCACATGCAGTGATGCTGGACAGCTTATTGGCTGGCTTCCTGTTACGAGAACCTCAGCTATTTGAGAAATTAGCCTGTATTAGTGAGACCGTCACCCAAGTGAGACATCAGTAAATTCAGCCCAGTCCCTCATGCCTGAACGCCAAAACCTCAGTGAACATAGCTTTGCCAAATTTGAAACCGCGTAATTGTTTCCATTTTAATGTGAATTATGTGAACAATAATAGTCCTGGCAGCTATTTCAAGATCTGTTACAAAGGAAGCTAAGGGTCTGATTACAGTACAATTTACCCAGCTTAATTTACTAAACTTTGACGCTGTATGCTTCATAGCAGTTTGGAACTTAAATTTTTTTGAATGTTTTATAAAAGCCAACTGTATCTCCTTTGCACTTGAGGCAGACAGGTAAAAACTAGTGATGTATGTAAACATACAAGGTGCAAAATAATTTGTAATCATGCCATATTATTTCCTGTGGTCTCTGACACCCATGTGCAGCAAGCATCAGTGTGTAATGATCACACACATTCCATTGCTGATTTTCCCCAGTCCTGTTTATACAAAAACTTTCCCTTAATTATCTATGCAGGAAATAACTGCATGTTCTTTCACGCCATTAGTTTAGTTTATAATTTGGTTTGCTGCTCATTATTTGACACTAATTACAAAGTGTTTTTTATGGGAAAGGCAATTGAACTTTAGAGCAATATTTTCTTTAAAAAAAAGAACATACTGGCAAAATCACTTACACTTAATTTATAGTGACTTCAAGCAAACTTTGAATTTTTTATTTGATGCTTTTTTGTTGATCCACTGTAATGACCTTACAATGTATAAGACTTTCTGGAACCAAGCAAGGGACAAATTATTTTTCTTCAAAATCCAGTGGAGAAAAAAAATCTGTTACTTTCTAAACTGCAGAACCAATAGCACACATGATCCCAACACATACACAGTGGCTGAAACCACTTGTCCCAAGCAAGGTCACAGCAAACTGGAACCTAACCCGGCAATACAGGGTGCAGGGGACACACCCCGGATTGGACGCCAGTCTGCCACAAGGCACCCCAAGCAGGACTTGAACCCTAGACCCACTATATGGCAGACCCCCGGCCAAACCCGCTGCACCACCGCACCCCCATGAGCCCACCAGGAGACTGAAAAGTCAATCTCAGATTGAACATTGCCTTCTGCTTTTGACTGTTCAGCTACGCACATAGACTGAAACTGCTTATCCCAAATGGAGTTGCAGCAAACCAGAGCCTAACCCAGCAACACAGGGTGTAGGGGGAAGGGACACAAACAGGACGGCATGCCAGTCTGTTGCAAGGCACCCCAAGCAGGACTCGAACCCCAAACCCACCAGAGGGTGGGACCTGGCCAAACCCGCTGCGCCACTGTGCCCCACACTGTTCAACTAATTTAACTAATTTAGCAGCTCAAAACAGAGTCTTTCACCTAAAAGGTACGGTATGTGTCCATTTAAGTAACTAGTAACTTGTGAAAGTGCAAATATCCTGAATATTGCCATAAACATGGAAAGTCTTCTTTCTTTATGTTTCTAGTCATGAATCGACCAAGCTTACCTTCCAGGGGAACAAAACCATGTCCACTCTTAAAGAAACATGTTCTTTTTGTAGGTGATATACTCAATGATATTCGGAAACCAACAAGTTAAATCATAAGAGAAATGCTCCACACATGTAGCGGCCTCAAAATTTCCACAACCATTTCCAATCGGGTCGTATATGTATTCTATACCCGTTGCTGAAAAATCCAATAAAACAAATATACTGTAAGTTGTACTGTGGTTCCATGATTTTGGACCACTGCCTCAGACCCAGTCCTAGAATTCGGTGACCCCAGGCAAAATCTTGCAAAGAACTCTCTACAGATCCCAACATAAAATACCTATAAGTTTTAGAAAAATGAAAATTAAATGTACTCAATGAACAAAAATAAACTTTAAGGAAAGGTGAGGTGAGACCAGCACAGGTTGGAAGATGAAGTTTTACATCACCGAAACCACTCTACCTCTTCTTTTGTCCATACTTTGTGTAGGTAAAACCTTGTATTGCAGCATATGATAGCTACTAACCATCACCAGTGCTTCTAATAAGTTCATTGGGACAGTCTTGTTGTGGGTAAAAACTATGTGCAAATTTGTCTATATGGCAGGTGCTACAGCAAATGGTTGTAATGCCTCGCAGGCTCTAGGATGTGTGTCTGGATGTGGAGTTTGCATGTTCTTCCTGTGTTTGCTTGGTCTTCTTCCTACAGTCAAAGATGTTACAGGTGAGCTGGTGAGTTGAAAATGGTGTGTGTGTATCCCAAAACAGGCAGTATTCTGCCTCATGCTCTATGCTTCTGGGATTGGCTCCTAACCATGACAACTCTGCAAGGAGTTAGTCTTTCCTGTTTTCTTAAACAGCACCACACATCTCCAAACTCAAGGAGACTGAGATTCCCTTGTTTGTGATCTATCTGGAAATTTTTAAGATGAAAATGAGTATATACTTCTAATAACCAGCTAGGTAATGTTACAGAAAACAGCAATCTGTGCCACACAATTGGGGTCAGCCAACATCACCTATATTTGTTCGACATTCTAACAGCGAAATTAAATGTAAATGCATTTTCATGATGACTCAGTCCCATGTCCTCCCGAGACAAAAACGAATACTTGCTATGCTGCGTATGGATGGATTCTGCTATTTATGACAATCCCACTCTCAGCGGTGATAAATGCACACGAGCTCTACAAACAGTTTCCTGTGTGCCGAAATGGAATGTGTGGCGTGTCCCACACAAATGAAAAACATGCTTTGTTTCACTGATGATTCAACAGTGGAGACACCTCCTTTTAGCCTCGGGACTCTAAGCAGTGCTCATTTCACCTGTGCCTAAGGATAGCCCTGAGCTAGAAAGGGAAATTAAGGCCCATGATAAAACTCAGTTATAAAACTGCATGTGACACAAAGTGTTAAAAAAACATTCAGCCGGTTCTGGAGAAATTCTGTGCTCTCAGTTCAGAAGAGGTTGAGGAATAAAATTACAAATCTCTGGTTACACCCAAGATGGTCAAAGGATTTGGACCCGAATACCAACAGGGCATGATCACTTTCAACACCCCAGGAAAAACACTACGCTCACCTACTGTGGCCACTTAGGGGTCCCTCAAGGGGTCCAAAATAGAAAGTTTGTAGCTTCTTGGCTTTGGCAACAACGTGATTGAAACACAAACTATGTCCTAACTGTTCCATAAACTGTCAGGATCACCCCCATATTTCAAATAAATTCTACAAAGATTTCCTACTAAAAAGAGAAATGGAAAGTAAATGAGTGTATGAGTAAATGAGTCTTTCCACACATTGTAGACATTTCTCTCGGACTGCGATGCAGTGAGGAGTCTGGGTACCAGGTAAGGCTGCATTCCACCGAAATGTAAGCTGCACCCGGGATTGTCAAACCTCCTCTTCAAGAGCTCTTGTCTCCAAATGAGTCATAAGGTGTAATAACTGCCCTGTTTATTGTAGCTACTTACCTGGTCGAAGGCCTGGCCTCTCCGACAGATCATGTCCATGAGATCATCCCAGTTTAAACAAGTCTTCTCACAGCCAGAGGCCATTTATCTGAATTTTGTTTCTGAATGACTAACTGGTAGCAGGTCAACAATTGTTAAGCATTTGGCTTTGGCACTCAAGCAATGTGGGTACAATGCAGTGCTGTTACACCTTCAAGGAAAGCACTTTCCTTCATTGTATGACCACCTGTGAAAACAGTGTACAGAACCTGTAATCAGGGGATTGCAGGTTTCAAATTGGAACCTCTCTTGACTGATTTCAATGTAAAACAAATGCAAATGAATACATATGACTGTGCTCATAACCCCCAAAACCAAACTTGCCCCATTTCACAGGCTGATTTCTCAGACTGCTCCTAGCCCTCAGCAAAGCAGTGGCACTTTTTGATGGTGAGCTTGAGCTTTTTGGACGGAAGAGGCGCGAGCATTAATGGGAACGTCTGCAAGCCCACAGTGGGAACCCTACGCACTTCAGCAATACAGGGGACCACATCAGAGATGAGAAGCACATGGAACAGCCCCTCTCACTCTACAGCATCTGCTAATAATACCAAAAGTTTGAAGAAGATATTTATATTTAAATTTACATCAGTGCATTTTGGGAACACTTTCCTCTAAAGTAATGTGTAGCTTTTCACTTTTCTTGTATCAATTACATAAACATATACAGTATTTCAAATACTGTATATTCAGTTGACTGCACATGTTAACACAGCTACTTTACACATCTTTGTAACAACATAGGAAGACAGCTGGTGGTGTAGTGGCTAATGCTGCTGCCTTAGTCTCTAAAGTTTGCAGGTTTGAATCCCCTCTCAACCTGTATTACTCTTGAACAAGGTACACACGTACACACACACTTTCTGAACCGCTTGTCCCATACGGGGTCGTGGGGAACCGGAGCCTACCCGGTAACACAGGGTGTAAGGCCAGAGGGAGAGGGGACACACCCAGGATGGGACGCCAGTCCGTCGCAAGGCACCCCAAGCAGGACTTGAGCCCTAGACCCACCGGAGAGCAGGACCTGGTCCAACCCACCGTGCCACCGTGCCACCGTGCCCCCCTCTTGAACAAGGTGCCTGTCCTAAATTGTTCAAGTAAAATTACCCAGCTGTATAAATGGATAAACAGTTGTAAGCTGCTTTAGAGAAAAGCATCAGTTAACTGAAGCTAGAAATACTAAGATGAATCATCCAAAAGAATTTCACTGTGTTAATTCTGGTACTTATCTTTATATGGAAACTTGTACCAGGAGGACTGGTATTACTTGGATTTATACTGTACATAAATCATGTTGAATCTCTTCAAAACCCAACATTGTTCTTACTCTGGTTCAGAGGCAGTCTACCATGTTGTTTTCAGGTGTACTGTGATATAAGCAGCTGATTGTGGTGTAACAGTGCCTTTATGTATCCAGAGGTCCTGTTATTGTACCCTTGGACAAGATACAGGTCTTAAATTGTTTCAGCAAAATATAAACAACTGTTAAATATACACATAGCATAAAACTTAGGAGAAAAGTTGGGACACTGGTGGTCAAAGACAAGCATATTTATCGAGCATTTGCTTGGGCAGATAGCTACTCAGTAACAAAGGGTAGGTCTTCACCTAAAGCTAAATAAATGATGGAAATACGGCTCCTCCCACTGCCTCAAAACAGATGAGCTTTCTGAACACCACTGGATTTCCACATGCTGGTGTGATAATAGGACCACAGGCTACAGTGGGTACAGTAGCGTTCAAAAAGTTGTGGTGAAAGCCTATCTAACCATCATTTTGTTTTTTCAGAAGTGGACAACATCTGGACTATAACTGAGTCCACAATAGAAAGGGTGTTTTGAAGACATGAGGGAAAATATAACATGTGAGCGACCACACGCTGAAAGGACTTAAGATGCTGCTTCGTAAAGCAGCTGAAAAAACTACTTGTCACATACTGAGCCGTGACGGGTGTGCTGGTTGCAAAGATTCTGCAAGATGCCGGCAAAAATACCATCAATAAAATACTGAATTTTGTTGCTGCTGCTGTCTGTTCACATGCATTCACTTTGTACTGTTACAGTTTGTTTTGGTCCATTATTTCACTTAACATTTTCTGTTTGAACCAGGTTGGATGCCGGGAAAGGCCTATCAGTATCCATGTTTGTCATTAACGATTAACATTTGTTTTATTAAGTATGACAAGTACATGCAGTTGGTTGTTGGAAGTGAACGTATTTCTGTGATCTCTTTGCTTACCATTCAGCAACTCAACATTTCCATTGTGCTGGTTAGCTTGTATTGCGAAACCAGGAGTGAACCACTTGGGGTATTTGTAGGTGCGAGTCTTTGGGCACAACCAACTTGACAGGGGTGTTTTACTGTGTAATGGGATGAATGTTTTTATATATTGTAAAATAGGGTTACTTATAAAAAATGTTTTGTATATTTTTGTATTTATGTTGTTGGGTGTTATTATTTCTGGGATATATATATATATATATTTTGGAATTAGTTGTTGAGGATGTAAGGGTGGAGTTACTGCTATAAAAGGTTGCATTAGGTCACTAGTTAGAAAGACACACACAGAGGAAAGGAGAGCTGTGTATTGCTGGTGGTGCAAGGGATTTAAGCCCATGCCTCATATGTCTCATTTTCTTTTGTAACCCAGTGTTTATTTCTGAAGGGGATGTATGGCGCAGCAGGTTTGGCCTGTGCCTGCTCCTGCTCTCTGGTGGGTCTGGGTTTGAGTCCTGCTTGGGGTTCCTTGTGATGGTCTGGTGTCCTGTCCTGGGTGTGTCCCCTCACCCTCCAGCCTTGTGCCCTGTGTTGCTGGGTTAGGCTCCGGCTCGCTGCGACCCCGCTGTGTGTGTGTGTGTGTGTGTGTGTGTGTGTGTGTGTGTGTGTTTGTATTTGGCTTCGGTTAAGTTTTGTTATTACTGAAGTTCAACTTTTTAAGTAAAGAAAAATAAATATTTTTGGTCCAACTACTTCAGTTCTCCACTGCTGCCTCCATCTGTCGTCCATACCTTTACACTACTAACATAACATAATAATGGCAGTTTAAAATTTCCATGGGTTGTACCAGATTATAAATGTTGTCATTTAACAACGCAACATTTCTTAACAGACTCAAAACAGAAGCTTAACTGTAAAGTTCTGTCTGGGAGTAGGTACAGCTGCTGCTGAATGCTGGCTCTAAATACACTCTTTACTGTGGCTCAACTGTATCAGTGCTTTGTTGAGGGAAGCAGGCAAGCAATACAGCACCTTTTGCACAAAAGTCCAGCTCTACACATTGGTACTGAAAATTGAAATGGAGCAAAATGCCAAAAGAACCTGAAACATGGCAACAGACTCTGAAATGTCTTTCTCATGATGAGTGCATCAGAGCTTCTCATGAACATTCAATGTCTTTCTCATGGCCCGTGGTTTAATAACACACACATCTGCAAGAATATTGCAAGAAGCATCCAGAGACCTTGTGGGAAAATGCACAGCTGAAAGGGCAAAAGGGATGAACAGATGCTTTCTTCAAATGCACCCCTGAGTCTTCTTGGTAACACTAAAAAAACATCCTCTTTCAACGCACAGAGACCGGCAGCTGCGGGAGGAAACCATTGTTAGTGCAAGAAATAGAACACAGACACAGACGGAACCGTAATCACAGTGATCACTGCAAGCCTCTGACCAAAATGGGTTTGGACATGAACTTGCTGAATAGTTGTGTAAGGAAGATGGTCCCATGAAGCCGTGGTCTTACAAAGAGTTCGTTCTAGGGCATCTTCGTCACAAAACCAGAGCAGTCAGAAAACAGACACGTTTTTTTATTATTATTATTATTATTATTATTATTATTATTACTACTACTACTACTACTACTACTACTACTACTACTACAACAAGGTGACTTCCCACTGGGGCACGGTGGCGCAGCGGATTTGACCTTTGCCTGCTCTCTGGTGGATCTGTGGTTTGAATCCTGCTTTGTGTGCCTTGCGATGGACTGATGTCCCATCCTGGGTATGTCCCCTCCCCCTCCAGTCTTGTGCCCTGTGTTGCCAGGTTATGCTCTGGCTTGCTGTGACCCCCCTTGGGACAAGTGGTGTGTGTGTGTGTGTGTGTGTGTGTGTGTGAGCATTTTCCAAGGTAATATAGTAGTATCATAGGATGGGGTATGAACTTGTACAATGCTCACATCCATAACTACAAAGCTACCTGCTTATGACTGTTAGTCACAGAGTTTTCCTGTGGTTTCCTGCTCCACTGCCCTCAAGAACAGAATCTGTGTGCAGCAAACATGATCAGAGAGGTGCTATTGCTTTTACCTTGTTTCTGCGATGCGCACCAATCAGCTTTTGATTTACCCTGACCGCAGGCACGTGTTTACTTCTTTCTCCCTTGTCTCTCCAGTGCTGCCACTGCTCTCTGTACTGTAGCATCTGTCACTGGTGCTCTTCATACTGTCCTTAATGCAGTACAAAAGCTGACTGAATAACAGCTTTTATGATCTACATTGGCATTGTCTGATGAGGCCATGAAAGGCACGTCAGCTCAGCCCCACCCTAGAGACCCATCATATGACATCCATAAGACACACACTAGGTTCCTAATTCCAAATCAGTGAGTGTGTCGCATGACAGCACTGACTGGTGGGCCACTGTGGGAACTGGTAGGAGTTGCACAGTGGGTGGAGCTGCCCCTCCTTTCACTTTCTCTGTGGGTTAGTAACTGGTCAGACCTGTTGGGGAGGTGCGGGAAGAAATCCTAATGGATTTCAACTCTAATTTTAACTGCTTGAATAATGTGCCAAAGTACTGTACAAACTACAGATGCCTTTGGTCTTCGTCTGAGAGTTCCTCCTTGGATATGGACTCTATGTTCTGTAGAGCAATGTGTTTTGATTGCATTTTTACAATAATGCCAAACTGCTGAGTCCCCACATTTCTACCTTTATGCCTTTACAAAATATGAATTATACACACACACATGCACGCACACATATATATCTGTGCAATGTTTTGGTAGGAAAAAATGCTACAATACTAAAAGAGCATGAAATGCATGAAAACTGCAAATTTAGTCATGGATTGTTTTGTAAAGTCTGCATGTTATTTCCCACAGTGTCTCTGTTGCTGTGGTAAAAATGTACAACTTAGACCACAAGGATATTCATGGACACTGAAAGAGGAACTGGTGAAGCAACTGAGACCCAAGACAAACATAAGCGCAATGGGAGAATTAAACCCAAAGGCAGATTCTCTGGAAGCACTTTAGCATTTTTGCCGTCTCTTCTACTCTATGAGAGGATTTATTGTCAGAATACATTCTGAATTTACACTTTTTTTACTTTTAATAGTACTGTATGTATTTATCAGAAGCAAATGGCTAATTTGAATCAAGTACCATTCTAAAGGGTAATAAAGCAAGACTCTGGACCTGCAGCCTTTAGGTTACAAGTCGATCCTTAACAGCACTACTACATGCTGCCCAATTTATACCAACCCAACATCAGTTCAGTGATTTACTGCTGTCCAAACAATTAATTTGCCTTTTCTTTTAAATGTTTTTTTTCCCATTCTCATCAAAAATACTGCCCAAGCCTGCAGAGAAAGCCATTTAAAGCCTGCTAAGCCAGATGACTCACAGAAAGTGTAGAGATGGATTATCTTTTAAAACTATTTAGTGAGGCTGTGATTTTTGGGGTACAGACCTGTCCCAGCTCATGATTCACACAGCAACAGTCCGACTTCAGCATCTGCTTGTCATCAGGTGCCTGCAGTATGTTCATGTTCATACACCGCAAATTTCAACATATTTAAAAGGGAAATTTTTAACTTAGCCATTTGGTTTCATAAATATGTTTTATGGGCCATAAAGCTGGTCCCTCCTGCACATCCTGTGGGTGGAGCTACCTGGCTCCAGGATTATGTGCTGGAAAGACGAAAATTAAGCGAGGCGTCAGATTTCTCATTTACTGAGGGACAGAGCATTTTACATTGGCTTACTGAGTACGAAACAGTGTAAACAGGATCTGTTCGCATTCACAAATGTAATGTTAATATAATATATAGAAAAATCATAATACATATACAGGGGGCGCGGTGGCGCAGTGGCGCAGTGGGTTGGACCGGGTCCTGCTCTCTGGTGAGTCTGGGGTTCAAGTCCCGCTTGGGGTGCCTTGCGATGGACTGGCGTCCCGTCCTGGGTGTGTCCCCTCCCCCTCTGGCCTTACGCCCTGTGTTGCTGGGTAGGCTCCGGTTCCCCGTGACCCCGTGTGGGACAAGCGGTTTTGAAAATGTGTGTGTGTGTGTAATACATATACAAAACATAACCGGAAATATATGGCATATGATGGTCAGGTGGTTTTTCACAGTACAAAGTCGGATGTTCATCCTTTTTGCAGAGACTCACTCATCTTAGAAACAATCAGCAATGAAAAGCATTATGAAAAAGTACTATTAGAAAAATAATCCGTTTAGCTGCTTGGGACAAGCAGTTTCAGACTGTGGGTGTGTGTGCGTGTGTGTGTAAAGCGCTGCCATTTTTTCGGTTGCTATGGAGATTGTAAACATTTGGAAAAAGGCATGTTCGGTTGCTCCCACTTTTCGCCACGAGGGGGCAGCACGTTCGCTCGAGTCAAATTTGTGTGATACAGAACCGACCCTCACACACGTTTAACTTCCTCCGACTCGTTCGGACAATTCCTCTTATGAGGGAATCGAATTAGCATTATTTCTATGGCAAAATATAATGGGTTTCCAATCGAAAAATGTGTCGCCTAAACGTTATATGAAAACCAGAAAACATTTTTATTGATGACAATGACAACACTGACACATTTTAAAATAATTCTGAGAAAAAAATATTATTTTAGCTTGTCTTTTCATCTTATAAGTTTTTATTCATTTTCGATATTTGTCCTGGTTTTAAGTGGTTTTTAAGCTTCATAATGGATGAATGGACCACTTTATAAGCTCTTAGAACCACTTGTCTATTAGCTCTCGGGTCACTGGGGTTTGGAGTCTATTCAGGAAGCACAGGCTGTGAGACAAGGTATACAGTACAGTGGAGACAGATGTTCATATTCTGAGTATTAAAATGTTGAATTAAACATCCAGTAAAAGACAAAGAACTCCTTTTCCCACAGGTGCACAACAATGTAATAAGTGAAACCAGCACAAACAGTCTTTGTTTTACCCACTATTCAGGTCATGAACCTTAGTTTCATGGTAGAATAAGGGTAACCACACACTGTAATCAGTGTTCATCATCTTATTGGTCACCTATGCAAATACCAGACACCAGCTGTAAACACTGTGGTATTCAACACAATTAAGGCTGTCCTGTAATCATTTTCTGACTTAGTTTTCTTTACTGACATATAACACTACTTAAGTACAGGACATGTTCTTTCAGTAACAAACCAAAATCTTGGAATTGGATAGATGAATAAATTGCAACTAGAAATAAACTGTAAAATGTTTGTACTGATAAGTTTTTTTTTTTTTTTACTTGACCATTCATAACACTCGGAATCACTGTATTTAAAAAAATCATTCAGTTATTCAGTCATTTTGTTTGTGTCATTGCTTTGTTCCGAAGGATAATGGACTCAAGTGCAGATGTCATTTTTCTAGTTATTTATTAGAACAGATGGGCTGGATCCACTAGAGAGGTCAAGGGACAGGCAATGGTTGGGCGATTGGCAAACGGTGTACGAGGGATGAGACAAGAGACGCGGTTGGAACAAGAACAGGCAAAAGGTCGAGACTGGAGAGAGTAACAGGTAACACAGTCCAGCAGGAAGCAGTGGTTGCTCAAAATGAGGTTCCCTTTCACGTTTCCTCAGTGTTCCTCTTTATCCTCTCTCCCATCAAGGAACAGCAGGTGTCGGGGATGTAACAGTACCCCGCCCCCAACGGGCGGCCTTGGACACCCTAGGCCTAGATGGCGGACACCCCCGGGGGTGAAGGGCCGGACGCTCGGGGTGGTCCCTGTGAAAAACAGTGATTAGTGCAGGATCCAGAACGCCAGATGCAGCTACCCAGGACCGTTCCTGGGGGCTGTATCCCTCCCAGTTGACGAGATACTGCAATCGACCCCACCGCTGGCGAGAGTCCAACAGGCTCAAACCATGTACGTTCGGTCCCAGTCAATCGGTAACAGGGGAGACCGAGCTGCATTGGCTGGTGGCTGGTGAAGCGAAACTCCACAAGGCTTCAGGAGGAAGGCATGGAAGGTGGGATGCACCTGGAGGTCTGGGGGCAGCTGTAGATGGTAGGTAACTGGTGTCACTTGGTGCAAGATCTTTAATGGGCCGATGTAGTGGGGTCTGAGTTTTTTTGAATGAACCTTCAAGAGGAGGTCCCGGGTTGAGAGCCAGACCCATTGTCCAAGCAAGAATGAGAGAGTGCGTCGATGTCGATCTGCCTGACGCTTGTACCTTTCGGAGCTGTAGAGCAGGTGGTCCCGCACTGTACGCCACACTTGCTTGCTTTCTCTGGGCCAGGACTCCACCGCCAGGACCGGACTCTGTGGAGATTCCCTAGGAAACAAGGCAGGCTGGTATCCTAAGATACATTGAAAAGGCGAGATACCCGTGGAAGAGTGCGGAACGGAGTTGTGAGCATACTCCGCCCAAGGCAGGTAGCAAACCCATTAGTGCTGTTGCTGGGAACAGTATGTCCGGAGGTAGCTCCCAATGTCTTGCTGAAGGCGTTCGACCTGCCCGTTGGCCTGCGGGTGGTACCTGGACGTCAGGCTCACCGTCACTCCTAGTCACCTCCAAAAGGCCCTCCAAACCTGGGAGGTGAACTGCGGTCCCCTGTCTGAGACAATGTCCTCCAGGAGCCCATACAACCGAAAGACCTGTTTGAAGAGAATCTCTGCAACTTCAAGAGCGGTCTGTAGCTTCGCCAGAGGGACCAATCGACATGCTTTAGAGAACTGATCGACCACTGTGAGCACCACCGTCTTACCCTTTGAAGCGGGCAGGTCGACCAGGAAATCAAGGGCAATTTGTGTACATGGCCGGGTTGGTATGGGAAGTGGTTCCAGGAGGCCCGTGGTTCTCTGGCAGGGTCCAGGTCTGGGCACACATGACACAGGCCTGCACGAAGTCCCGGATGTCGTCTGCCAAGGAGGGCCACCAGAACCATCCCTGTAAAAGAGAAAGAGTATGCTGGATACCTGGGTGGCCCGCCTCAGGTGCCTTGTGGGCCCACTGCATCACGGCGGTGCGTAGCTGACTGGGCAAATATTCCCTCCCTGCAGGTCTTCCTGGAGGCTCAGTCTCTCTGGCCTGGGTGTCTTGGAGGAGTTGTTACTTGATAGGACTCACTATACACCCCTTGGGTAGGATCCCCTCCGGAGAGGTCAGTGCCGGGTCGGGTCGGGATTGTGGATCCTAGACAGGGCTTTGGCCTTAGTGTTCTTGGACCCTGGTCGATAGGACATGGTGAAATTGAACCGGGTGAAGAACAGAGCCCATTGGGCTTGGCGTGCGTTCAGCCGTCTGGCCTTCTCGAGGTACTCGAGATTCCGGTGGTCGGTGAATACAGGGAACGGGTGTACAGCCCCTTCCAGCCAATGCTGCCATTCCTCAAGCACGAGTTTAATGGCTAAGAGCTCCCGGTTCCCAATGTCATAGTTACGTTCTGCTGGGGTCATTTTTCATGAGAAGAAGGCACAGCGGAACAGTTTCAGGGGATCCCCTTACCTTTGTGATAGGACTACCCCCACGCCGACAGAGGAGGCGTCGACCTCCACCACGAACGGCAAGGAAGTGTCTGGCTGCTTCAGCACCAGGGCAGAGGTGAACCAGGCCTTCAGGTCCTTGAAGGCCCTCTCTGCTGCTTCACCCCAAGGGAGCCGACTTTCCTTGCTGGTGGTGAGAGCGGTGAGGGGGGCGGCCACGGTGCTGAAGCCCCTGATGAAACGACAATAGAAATTGGCGAAGCCAAGGAAGAGCTGGAGTGCCCTCACTGTGGTCAGTCGGGGCCATGAAGTCATGGCACTGACCTTCCTGGGGTCCATGGAGATCCCCTGCCGGCTCAGGATGTATACCAGGAAGGATACCTGGCTCTGGTGGAACAAGCATTTCTCCCCCTTGACATAAAGACGATGCACTAGGAGACGTTTCAAGACTGACCGTACCTGGTGGACGTGCTCTTCTTGGGTCCGGGAGTAGACCAGGAAGTCATCCAGATAGACGATCACAAAACGGTTGATGAAATCCCCCAGCATGTGATTTAGGAAGGCTTGGAAGACTGAAGGGGCGTTTGCCTAGCCAAACGGCAGTACCCGATATTCATAATGACCTAGGGAGGTGGAGAATGCCATCTTCCATTCGTCCCCTTCGTGGATCTGGATCAGGTTGTACGCACTGCGGAGATCTAGCTTGGTAAACAGGGAAGAACCATGTATGCTCTCCAAGGCAGCTGTGATCAGAGGCAACGGATGGGGATATTTAACGGTGATCATATTCAACCCCCGATAGTCGATGCAAGGAAGTAAGCCCCTGTCTTTCTTACCAATGAAAAAGAAACCGGCTGATGCAGGAGAGGTGGAGGGCTGGATGAGGCCCGAAGCAAGGGCCTTGGTGATGTACTCTTGCATAGCCCTCTGTTCCAGCAATGACAGAGGATACACCTGGCCCCGGGGTGGTGCTGTCCCTGGCAAGAGGTCAATTGCATAGTCCCAGGGTCGGTGAGGGGGCAGTTCAGCCGCTCGGGTCTTACTGAAGACCTCCTGCAGGTCCTCGTACTCTGGGGGAATCTCCGGCGGAGGAAGGCCCTCAATGCCCTCCACGGATGTTGCTTGGCAGGGTAGTGTCAGGCAAGACGAGTGCAATTAATCCCCCAAGACACGAGTTCATTAGTACTCCAACGGAAGACCGAGTCATGTCGCACCAACTAAGGATAACCTAAAATGATTGGGGTGTCTGGGGCGCATATCAAAAAGGAGATATGAGTACCTCTTGGTGACAGGCTCCTGTCCCAAGCTGAAGCGGAATGGTACGTGTGTCCACCATACCAGAACCGAGAGGTTGACCATTGAGGGCTTTAACCTTTAAGGTAACCTCACAGGTTTGTCGTGGAATGTGGTGCGTTCTTGCGAAGCCCCAATCCATAAAACAGCCAGCTGCACGGGAATCTATCAACGCACTTGTCTGTACCCGGTTCCCCTCCCAGGCGATGCAGACCGGCAATTGCAATTGGCCCGTGTTCCCCGGGACTCACCTTGGGTTCCCTGGACGTCCCTTGGGGTGGTCGCATGGGACAAGTCGAACGGAGGTGACCAGGGGAGCCACAGTACAGGCACAGGTTCCGCTACAGGTGACGCCTCCTCTCCTCAGGACCTAGCCGGCTCTGCCCCACCTGCATGGGCTCTGTTTCATCCTCGGACTGGGGTGCAGTGAGGAAAACTTGTCCCCCGTGCAGCTTTCGGTTCCGGCCGAAGTTGTCGATTGCGACGGCAGTCTCTACGAACCGATCGAAGGTCCAGTCTCCCCTTGGTAGGTCAGCTCTGCCTGGATCCGGGGGTGAAGCCCGTTGCAGAAACAGGCAAGGAGAGCAGTGGAGTTCCAGCCGCTCTTCGCTGTGAGGGGCTGGAACTCGAGGGCGTATTCAGCTACAGTCTGGTTTCCTTGCCTCAGGCGCATGAGATGGTCACCAGCCGAGCGACCACTGCCTCGAACTTTTCATGAAAGACAGCGTAGGTGGTCCTCTGACGCGTGCACCACCCCGCTGCCACCCAGGCACGAGCCGGGCCAACCAACAAGGACAATGCAAATGCAATCTTGGCTTCATCGGTCTGCTACATGCGTGGGGAGCATTCAAACACCTACTCACGCTGCATCAAGAAGTCTTGACGCTGGTCGGGGGTGCCGTCGTACCTCTCCGGAATGGCGATGTTTGTGACGGGTCCTGAAGCCTCCGGAGGGGCGGGTGGTGCATCCCCCTCAGGAGCCGCAGGTGCTGCCTCCGTGGTGGGCTGTATTATTCCTCCTGCTTGCAGCGCTTGAATTAGTCTGTTGACTGTCTCTTCCAATCATTTTAGGGACTGGTTGTGCACGCCGAGGAGCACGCCCTGGGAGACGAGTGCAGTACGCATCTGTGCGTAATCTGCTGAGTCCGGAGTCGAGGTGGAACCTTCTGTCATTGCTTTGTTCCGAAGGATAACGGACTCAAGTGCAGATGTCGTTTTTCTAGTTATTTATTAGAGCAGACGGGCTGGTTCCAAAAGAAAGGTCGAGGGATAGGCAATGGTTGGGTGATTGGCAAACGGTGTATGAGGGATGAGACAAGAGACGCGGTTGGAACAAGAACAGGCAAAAGGTCGAGACTGGAGAGAGTAACAGGTAACACAGTCCAGCAGGAAGTAACGGTTGCTCGAAATGAGGTTCCGCATTCACGTTTCCTCAGTGTTCCTCTTTATCCTCGCTCCCATCAAGGAACAGCAGGTGTTGCCAATGTGCTGGCCGACGGGGACGTGACAGTTTGTCATTCTGAATTTTGCTAAACTTAAAAATATGTTTACGAAGCAATTATTCCCAGTCAAGTGCATCTCCAAACAATGATTCCTGAAGAAACATCTGATAATGGTGGGAATTCAACAACTCAGCAGAACCAGTGTTATTAATATTTGGAAGACATACGGGACGTGGTGTCACGCCCATGACCGCATGCCCTGCTCCTGCACCTGCATCCTATCAAGGGTGCATGGGATAAAATGGCAGCTCAGACACTCCTAAATGTGGAACATCGATGAAAGCAACTACAGTCCCTCACCTTAGTTCTTTACCTTTTTGTTACCTTCCTGTTTGGCTCCTAGACCCTTTGTCTTGTCTACCTGGTTCTGACTCCTGTCTTCTCCTCGGAATGACATTTGCTGATCAACCAACCTGTGCCTGTCCCTGATGATTCTCCTGCCTGCCCCTATGGTTATTCCTGTTACTGCATCTGAGGTCGTCGGCTGGATTCCCGAGTTCCACTATGACAGAAGGTTTCGCCTATATCACGGCCTCAGCCAGATTCTTTTTTCTTGGGATAAAGGATGGAGACCTACTTCCCTGTATAGATTATCGAGGGCTCAACACCATCATGGTCTCGTACCCTCATCCGTTACCTCTCATCACGCCTGCCTTGGAACAAGTACATGGTGCCACCTTATTCATGAAGCATATAACCTGATCTGGATCAGAAAGGGGGATGAGTGGAAGACTGTTTTTATCACCTCCAAGGGCCTCTACAAGTACGCTGTCATGCCTTTCGGGTTGTCCAATGCCCCATCCGTATTCCAGGCCTTTGTCAGCCGTGTCCTTGGGGACATTGTCAACAAATGTGTTTTAGTGAATCTTGGTGACATTTTAATCTTCTCTAAGACCCATGACTCCCATGTGCAACAAAGTATGAGCAGTGTTGCAACGGATCTTCCAAAACAACCTGTTTAAGAAAGGGGAAAAGTGTCTATTCCACCAGTCACAGGTTTCCTTCCTCGGGTACATCCAAAGCAAAGAGGGGGTGGTGATTGACCTGGAGAAGGTCCGGGCAGTGTTGGAGTGGCCACAACGAAAGACAGTGAAGGCCCTTCAGCAGTACCTGGGCTTCGCTAACTTTTATCACTGCTTCATCCAGGGTTTCAGTTCCGTTGCTGCCCCCCCAACCGCCTTCACTGCAGGTAAAAAACCCCATCTGGCCTGGATTGACCACACTCAGTATGCCTTCCAGGAACTCAAGCATCAGTTCACATCAGCACTTATCCTGTGCCACCCTGACCCCACTCTCATGTTTGCAGTGGAGGTGGATGCCTCAGTAGTGGGAGTGGGGGCAGTCCTATCCCAGAGGCAAGTGGATCCCCCTAGGCTCCACCCCTGCACCTATTTTTTTTCATAAGCTGTCTCCAGCTGAGCTAAATTACAATATACGAAATCGAGAGTTGCTGGCAATCAAACTGACCTTGGAGGAGTGGCGGCACTGGCTGGAGGGGGCAGCGCATCCCTTCTTTGTTTTGACTGACCACCACAACCTTGAGTATCTCCAGTCCGCACTGTGGCTCAACCCCTGCCAGGCCAGGTGGGTGCTATTTTTCACCCAATTCCAGTTTACTGTGTCTTACAGGCCATGTTCAAAGAACACCAAGCCTGATGCCCTCACACGCCTGCATGACCCCGACCCATCCACGAACTACGAACTGATCCTGCCCCGGAACTGCGTGATGGCTTGGGTTAGGTGTCAGTTGTTCCAAAATCTCCAGGCCGCCCTGGCAATCAAACCTGTCCCCCCCGACTGACCTGATGGCAAGGACTATGTGCCAGTGAGTATGAGGACCCCCCATTACAGTGGGCGATGACTCCCCTGCTGCAAGACACCCAGGGGTGCGCTGGACCCTCTCTCTCCTGCAGAGACAATTCTGGTGGTGCTCGGTGTGAGAGGACATAAGGGAGTATGTGGGGGCCTCCCTCACGTGCTCTCAAGCTAAGTCACCAACCCAGAAACCCGCGGGGCTGCTGGAACCTCTGCCGGTGCCCTCCCGTCCTTGGTCCCACATAGCAGTGGAATTCTTGGTAGACCTCCCGTCATCTGAGGACAAGACTATGATACTCACCTTAATAGACTAGTTCTCCAAAGTGCGGAGGATATCGTTTCAAATCAGGGCCCGCAGTTTACCTCCCGTGTGGAAGGCATTCTGGGACAAGCTGGATGTTGGTGAGCCTGACCTCCAGCTACCATCCTTAAACCAATGGCCAAGTTGAGAGGCTCCAGCAGGACATCTTGCACTTCCACCACAGTTACTGCTCCCAGAACCAACACCAGTGGGCCTGGTTCTTACCCTGGTTATAAAATGCCCACAACACCCTCATCCATTCATCCACTGGTATGTCCCCCTTTCAGTGTATTCTGGGTTATCAGCCCGTTCTGTTTCCCTGGCACGCTGGGTCTTGCCCTGTACCTGCTGTAGAAGACTGTTACCAAGAAAGCGAGGGGACCTGGGGGTTGGTCCGGGACCACCTCAGACAGCATACCCAGCAGTACAAGCAGCAAGCAGACTAGCACCGGCACACCATCTCCTTTATACCCAGACAGAGAGTCTACCTGTCTACTCAAGACCTGAAGCTGCACCTCCCATCCAGGAAGCTCAGACGCTTCTACATAGGTCTTTCAAGGTCATTTGTTGAGTGACTCTGGTCACATATAAACTTCTGTTGCCACCCAGACTCCGCGTTCATTCCACATTTCATGTGTCCCCCCTCAAGCCCTGTGGGAAATCTGTCCCCCAGGCCACCAACGCCGACGCTCCACCTCCTCCGGTACAGGTGGATTTGCAGCGACAGCTTGGAGGTCTTCAATATTTGGTGGATTGGAAGAGCTACAGGCTAGAGGAGCAGTCTTAGATGCCTGCGTGTGATATTTTGGACCCTGCTCCCATTGCAGACTTTGACAGAGGCCATCCTCCAGCATGGCATAGGGCGGCAGGAGCCACCCTTGGAGGGGGGTTCTTTCACGCCCACGACCGCGTGCCCTGCTCCTACACCTGCACCTGAGGCACGGGATAGAAGGGTGGCTCAGACACTCCTGAGTGCAGAACCTCCATGAGAGTAACTGCAGCACCTCGTCTGAGTTCCTTACCCATGTGTTATTGTTCGTTCGACTCCTGGACCCTTTGTTCTTGTCTTCCTGGTTTTGACTCCTGCTTGCCCCTCCAAACAACATATGCTGATCAACTGACCTGTGCCTGTCCCTGACAATTCTCCTGCCTTCCCCTCTGGTAATTCCTGCTACTGCATCTGAGTTTGTCAGCTGGATTCCTGTGTTCTGCCATAATGTATAGAAATTGAAAAAGCACAATTGATACATTGTAAATCAGTGCTTCAGTTTATGTAAATTGCTAAACTCAGCAGTGCAGCTGAAGTATCCCCTTCTGGAACTTGTACCTGTTCGTTGCCAGTTCTTTCAGGTCCACTGAAGCTGCTGAAAGTGTACAAATCCCAGTCAGATTATTCTTCTTTACCATGCAGGGGAAGGAGCTGGAATTTGTGTGGGAGGTTAAGAAATACCAACTAGATATAGTTAGGCTCACCTCCACTCACAGTGTTGGCTCTGCAACCAAACTCCTCAATAGGGGGTGGTCCCTCTCCTACTCAGGAGTTGCATGGGGTGAGAGGAGCCGGGTGGGTGTGGGGATACTCACAAGCCCCCAGCTAGCTGCCATACAGTTGGAGTTTGTCCTGGTGGATGAGAGGGTTGCCTCAATGTGACTTAGGGTCACAGAGAGGAAAACTGACTGTTGTGTGTGCTTATGCACCAAACAGCAGTTCAGAGTATTCGACCTTCTTGGAGAGGGTGGGTGGGTGGGGTTCTGGACAGGGCCCCATCTACAGACTCCATAGTCCTGCTGGGGGACTTCAATGCTCTAGGAAATCTGGCGGGGGGTGATTGGGAAGAATGGCTTGCCCAATCTGAACCCAAATGGTGAAGTGTTGCTGGCCTTCTGTGCCAGTCATGGTTTGTCCATAACAAACACAATGTTCGAACAAAAGGATGCTCATAAGTGTACTTGGTACCAGAGTTCCTTAGCCTAAAGGTCAGTGATCGACTTTGTAGTCATTTCATCTGATTTGAGGCCACATGTTCTGAACACTCGGGTGAAGAAAGGTGCTGAGCTGTCAACCGATCACCATCTGGTGGTGAGTTAGATCATATGGTAGGAAAAACCGAGGGACAGACCTAGTAGGCACAGACATTTAAGGAGGGTGTGCTGGGAACAACTGTCAGAGGACCTTGTCCTGAATGATTTTAACTCACACCTCCGGGAAAGCTTCTCCTATGTCCCAGAGGAGGTAGGAGACATGGAGTCTGAATGGACCCTGTTCAAAACCTCCATTGTGGAAGCAGCCAGACAAAGCTGTGGCCGAAAGCTTGTTGGTGCCAGCCAGGGCAGCAATCCAAGAACCCGCTGGTGGACACCGGTGGCAAGGGAAGCCGTCAAGCTGAAGAAGGAGGCCTTTAGGGCCTGGTTGGCTCTGGGAACTCCTGACTCAGCAGACAGGTACCGGCTGGTGAAAAAGGCAGCAGCGACTGCTGTTGCAGAAGCAAAATCCAGGTCATGGGAGGAGCTTGGAGAGGCCATGGAAAACGACTATTGGTCGCTTTCAAAGAGATTCTGGAGAACCATCCGGCAGCTCAGAAGGGGTCGAAGGCGTTCTGCTCAGGCTGTGCTCAGCAAGAATGGGAAAACTCTGACCTCTGACGAGGACATTGTCGGGAAGTGGAAGGAACACTTTGAAGAACTTTTAAACCCGAGTGATATGCCTCCCTTACAGGAGTCAGGCCCAGAGGCTTCTGGGCTGTCAGAGTCCATTTCCCTGGTGGAAGTCACTGAGGTCGTTGGTAAGCTAATGCACCGGGGGTGGATGAGATCTGCCCGGAACTGCACAGCCTGGATGTTGCAGGGTTGTCATGGCTGACACGCCTCTGCAATGTTGCATGGACCTCGGGGACAGTGCTTTTGGATTGGAAAACTTTGGTGGTGGATCCTATCTTTAAGAAAGAGGACCGGAGAGTGTGTGCCAACTATCAGGGTATCACACTTCTCAGCCTTCCTGGGAAAGTCTATGCTGGGGTGCTGGAGAGGAGGCTCCGGCCGATGGTTGAACCTCAGATTGAAGAGGAAGGATGCAGATTCCGTCCTGGTCGTGGAACAGTGGACCAGCTTTTTACCCTCTCACAGATAATGTAAGGGGCATGGGAGTTTGCTAATCCAGTCTACATGTGTTTTGTGGACTTGGAGAAGGCCTATGACCATGTTTCCCGGGAAGTTCTGTTGGGGGTGCTTAGAGAGTATGGGGTACCGGGGTCACCACTGCACGCCATTCTGTCTCTGTACATATGGAGCGAAAGCTGTGTGTGCATACTCGGCATTAAGTCAAGCCTGTTTAATGTGGGTGTTGGACTCCACCAAGGTTGTGCCTTGTCTCCACTCCTGTTTGTGGTCTTCACGGACAGGATATCAAGGTGCAGTCGAGGCCAGGAGGGCATTCTGCGTGGAAGTCGGAAGGTGACCTCTCTGCTTTTTGCGGATAATGTTGTTCTTTTGGCACCATCACATGGTTGCCTTCAACATGCACTGGAATGGTTTGCAGCTGAGTGTGAAACAGTTGGGAGTCTGAGTCCATGGTTGTCTCATGGAAAAGGATGGCATACCCCCTCCAGGTAAGGGGAGAGAATTTTCCCCAGGTGGAGGACTATAAGTATCTTGGGGTCACGAGTGAAGGGAGAAGGGAGCGTGATATCAGCCGCAGACTGGGAGCAGCGGCAGCAGTAATGCGGTCACTGTACCGGACTGTAGTGGTGAAGGGGGAGCTCAGCCATAAAGTGAAGCTCTCCATTTACCAGTCAATCTACGTCCCTACCCTCACCTATGGTCATAAACTCTGGGTAATGACCGAAAGAATAAGATCGTGCATACAAGCAGCTGATATAAGTCTTTTCTGCAGGGTGTTGAGACTCACTCTCTGTGACAGGGTGAGGAGTTTGGACATCTGGGAGGAACTCAGAGTAGAGCCGCTGCTCCTCCACATTGACAGGAGCCAGTTGAGGTGGTTCGGGCATCTGATAAGGATGCCAACTGGGATGAGGCTCCGAGGTTGACCCAAGACCTGCTGGGGGGATTATATCTCATAGTTGGCCTGGGAACGGCTGGGAATCCCCCAGACTGAGCTGGAGGAAGTTGCGGGGGACAGGGGCGGCTGGGCCTCTCTACTCTCCCTGCTGCCACCGCGACCCTATTAGGACAAGCGGGATAGAGGATGGATGGCTTAGGGGAAAAAGAAATAATTTCTTCTGGATCAGGTCTTTAGAGAAGCTTAAATTCCTTTTAATGGTAGTATTGTTCTATTGTCTAAGAGCGGTGCAATTTTCCTGTTTTTTAAATTAACTTATTGTACATTTTTGTTCCATCAAAGAAGTCATGTCGTCACATTGCCACTATCTTGGTGTGAAAATCGGTCTAGCTGGAGAAATTGTGACACATTCCACTGGTCATGTTTCAGATTTATTGGCAGATGCCCTGTTATGTATTGACATGCCACCTTGGGTGTATCCTGTGTTTCCCAGAGCTCTCCGTTTCTGGAATAAGCTAACAGCATTCCTGATTTGGACAAGTGGACAATAACAATGAGTAGGTCTTAAGCCTGGTTTTAAAGGTTTCAACAACTAGTGTGGACGCTGTATCTGATGCTGTTATTGACTTGGTTTTGAGTTCGATATTCTCAGTGTTTGAAAAAGACAAGGCAGGAATTTTCATGTTTTGTAAAAAAAACTGGGTGGACTGGTCATTGCCCAGGAACCAGCCCTTTGAGAGCTCGGATAAGGTCCAGGCCACTTCACATTGTGAGGCCTGCTCATTGTTTGACATAAAAGGTAAAAAATATTTTAATGTAGATAATAGCATGTGAAAAAAATATTCATAGGGTAAAAGATGGCATATATATTTTTCTAGTCTTAAGTTTACATACACTGGATGTGTCATGCTGAAACAAGGGCAGTTGGAGCGAAGGTGAGTGGGACCCAGTCGTGGGTTGGATGGCAGAAGTGTACGGCAGGTACAGGAAGAATACCTAGGCAGGATAGATTTGGATTTGGCAGGAATACTGAAAAAGTATGGTTGTGAAAACCCAACGTGAACATTAAAAGAGGCTACACACCAGTTAACAAAATCATTCTCTGTGTGTTTATTGAGTAAACACAACATGCTATCAGGAGTACTCTTAGCAGCTAAAGAAGTACGATAGATGCTGTTAAACCACCTGAGTCCTTAAAACTAACTGGGAACGTCGACAGCAGCTGGCAGGCGTTCAAGCAGCAATTCTTGCTGTACATGCAAGCGGTTGGGCTGGATAACAAGCCTAATGCACAAAAGATTACGTTGCTTCTGATGGTGGCTGGACCTCAAGCGATAGAAGTATACAACACTTTCACATTTGCAAGACCTGAGGATGGAGAAATATTTGAGGAAGTCATCAAGAAATTTGATGAACACTGCTCGCCCAAGAAAAATGAGATGTACTAGAGATATGTGTTCCACTCACGCGTTCAGATTCAGGGAGAAAAATTTGATTCTTTCTTAACTGACCTGAATCTAAAAGCAAAAACGTGCAACTTCGGTGTTTTGACTGATTCGATGATCACAGATCAAATCGTCTTTGGAATTCATGAGAAGAAAGTGAGGGAAAGACTGCTTAGGGAAGTGGAGCTAACGTTGAATGATGCTGTCGAGATTTGTCATGTAAGTGAACTTGCTTTGCTGTGTTCGAAAACTTTCAGTGACACAGAGGGCGGAACTGTTGCTGACAGTCCAGTAGTCGGCGCTATCACTCCAAAAATGAAAAAGCGAAGTAAACGATCCACACCGAGAACAGGCACTGAGGCATTTAGTTGTAAAAGATGTGGTTCAGCGCATCAACCCAAGCGATGCCCAGTATATGGGAAGCAATGTGCAAAATACAGAGGTTTGAACCACTTTGCCAAACAATGTTTCTCAAAGAATAAGTCAAAATCAACAACAAATGTGCATACTGTGGAAGAGACAGAATTGTCTGAGACTTTCTTTGTGGGAATGATCAATGGTGATACAGAAAGTGTTCAGTAAAGCAATGAGATAAAACAAGAAAATGTCTCAAATGTGAACAGTGTGTCTGGGGATAAATGGATTCTATTGTTACAAATCAATGGAACCATTGTCCCACTGAAACTTGATACTGGAGCTAAGGCCAATCTCATAAGCCCAAGTGACACAAGGGAGATAAAAATTAGACCTCATGTTCAGAAAAATCCAGTGTTGCTTAAGGCTGACAATGGGTAGGACATAGAGACACAAGGTGTATGTAGACTCAAAGTACGTGTAAAGAGCAAGATTCATCACCTTCACTTTGTTGTAGTCCCAGGTGATCATTACTCCCTTCTTGGTGACAAAGCCTGCAAGGAGTTAGGATTGGTCAAGCGAGTGTACTGCATCAATAGTCACGATGTAGCATTGGCACAGCAGGGAACTGCAAATAACACTGTATGCAAATTTGAAGATGTTTTCAAGGGGCTGGGAGCTCTTCCATTCACTTACAAAATTCATCTTAGAGAAGATGCTCAGCCTGTGATACATGCTCCAAAAAGAGTTTCAGCACCACTAAACGATAAACTAAAAAAGGAGCTTGACAGAATGACACCTCTGGGAGTTATAAAGAAAGTGGAGAAACCCACAGACTGGGTGAACTCAATGGTTTGTGTCAAAGAAAGAATGGTGATTTGAGAATATACATGGATCCTCGAGATTTAAATGCAAATATTAAAAGAGAACATTATCAGATTCCAAAGCGTGAGGAGATTACAAGTGAGATGGCTGGTGCACAGTATTTGATGCTTCTCAAGGGTTCTGGCAATTAAAACTTCACGACCACAGCGCCAAATACTGCACATTCAACTTGCCATTTGAATGTTATTTGTTCCTACGACTCCCCTTTAGCATAATATCAGCGTCTGAAATCTTTCATCGTGCCATGGAGCACATCATAGAAAGGCTGAATGGAGTTCGGCCATATGTTGATGACATAGTGGTGTGGGGATCGTCATGACAGGGGCACGATGAGAGGCTTCTCAAGATACTCCAAAGAATTCGGAAATATGGACTCCGACTGAACAAAGCCAAGTGTCAGTTTGGTGTCACTGAGATTTCCTTTCTGGGCGACAAGTTTTCAGGGCATAGTGTAGAGCCTGATAGAAGTAAAATACAGGCAATCCTTGACATGCCAAGTCCAGTGGATAAGAAAGGTGTGCTGCAGATCATGGAGATGGTGAACTTTGTTGGTACATTCATTCCAAATCTCTCCAGGAAAACGGCTAAACTCAGGGAACTGCTGAGTCACAAAAATGAGTTTAGATGTCCAAGCAAACATGAGGAAGAATGGAAAATCCTTAAGTCAATGTTGACAACGGCACCAGTTCTTGCATACTTTGATGCATCCAAGAAGATCAAAATCTCTACAGATGCATCAAAAGATGGGTTAGGCACAGTCTTGCTCCAAGAAGATGCTCAAGGCTGGAAACCTGTAGCCTATGCCTCCAGGACAATGTCACAATCTGAAAGCAGGTATGCGCAAATGGAGAAAGAGTGCCTGGGACTTGTGTTTGGATTTGAGAGATTTCATGACTATGTATATGGTTTACCATCATTCACTGCCGAAACAGATCACAAGCCTTTAATAGCAATCATTCAGAAGAATCTGAATAAGATGTCTCCACGCATTCAACGTCTAATGATGAGACTGCAGCGGTATGATTTTGAACTAGTGTACACTCCAGTGAAGTACATTGTCTTAGCTGATGCATTGTTTCGCACACCATCAGCATGCAAATCACATGAAGTGAGCTCTACTGAAGTTGATGTGGACATGCATGTGAATATTGTTTATGATCAGAAATCCAAGCAAATAGCTGAGGAGACAACAAAAGATACAGTTCTGCAGACTGTGATTACAAATTTGAACAGTGAATGCGTCAAGGGTTTATGTCCACAGTTCTACAATGTTTGAACCGAGCTCGGTGTAGCAAATGGTCGTCTGTTGAGACGAAACAGAATTGTAATTCCACAGGTCCTGAGAAAGGAAATGCTTTGCAGGATACATGAAGGACATCTTGGAATAAAGAAATGCAAGAGAAGATCAAGGGATTCAATATACTGGCCTGGAATGAACGCTGACACTGAGAAAATGGTCAGTACATGTGAAATTTGTCTCAAGCATCAGAACGGGGGGGGGGGGGGGGGGGGGGGGGGGGGGTGCAGTGGGTTGGACCAGGTCCTGCTTTCCGGTGGGTCTGGGGTTTGAGTCCCGCTTGGGGTGCCCTGCGACGGACTGGTGTCCCCTCCCCCTTCAGCCTTACGCCCTGTGTTGCCAGGTTAGGCTCCGGCTCCCCGTGACCCCGTATGGGACAAGCGGTTCAGAAAGTGTGTGTGTGTGTGTGTGTGCATCAGAACAAGCAGACAAGAGAGCCCTTAATCATAATGGACTTACCTAAGTATCCGATCTATTCCATTTCAATGGGAAGGACTACCTTTAAGTAGTGGACAGTTTTTCCAGTTACTGTGGTGATTAGTTGTTGTTTCTGTTATTACCTATAGAGGGCAGAAGTGTACCAGGAAGGATATCTAGGCAGCAAGGAAGCAGATTTAGCGGAGATACTAAAAAGCACATGGTTGTGAAAACCCAGCGTGGACGTTAAACGAGGCTACGTGCCAGTTAACAAAATCATTCTGAGTGTGCTTAACGAGTAAACACAACAGTTACCCTGAAATAGCATTGTTGTCCAATTCCTCGAGTGCATGTGTGATACAGCACATGAAATCTGTTTTTTGCCAGGCATGGCATTCCGAATGTAGTGATAAGTGACAATGGCCCTTGTTACAGTTCAAGTGAGTTTCAGGACTTTGCCCCTTGCTATGATTTCCAGCATTGAGTCCACAGTTCCCTCAATCCAATGGAAAGGCAGAAAAAAGGAGTGCACACTGTGAAGCAATTGCTCAAGAAAGCATCAGAGAGCAAATCAGATCCATATTTAGGTCTTTTGAGTTATCGCACATCACCTCTGGAACATGGTGCATCTCCTGCAGAACTCTTGATGGGTTGCAAAATTAGAACAACACTTCTTTACAGAAGTGACACAAAACAAGATGTGATAAAGAACATTGCAATGAGACAAAAAGCTCTACAAAAGAGACAGAAGACAAACTATGACAAAAAACCAAAAGTCTGGAACCTTTATTGAAGGATGACGTTGTGAGGTTTGGAGATTCATACCACTGGGACAAAAAAGCTGTTGTAATGGAAGAAGTAAATCTGAGATCATACACTGTTAGCACAGAAAATGGACAGGTCTTCAGGAGAAATCGTAGAAGTCTTCTCAAGACACAAGAAACAAGTCAGACATTGGATGATCAACAGACAGAAGAGGTTCAAACCTCATCACAGGATCAAGTGCCTTTGCACACACAGGCTTCTTTGTCCATAGCACCTGGCAATGATCATTCTGCAGGGACAAGTGATCCTCCTGTACTAAGAAGATCACTGCGAACCATAAAAAAACCTGACAGACTCGATTTGTAGATGCCCATCTCCTATGGCATTTGAGCACATAGAATATGTATAGTTTCGTAATTTCCAGGTTTCAGTAAAATTTGACTATTTCAATTCAATTTATTTTTATAGAGCGCTCTTCTCATGCAGTCACACAGAGCGCTTTAACACAGACATAAGGCAAGAGAAACAGATACAAACAAAGAAGACAATTGACAAATGGCTACCATAACAAAGTACTTTTATAGAGCTATAAGTATGCCTATGCCTACTGGCCAGTGGGGAAAGGAACAAAAGCTCCCAGTTGAAAGTTGAGGGAGGAAAAAAAACCTCTGGGGGTCCACGGGCCAGTGGTTGCCCACCCCTCCTGGGCATTCTAGATTAAGTAACAAAGGTAAGCCAGTGTAACAAGTACAGTGCGGTGAAAAAGTATTTGCCCCCTCCCTGATTTTTTTATTTTTTTGCATATTTGTCACAGTTACATGATTGAGATCATCAAACAAATTTTATTATTACACAAAGATAACCTGAGTAAATACAAAATGCAGTTTTTAAATGATGATTTCATTTATTAAGGGAAAAAAGTTGTCCAAACCATGGCCCCATGTGGAAAAGTAATTGTGTCTGACAAAGTGAAGCACATCTCAAAAAGCAACACATCATGCTGCGATCTAAAGAAATTCAAGAACAGATGAGAAACAAAGTAATTGACATGTATCAGTCTGGAAAGGGTTACAAAGCCATTTCTAAGGCTTTGGGACTCCAGCAAACCACGGTGAGAGCCATTATCCACAAATGGAGAAAACTTGGAACAATGGTGAACCGTCCCAGGAGCGGCTGGCCTATCAAAATTACTCCAAGAGTGCAACGACGACTCATCCAGAAGCTCATAAAAGAACCCAGAACAACATCTAAAGAACTGCAGGCCTCACTTGCCACAGTTAAGGTCAGTGTTCATGATTCAACAATAAGAAAGAGACTGGGCAAAAATGGTATCCATGGGAGAGTTCCAAGGTGAAAGCCACTGCTGACCAAAAAGAACACAAAGGCTCGTCTCACATTTGCCAAAACACATCTTGATTATCCCCAAGACTTTTGGGCAAATATTCTGTGGACTGATGAGACAAAAGTTGAACTTTTTGGAAGGTGTGCGTCCCGTTACATCTGGCATATAAATAACACAGCATTTCATAAAAAGAACATTATACCAACAGTCAAACATGGTGGTGGTAGTGTAATGATCTGGGGCTGCTTTGCAGCTTCAGGACCTGGATGACTTGCCATAATTGATGGAACCATGAATTCTGCGCTCTGCCAGAAAATCCTGAAGGAGAATGTCCAGCCATCAATTCGTGACCTCAAGCTCAAGCGCACTTGGGTTATGCAGCAGAACAACGATCCAAAACACACCAGCAAGTCCACCTCTGAATGGCACAAAAAAACAAAATTAAGGTTTTGGAGTAGCCTAGTCAAAGTCCAGACTTAAATCCGATTGAGATGCTGTGACATGACCTTAAACAGGCCGTTCATGCTCGAAAACCCTCCAATGTGGCTGAATTAAAACAATTCTGCAAAGAAGAGTGGGCCAAAATTTCTCCCCAGCGATGTGAAAGACTCATTGCCAGTTATTGCAAACGCTTGATTGCAGTTGTTGCCGCCAAGGGTGGCACAACCAGTTATTAGGTTTAGGGGGCAATTACTTTTTCACATAGGGCCAGGTAGGTTTGGACAGCTTTTTTCCCTTAATAAATGAAATCATCATTTAAAAACTGCATTTTGTATTTACTCGGGTTATCTTTCTGTAATATTAAAATTTGTTTGATGATCTCAATCATTTAACTGTGACAAATATTGTCATAGTTTCGTTCTACTCAATGACGGAATCAAGTGCAGAGTTCTTCAAAGTGATGTTTATTATAACAGACAGACATAATCCAAGAGAGAAGTCGGGAACAGGCGAAGGTCGGGCGATTGGCAAACAGGATACACAGGGCAAGGCGAGAATCGTGGTCAAAGAATAAACAAGCAAAGGTCAAGGCAGGAAGGAGTTACAGGTAACACAGTCAGGAGTGCAAGAGAAGTCGCTGAACAAAGTTCCGCATTGTCTCCTCCTCGGCGTCCCTTTTTATCTTCTGTTCCATCAGGGAACAGCAGGTGTTGCCAATGCGCTGGTTGATGGAGACGTAACAAATATGCAAAAAAATAAAAAAATCAGGAAGGGGGCAAATACTTTTTCACGGCTCTGTAATAATGATAATGTTGCTAAATGGCATCTTGGATCCCCAGCTCAGCATGGAACATTTCATTCATCATGGCAGATGGGCATCATCCTCAGTCAGCATGGGATTCATCTGTCACCACTGGCTGGTCTCCTCAGGTCTTATGTAGCAAGGTAGTGCTCAAAAGGAAGACATACAGTCTGGTATTGTCTGGTATGGACAATCCGACAATAAAGGATTACAGTAATCCAGCCTGCTGGAAACAAAAGCATGAACCAGTTTCTCAGAATCCCGTCTACATAGGAAATGCCGCAATTTAGCTATGTTTCTTAACTGAAGGAAGCACGACTTAGTCAAAGCATTTACATGCGATACAAATGACAGTTTCTCATCCAGCAGGACACCCGAATCCTTGACACAATCACTACGCTTGAAGCTAATAGCATTTGTTGTAAAGATTGGCATGATTATGTTGAGAGTTCTGGCATCACCACCCACCACAAGTACCTCTGTTTTACTGGCATTTAGAGATAAAAAATTTTTACTCATTCATAATTTTACACAGGTGAAACAATTAGCTGACGATACCACATGTGATGGATCATCAGGCTTAAACGATACATAAAGCTGTGTGTCGTTGGCATACAAATGGAAATTCACATTGTGTTTGCGAATAATGTCACCCAATGGTAACATATAGAGTGAGAACAGTAATGGTCTCAACACAGAGCCCTGTGGCACACCATACTGAACCGTTGTTGAAATGGAGGGGGTGCAGTCCTCAGATTTCCATACAAATTGTTCACGGTTAGCTAAATACGATTCAAACCACTTCAGAACGGTACCTCTTAGTCCAACCAGGTTTCCAAGTCTACTCAGTAGGACACTATGGTCTACAGTATCAAATGCAGCACTCAAGTCCCGTAACATAAGAATAGAGATCTGACCAGCATCAGAAGAGATGAGAATATCATTAACGACACGTTATTTGTTGTAATATAGTATTTATCTATGTTTTTTTAACTCTGTTTAATATAAAGTGGTGATCAGTTGTTATTTTTGTCATTACCTACAGATAGCAGAAGTGTAGGGTAGGTACAGGAAAGATACCTATGCAGGAAGGATTTGGATTTGGCGGGAATACTAAAAAAGTATATGGCTGTGAAAACCCAACATGAACATTAAAAGAGGCTACACACCAGTTAACAAAATCATTCTCAGTATATTTATTGAGTAAACACAATAACTGGGTACAAGTTGCAGCTTTACAGTAAGACATAAAAGTGGTTTAACCTGTTCCTGTTTCAAAGTGACTCAGTGTCTCCAATGTGTCCCTCTTGGCAGCATATTCTAGTGCTTCAAGACTTTCCTTAGATAATCAGGACCTAGAGATCTGTTTTTGAAGTAACCATCTTTCCTGTAAATTCACCAAGTTATCAACAGCATAATGGTGCAGTTTGCACAACAGATTGGTGGGTGTTATGTTTTCCAGTGTCTGGTTGAGGGATTGTTCAGAGAATCCAGAAACAGCAGGGATCTTGCTGAATTGAAACGAACCTTAAAATGAAACAACTGCCATTTATAATCAACCAGCTCAATCAGGAAGTGTGTTACAAAACAGAACACTAAAACCAAAAGCAGCAAAAGACCTGCGTCACTCTGCCATGTTGGTGAAGCTTTGAACTTCTTCATGGTTTTTAGAGAAGTCAGGCAGGATAATCACATTCCCACCATCCTGGTGGTCAAATCTGGCTGGAGAAATCATGATCTATTCCATACATGAAGAGTTTTTTGCAGGTAACTTTCACACTAAAAACACAAACAAACTTTTAAATTTAATGGGCTTTTTAGCCAGTTTGCTGCAAGATACTTGTACTGGCTCTCCAGGTATAGATAACTGTCTGTGCCAAAAAACATGAAGTTAAGCAATTTCAGCATGTAATTTTTATTTGTGAAAAAATCAGATTTCCATAAGAGTTACAACTTTTCAAACAAACTTGCAGCAGGGAGTGCATGCATGCATGAAGAGAAAATTTAAAATGAGTTGCATAAAATGATTTTAAGAATAGTAAATAATCTATAGGGGGTGCGGTGGTGCAGTAGGTTGGACTGTGTCCTACTGTCTAGTGGGTCTGGGGTTTGAGTCCTGCTTGGGGTGCCTTGCGACGGACTAGCGTCCTGCCCTGGGTGTGTCTCTTCCCCCTCCAGCCCTACACCCTGTGTTGCCGGGTAGGCTTTGGTTCCCCGCGACCCCGTATGGGACAAGCGGCTCAGGAAGTGTGTAGGTAAATAATCTATACTACAAAAGCTGTGCAATTAAGGTAAGAAATAAAAACAGTTTTTTCTGAATCTGGCTGAAAGGAGAAGTTTTTAAATGGATTGTGCAAATATGATTCGATACCATCTGAATGATAATTGAAACTGAATGCTGGTCAGACACTGCATAGAGCTTCTTGACAGTGGAGCTCAGTTGCAACGGTCCCGGTTGCAACAGACAGCATTAATGTTGGGCGTCTGCTTGAAGAGGACGCAGTCTGTCATCCTTATGCATCTTCTGAAATAGTTAACAGCTGTGAACAGACAAAAAGCAAACTGAAATGCATAAGACTTGCACTTAACAAAATTCTTTAATAATAGACTTAGTTATGAAAAGTGTTGGGAGTGTATTCTTTTGAAGTCCAGTGGCACAGCTGAACATACTGGGCAAAGACACTTAGAAGCACAGAGGAGTTGAGGATCCATAGTAGGTCCATTCAGGTGTTACTCACGCATGGGGGGTAAGAAAATGACGTTGCAACAGGCATCCTGGTCTGAACTGCAGGTTTCAACGGTGGTTGTGCAGCCTTTTCCAATACACCTGTTACACTTCAGTGCCTCTCCTGGCAGAAGAGACACACAGTTTGATTTATTGATAATCATTCCATTGCTTTTCCATTCGTCATTCCATTTCAAGAATCAACTAGTTAATCAGATCATTTAGGAAATATGCATTTCAGGCATAATGTCACTAGATTTAAAAAGTGCACTTATCGTCAAACATTATTAAATAATACTATACTTATATTGCAAAGTTAAACATCTTGCTCGATAAACAAATGAAAAAAACAACCCACCAACTACTTAAATAGCTTTCAATAAAACTGATTCTTAAATCAATGTAATGTGATGGAAGGAGACAATAAGCTGACTTACCACAAGCCAAGACTAGCAGGAGGCTGACGGCAAGCATTGCGACCTTCATTCTTGGCTTCTGTATGGAGCTTTTTCTTGTGGTTTCACTACATAAGTGTAAGACAACAAAAACTTTTTCCCGTTGAACATGAAACCACTGCAAACACATTTCAGATGCTTTTTCCGTGCTGTGGTTTCTGTGTAAAAATTTTAAAGGTTTGACTTTTGTAAACAAATCTTTCACAAGTGAAATTTGTGTAAATACCTCGGTATGCATATCTTGCCTTTAACATGTGGTTTATATGCATAATGCATATACATACCTGTCATTGACAATGTGTGAAGTAGTGAAAGACATTTATTCATTTAGCTGACGCCTTTCTCCAAAGCTACTTATATTAATTCGCCAGTTTACACAACTGGGCAAGTTTACTGGTACAAACTACCGTAAGTACCTTGTTCAAGGGTACCACGACCAGAGGCAGGATTCAGACCTGTGACTTTCAGGTCCAAAAGTACTAGTGATAATCATTTAGGTACCTGCTGTCCCCAAAACTATAGTAGATCACATAGTGTAGAACAATGTGTCTCTTACCTGTGTGTAGTTCACAATCTGTAGCTGTGGTCTCCTGGCCACTCCTTTTAAATCTATGTACAAACAATGCTATTGGCCAGAACATGTCAGGAGAAATTGAGCAATTTAGTGTGGTGCAAGGTTACAGAGCATCCTACTTTTGTCATAGTTCTGGGAATAAGGATGCTATGCCTGAGAAAAAATCACAAACACATAACACTCGATCAAAAAAACAGTTTTGCACAGGTAGAAACATGACACCTTTCAAATGACTGTCAGCAAAGAACATCTTCAGACTCAGAGCTGTGGAGTTCTCCGCTTTTATTAAATATTGTTCATTTTTCTTCCATCAATGAATTTGTTTCCTTATGTGAGACACATGCACGTCACATTTATCTAGCTAAATAATGAGAAAGACTTGCACAAAGACTTTTAAAAGCAATCAAAATAGGCACTTCACTGAAGTAAACTCACAAAAATAGCTTAACGCTTAACTTCACAAAAAATAGTAATTTATAATATTGACACTTTTGAAATCAGTGGTCCAGTTTGTGTAAATTGCTTAGCTCAGGAGTTCGTACCTGTTCATTGTCAGTTCTTTCAGTTCCACTCAAGCTGCTGAAAGTGTACAAATACCAGTCAGATTATTTTAACTACCATGCAGCTTTCGGCAATGTGACCCAAAGGTACCCTTTTGACTTTCTTGAAAAACACAGATAACCTATGCAAGACTTTTTCATATAAAAATGTTAAATTGGTGATAGTGTTTTGTGATAAGAATGTAACAGGTTTCATACTTGCGGAAAATGCTTTTGCATTTCACAGAAAATGATGCCCAAACTATATTTTCTATAAGATGTACGTCGCTTTGGAGAAAACGTCTGCTAAATGAGTAAATGTAAAGGTAAAATGTAATGCAGTTAATTAATTGACTAAACAAACGGCTAAAGAGAAGAAGTATAAATTAATTCAGATTATGCATATCATGAATGTACTTTTGCAACAATAATCTGTTTGGTAATAGTAACTGTGAGGACATGCCCATTGATATATTAAATGTTCAGCAATTATATATGGATATTAAAGATACAATTTCCTTCTGGATTAGGTCTTTAGAGCATCTTAAATTCCTTTTACTGGGGTACCCACAGAGTGAAATGTCTGTCCTGGAGAAAGTATCACACTAAAACTGCAGTGAAAGTTATTTGACCTAATTGCATGGAATTTATTTAATGAGCAAGACCTTCAAGTTTGCTCTGGAATTATCAACATTAAAACTAGATGATTTGGGGCCGTATAATCAAGAAAAATACAGAATTGAGATCTTTTTGGTGTCCAGGTAGACTCATTATGATCCAATGGCAAAACCTACAATAAAAGTGATTTACGCAATTACTGTACATAATAGTTGAGCAAGAATAACAAAGAAGCCATTCTTACACAAGGCCTTAGGCCTCAGCATTATTCATTTAACAGAAATATTTGCCCAGTCTCACACCCTGACAGGTACTAAAGTGTGTCATATCAGTTTGTCCAGAACACAGTTCAAGTTCTGGAACATTCCATCCTATTCTCTGTCAAGAAAGCAATCATCTTTCTGCATTAATTGTGCCACAGGTTATATGCCTGGGATCAATTCCAAAATGTCTTGCTAAACCAGAACAATTATACATCATGAGGATGTGTGCACAAACCCCAAAGAGCAAATAAATGTAGTTCTTGTTCAATTATTTGGGGTTGGTGATTGACTGTGATGTGCCAGCTTGCTCTGTGGATAATGGGCAAGGCACTCTGTGCTGCAGAGAAACTCTTTCCATCACAATAGGAGTAGCTCTCACTTAGTGATCAAACCTGTGCTGGTGACTGCTGAGTCAAAGGGTATCTCCCCAGCTGGAGAAAAGATCTGACTGGATCGACTACATGATCCAGTGCAGTGCTGTAGAACTCCCACTGGTGACTGAGATGTAGAGGTTTTCTTTTAAATGCTTACTGTCATATTTTCCTTTTGCTGTTCCATTTTTCATTGTTTGTACAATCTCTGAGATTTAAATATGATTTTACTCCGATCTACAATGTTTTTTTTTTTCCCAAGTAAGTCTTACATCTGAATGCGGTAACTGTAAAGTAATTGTTCTACAAACTATGGGAAAGTTGGTAAAGTTCTAAAGGAGCCTAAGCATGAATTGGGCCATTTTATCTAGAGTTTAAGCTGAAATTTTAAAAGGTACTAAAGTGAATACAAAGCCTGACTTTTTGCTCTACTGTATAAGTGAATGTGCTACACTTTTATTGTATTCAAGTTAATGTTATTTAATGGAAAACACTTTGTATTGTCTTCTATATTGTACATCTGTACTGTCATTCCCATTAATATATGTAGATACTGGCTTTAAGATTTCAGTCTTGTTGAAACCACCTCTTTATGCGACAGTTGAATGGGACTAATATAATTTTCCTGTGTGTCACCCACTCTTTTTGGCTTCTAGTATTGACACCTGATGAATTTAGCCACTTCAGTTCACACAAATATCATGCCCTATTTCCTGTAGCTGGGGAGCGCGGTGGCGCAGTGGGTTGGACCGGGTCCTGCTCTCCAGTGGGGCTGGGGTTCCAGTCCTGCTTGGGGTGCCTTGCGACGGACTGGCGTCCCGTCCTGGGTGTGTCCCCTCCCCCTCAGGCCTTATGACCCGTGTTGCCAGGTAGGCTCCGCGACCCCACGTGGGACACGCGGTTCAGAAAATGTGTGTGTGTATTTCCTGTAGCTCTCATATCTAAATTTTGTTCTTGGAATTTTCCATGTCAGAGTCAAGATTGATACACAATATAACAATAATAGAGGAAAGTCGTGTGCGCTTACCCTTACTCTATCATGGAACTTAGGTTCATGACCTAAACAGTGGGTAAAACAAAGACTGTTTGTGCTGGTATCACTTCTTCCATTATTGTGGACTTGTGGGAAAAGGAGTTCTTTGTCTTTAACTGGATGTTTAATTCAACATTTTAATACTCAGAATATGAACATCTGTCTCCACTGTACTATATACCTTGTCTCACAGCCTGTGCTTCCTTAATCGATTCTGAACCCCAGTGATCCTATAGCTAATAAATAAGTGGTTATAAGAGCTTATAAAGTGGTCCATTCATCCATTATGAAGCTTAAAAACCACTTATAACCACAACAACTATCGGAATCATACAATAATACACAGGGAAAGATGTTCAACCCCTCGTGCCAAAATCAAGGGGGCTGGACACAAACCAACCATGCCATCAGTACTCCGTCCCTCCCGAAACCCCTCATGTCCCAAAGCAGCTCCCTCCACTTACAAAAAAAAAAAACAAGTCAGCCCACATCATTGGCAAGGACCACCCTCCTTGCTGGGAGACACCACGAGCACTTTGGTGGGGTTGTCAAGTGGGCACTGTGGGGGTATGGATGACGGATGGAGGCAGCAGTGGAGAATTGAAGTAACAGGACCAAGAAGGTTTATTTTTCTTTACTAAAAGGTGTCCTTCAAAGCACATTAACCCCAGCCAAATACAAAACAAACGTCAAATTTCAAAGAACATGAGGCCTATGAGCCATGGGCTTAACCCCTTGCATCAACAGCAATGCATAGCTCTCCCGTTTACTGCATGAGAGTGTCTGCATAAGTTTGCATCAATTGGCACCCTCTCCTAGTGCCCTAATACAAACTTATATAGCAGTAACTCCACCCTTCTGATTATACCATAACAGCCTCAACTATTCCAAAATACATTTCCCCAAAAATTACATCCATCATAAATACTAAAACATACGAGCAATACAAAACATTTGTACTGGAAGTATCCTTATGTTACAACTTATAAAAACATTTATCACATTACACAATAACACACCCCTGTCTAGTTGGTTGTGCCCAAGGACTCCCATCTAGAAATACCCCAAATGGATCTCTCCATCTGGTTTACAACACAAGGTATCAAACACCACAGAATGCCAGATAGTTGCATGGTAAGCAAAAAGTTTACAGAAGTGATTTTTAAAAAACAATAAATGCATTTACTTTTCACAACCAATTACATGTACTTGTCAAACTTTGATAAAAAACATGTTATTAATTAATGACAAACAGACAGATACCGGTAGGCCTTTCCCGGCACCCAATCTAGTTCAAACAGAAAGTGTTAAATGGAATACTAGACCAGAACAAGCAATGTAGCAGTACAAAGTGAAATGCATGTGACAGGCAACAACAGCAACAAGGTTCAGCACTTCATTGATGGTATTTTACCGGCATCTTACTGACTCCTTGCTACCAACTTGCCTGTCACAGCTCAGTCTGTGACAGGCACCTTCCTTCGTTGGGGTTTCATTGAACTGAGCCCACGACACCTCCAGAAGGCTCAACGCTGAGATCTTGCATCCCAGACCCACCCCCCTCCATCCCTGTGACTCCACCCACCAAAGAACCTCCCACCCCAACATACATTAACCACCAACGAACCAACCAACACACCACATCAGCACATGGAGGTGACAACAAGATTCACCATTTGATATCCATAAAAGTGAGTACCCCCCGCTCAAGTCTGCTTCTCCCAAACATTCTTCTGCCTCCTTATCCACAACCACTGACTGGATCTTTCTGCTACCTCCGACAAGTTTTTTACCACTACTCTTAACAACTGACCCCTGAAACCAAAATCTGAAAATTAATAAAAATGTATAAGATGAAAAGTGTCACGCCCCCGACAATGAGCAAAGCAGCAACACCTGCCGACAATCAAAGGGACGCAGGATAAAAGGAGGTCGGCATCCACACACCGATGCAGATTCTTGCAATCGCCTTGCGCCTTGCAGTCTCAGCGGTCCTGTCTCTGATGCCTTGCCTGTCTCCTGTTCCAGACCTTAGCCTGTTCTCCTCGACCACGATTTGGATTTACCGGTTTGCGACATTCGCACCACGAATACCCTCTCCTGTCCCCAACCTTGGTTTCGCCTTGTCCCTGAAATCTGATCACTTGAACAAAACTCACTTGGGTCATATACTCACCTGTCTCATGACACTGTCATCCCATCCTGGGTGTGTCCCCTCCCCCTCTAGCCTTATGCCCTGTGTTGCCAGCTTTGGCAACACATTACATACTCCTTAACCCTTTTAAGCACAGGGTCAGCCTCCATTTCTCATGCTGTTTTGTTTGCAGGGACAGGTAATTCTTCAAGATACAACACCCTATACACTGGATTGCACCAAATAGCACTATTATCATTCATGGGTAGTCTTGACAAGGCATCAGCATTTCCATGCTGTTCTGATCTCTTGTACTGGATTTCATATTTGTATGCAGACAGGATCAAGGACCATCTCTGCATCCTAGCTGCAGTGAGAGTACACACACACACACACACACACACACACACACACACACACACACACACACACACACACACACACACACACACTTTCCAAACCGCTTGTCCTATACAGGGTCACAGGGGACCGGAGCCTACCCGGCAACACAGGGCATAAAGCCAGAGGAGGAGGGGACACACCCAGGACAGGACGCCAGTCCATCACAAGGCACCCCAAGCGGGACTCGAACCCCAGACCCACTGGAAAGCAGGACTGCGGTCCAACCCACTGCGCCACCGCGCCACCGCACCCCCGGATGTGATATATTCAATTAGAATATGTAAAATACGTAAGTGACGTGATTACGAAGCAGGACGTATCGATTCAAGGAAATCTCGCAGAAAACTGGAAGCTCTGGATATAAAAATTTGACCTGTTCATGACTGCAAGCGGAGGCGCTGAGTCAGAGATAGTGCAATGACATAGTTATGTATATTCTCTGATGGACCTAGAGCTCTAGTGAAAAACATGTGACGAATAGGGTTTTTCTCAGAGTTCGCAATATTCCTTAACTTTTGTTTCAGCGCAGCAAGTTTATCTATTTCGTCGTCTCCAAACTCAAAAATGTTGCACACTTTTATAGCCTCCTCACCTGCAACATGCAGAAATGTGGCACATTGGCATTCCGTGAAGATAAGGCAAAAGACTGCGAGTTCGGAGAGCTGCGTGACTCTTCGGGACAGAATTTTTTGTGGGATACGAGATGACCAAGTACAGTGCTGTGAACTGTAGAATTAAAATTTTGATTTTAATCAGTGATCACAATTAAAATTTGTTTGATGAGCTCAATCATTTAACTGTGAGAAATATGCAAAAAAAAAAAATCAGGGAGGCGTCAAATATTTTTTCACAGCACTGTAAGAGTCAGACTGCTCAAAGAGGCAGATCTTACACAAAGCTGTTGATAATTTGTCGTGCCAGTGAAATCACATCTAGCCAAATAAAAACACTCAATGAAGAAGCAGACTTGCACAAAATTAAAACTCAAAACAAACGAAAAACAATTAAGAACGAGTTGAAGGGAATGCAGAACGGTTGCAACAAGAGAATATAGTTGATGTGGTTACAAACATGAACAGAGAAAATGCCCTGCTTACGGACAGACGTGTAAATCATGCAATAAAAAGAACCATTTCGCCAAAATCTGCAGAAACGAACGGAAACACACACACACACATTTTCAGAACCGCTTGTCCCATACGGGGTCACGGAGCCTACCCGGGAACACAGGGCGTAAGGCCGGAGGGGGAAGGGGACACACCCAGGACGGGACGCCAGTCCGCCGCAAGGCACCCCAAGCAGGACTTGAACCCCAGACCCACCGGAGAGCAGGACTGCGGTCCAACCCACTGCACCACCGCGCCCCCTGGTGATTCAAACAAAGAAGAAGAAACACGAGAAGGCAACAAGGATAACGCTGAATCTGCACAGGTGAATCACTCCCCACCGCAAGAATAAGCGCAGACACACACACACACACACACACACATTTTCAGAACCGCTTGTCCCATACGGGGTCACGGGGAACCGGAGCCTACCCGGTAACACAGGGCGTGAGGCCGGAGGGGGAGGGGACACACCCAGGACGGGACGCCAGTCCGCCGCAAGGCACCCCAAGCGGGACTCGAACCCCAGACCCACCGGAGAGCAGGACTGTGGTCCAACCCACTGTAAGCGCAGACACAGTTGACTAAAACCACTAGATCTGGTAGAGTGATAAAATTGCCATCAAGATTCAGAGACTGAAGTCATGCAACATATGTAAGATAATTCTTGTTATTGTGTATAAAAACAAAATGCTCGATTCATAGTTTAAAATGAACGTCTTCATAGAATGCTTTGCTGAATGTTAAATAGCTAAATGTGCTTACTTGGTTAGACTTTAAAAAAAAGGGGATGTGAAATATTCAATTAGAATATGTAAAATATGTAAGTAACATGATTGCGTAGCATGACGTATTGATTGTATGTTCATGTAAGATGGCTGAATAAAGAAGCCACATTAAGTCAGCCATGTGTGGCCTGCTCATTAAACCACTAACAAAGCAACAAACATTACTGGGGACACACCTAGAACAGGACACCAGTCTGTCGGAGGGCACGAACCCTAGACCCACCGGAGAGCAGGACCCGGTCCAACCTGCTACGCCATCCCGCCCCCTGCATTGATGGTGCATGGCTATTATGCGACCAAAACACGTTATTTTTGCTCAGACCGTTTGTCGACTGACAGTGGGAAGTAGCGCATAAGAATTCAGTGTTTTAGGTTTTGCACCTAAAATTATTCTCTATTCTCATAATGCCTTTATTGTTGGAATGTTTTGTTTGAAGAAGAGTGAGTCTGCAAGAAGAGTATTAGCCATGCTGTGAAAAATAAGCTTACAATTTTTCTGTATATGTTCTGTGTATGTGTTAATGTTTCTTTATACGTATGTTAACAATGTACTTTTTGAGAACAGATCCCGTTTGCACTTTTTCTGGAGAAGAGATCACACAAGGACCAGTCAGAAAGCTTACTTCCCCCTGCACCAGGTGATTAGCAAATCAGCTGCTTTTCTGGCGATTTGCATGATAATTTATCATTTTATTTTGCTGAAATTCAAACCATTGGTACTGGTTTGTTGCTGTTTATTTTACCTGTTCATACAGAGCACAATATGTCCTTTCTGTTCATATGTTCTGTATGTCATAGTATAAAAATAAATGTTACCAAGTGAAATACACAGAAAATTAAATAAACATGTTAACAAGCGGATGAACAGTCAACAAAGGGGGGGGTAAAGTGAGATGATGAGTGAAGTGAGGTAGTGCAGCAGGGTGAAAGGTGGGACACAGAAAGCTCAGTGCCACTCAATCATTAAGTGGTCACCTCCCTGGTAGAGTGAGGTGGCATACGCATTGCAATTCCAAAAAAACACGCACGCACACATGAGTACAGGACACCGGTCAGTCGCTAGGCACCCCAAGCAGGATTCAAACCCCAGACCTGCCAGAGAGCAGGACCCGGCCAAGCCCGCTGTACCACTTTGCCCTCCCAATTCTGAAACAATATACATTAAATGTCAGCACTAAAAACTTACAAAAATGAAAGAAGAGTAGAATGAAACAACAAAATAAAACATAGTATTAATTCAATCATTATCGTTAACCACTTACCCCAATGCAGGATCATAACTGGTCGGAGCTTACCTCAGAAGCATAGAGTGTGAGGCAGCCTTCACCCTGGACAGGATCCCAGTCCATTGTAGTATGTTGTAGGGCAATTACTTGTACAATGTTACTCACACACACACACACACACCACAAAAAATTTTGAATCAACGACTGATGTGAATTCATAGCCCAGGTCCCATGAAGCACCTGCTGTACCACCATGCTACCCAAGAACAGCAGAATAAAACGATAAGCAAAAAAAAGCAAAGCAACAAAGATAGATGATGAGAGGGAAGGGGGAAAAGGAATTAAAAAAAATAAGCAGACATAACGTGTTGCGTTTAATTAAATACCATAATGACTTTTCCCACTGGTCGTGTTTCAGGTTTACTGGTGGATGCCCTGTTTTGTACTGGCATGCCACCTTGGGTGTATCTTGTGTTTCCCAGAGCTCTCCATTTCTGGAATAAGCTAATAACATTCCTGAGTTGGACAAGTGGACAATAACAATGAGTAGCTCTGAAGTCTGCTTTTAAAGGTTTCCACAACTAGTCAGGACACTATCTGGCTGTCACGACCCCATCTGCCAGCACATCGGCGACACCTGCTGCTCCCTGATGGGATAGCAGATAAAAGGCAACGCCGATGGGTCCTCAATGCGGAACCTCAGTTTTCAGCGACCGTTGCACCATGACTGACCTGTGTTTACTGCAACTCATTCCGGATTACCGACCTTCTGCCTGTACTTGTCTCAACCTCGATTGCTGTCTCGTCCTCTCAACAATGTTCGCCAATCATCTGACCCTTGCCTGTCCTTCATCCATTCTCTTGCTTGCTCCCTGTTTTCCAAATAAAAGGAAAACGCAATCTGCACTTGAGTCCGTCATCTTCCCGAGTCCCGTCATCATGACACTGACATTGTTATTGGCTTGGTTTTGAGTTTGATATTCACAGTGTTTAAAAAGGACAATCAGGAATTTTCATGTTTTGTAAAAAAAAATGGGTGGACTGGCCATTGCCCAGGAACCAGCCCTTCGAGAGCTCGGGTGACATCCAGGCCACTTTGCATTATGAGGCCTGCTCATTGTTTGAGAAGAGAGGTAAAAAATATTATAATGTAGAGAATAGCATGTGAAAAAAATATTCATAGGGTAAAAAATGGCATATATGTTTTTAAGCCTTAGCTTTAGATATACCGGATGGGTCATACTGGAACAAATGAAGCCAGAGTGACGGTACATGGCGGGGGGTGGCGCAGTGGGTTGGATCAGGTCCTGCTTTCCGGTGGGTCTGGCGTTCGAGTCCTGCTTGGGGTGCCTTGCGACAGACTGGCGTCCTGTCCTGTCCTGGGTGTGTCCCCTCCAGCCTTACGCCCTGTGTTGCCTGGTTAGGCTCTGGCACCCCGCGACCCCGAATGGGACAAGCAGTTCAGAAAGTGTGTGTGTGAAGGTAAGTGGGACCCAACTGAATTGTGGGTTTTGTTTAATGAGCAACAAATCCAAAGCAGGAGACAAAAGCAGTAGTCAGAAACAGGCGTGGGTCAGGGGACAGACAGGGAGCATAGTTGATGAAACGAGTGGCACAGCCAGTAGCACGACATTCCACAATCAGGCGTGGACTCCTGGTCCTTTTAACCCCTGTCGCCTTGATAAGGGGCTTGTGCATGCTGGGTTCATGTGACAGGATGCTATAATGCAGTTTACTCATTTAGCAAATACACACACACACACACACACACACACACTTGCCCCATACGGGGAACCGGAGCCTACCCGGCAACACAGGGTGTAAGGCCAGAGGGGGAGGGGACACACCTAGGACAGGACACCAGTCCATCACAAGGCACCCTAAGCAGGACTCGAACCCCAGACCCACAGAAGAGCAGGACCCTGGTCCAACCCACTGCACCACTGCGCCACCGCGCCCCGGCGCCCCCCCCCCTCATTTAGCAAACACTTTTTTCCAAAGTGACTAGATATTCTGGCTCATTAAGGATGACAAAGACAACACAGAAGTAACTTGGGGACCACTGTGTGAATGTGAATCTGTAGTGTAATATAGTGTCCAGACTAGTTGTGGACACCTGTGAATATTCTAGTACTTCTAGACTTTTCTTGGATAGGTAAGCAGGAACTAGAGATTCGTTTTTGAAGTAACTGTCAAACCTGTGAGTTCACCAAGTTATCAACAGCATAATGGTGCAGTTTACAAAACAGATTGGTGGGTGTTAGGTTTTCCAATGTCTGGTTGAGGGATTGCTCAGAGAATCCATAAACAGCAGGGATCTTGCTGAATTGAAACGAACCTTGAAATGAAACAACTGCCCTTCAAAATCAACCAGCTCAATCAGGAAGTGTGTTACAAAACAGAACACTAAAACCAAAAGCAGCAAAAGACCTGCATCACTCCACCAGGTTGGTCAAGCTTTAAACAGCAGTACTGTATCACAGAGAGTAGAGTTGCTGTCTCACAGCACCACGGTGGTATGAGAGGATATGGGCTTGATCCTCACTTTGGGTGTGAGGGTTTGCTCCCACAGGCCAACGACATGCTGCTCACGTGATTGGCGAATGAAATCACCTCTAGTGTGTGTGAATGACAGAAAGAAAGTGTGTTTCAACAGTAGATGAATGAGTGACTCATTGTAAATACTGTTTCTAGAAGTGTAAGTTACCTTGGGTGAATAAGGTATGGGCTGATACTACTACATAGTGTTCATTGGAATCCGCTTTGGACAAAAATGTTTGCTAAATGAATAAATGTAAACTTCTTGGTTTTAAGAGAAGTCAGTCAGGGGGGTCACATTGCCACCATCTTGGTGTGAAAATCGGTCTAGCTGGAGAAATTGTGACACATTCCATACATGAAGAGTTTTTAGGAGCTAACCAATAGGTAGATTTCACACTGAAAACAGAAACAAATTTTTAAATTTAGTGTGCTTTTTAGCCAGTTTGCCACAGGATACTTGTAATGCTTTGAAACGCTATGCAATGATCAAGTGCCAAATGCTGTATCATGATTTTCTCTGAAAAGACATCATTTGCATCACCACCTGTTTATAGAGGCATCTGAATCACAGTCATGGCCTCATTCAGTGGAGAAGAGCTGCTAACCCTAAATTTTCTGTGAGAACAGTGATCAGCAATAGTGTCTGGAGTGAAGGACAAAAATCCACTGGCTCTCCAGGTATAGATAACTTTCTGTACCAAAAAACACAAACTTGTGCAATTTCATATTTTATTTATGAGAAATCAGATTTGCATGAAACAAACTTGCAGCAGCGAGCACATGCAGCCCTGAAGAAAAATTTAAAAACAGCCCCACAAAATGATTTTAAAAGTAGGATAGAAATAATAATTACTAAAAAACCTCTGGAAAATGCAATGAAGGTAAGAAATAGAAACAGTTTTCTTTAAATCTGAATTTGACTGAAAGCAAAAGTTTTTAAATGGATAACGCAGTCATGATTTGCTGCCATCTGGGATAGGGATATTGAAGCTAAATCTGTGTCAGAGAGCTTGCTGGTGGAGCTCAGTTGCAGAGGTCTTGGTTGCAACAGACACCAGCAATCCTGGGCCCCTTCTTCATGTTGTTGCAGACATCCATCTTCATGCACCTTCTGCCGTACATAGTACCTGTGACAGGACAAAAGGCAAACTGAAATCCACAAGACTTGCACTAAATAAAATTCTTTAATGATGGACTCATTTAAGATAAGTGCTGGGAGTGTATTTCTCTCTTGAAGTACAATGGCACATCTGAATATAATGGACAAAGACATACAGTAGAAGCACAAAGTAGACGATGTAGCAGGAACTTCATTCAGGTTTTAATTACCGTGGAGGCCAGAGAAAGTGAATGAAGCACAGGCATCCTGGTCTGGATCGCAGGTTTGCTCAACGGGTGTGCAGTTTTCTCCTTTACAGCTGTTACACTTCAGTGCCTCTCCTGGCAGGAGAAACACGCAGTTTGATGTTTTCATCATCATTCCATTGCCTTTCCATTGTGTGGCAACTTGATCATTTAGGACAGGAAGCTGACTTACCACAAGCCAAGACTAGCAGGAGGCTGACGGCAAGCATTGCGACCTTCATTCTTGGCTTCTGTATAGAGCTTTTTCTTGTGGTTTCACTGCATAAAAGAAAGACAACAAAAACTTTTCCCGTTGAACATGAAACCACTACAAACACATTTAATATAATTGTTATTAGGGATATGTCTCATAGTACAGGTCCAGTACAGATTAATTCACCAAACTTTCATTAAGTGCTCTTCTCTACAAAGTGGTACAGAGGGCTGAACAACTGAGCACACAGAAACACATAAGGGAAGTTAAACGAAAGCAACGAGGCACGAAACACAGATTGCAGTTTGCTCATGTGCTGTTCTGATTTAATGTGTCTCACAGCTGTGGAAAGGACAACAGAAAACAACCAGTAAAAATCATCCCTTACTATAATAATAATAATAATAATAATAACTTATTATTGATCTTTATGTGTCTAATTAAACTAGTCAGGTACAAATGAAAAGTTTACCTGAAATTTAAAATGTAATAAATAAAGAAAACCTGTAACAAATTATAACAAATAGACTTTTCTGAGAAAAGAAAGTAGTTCCACTGAAATAAGCTTTTATTTTATCCATCTTGCAATTCCTGTGTAATAGTTTTAAAGGTTTGGCTTTTGTAAACATATCTTTCATAAGTGGTATTTGTGTAAATACCTCTGTTTGCATATATTACCTTTAACGTGTGGTGTCATTAGGAAATTACTACTCGTTATGTATTTTTTTTTAGAAAATGTCTTCTTTCAAATATTTACTGTACCAACTAATTTAGAAATGTATGTATGTACCTGTGATCGACAGTGCAGTAAAGACATTCGTTCGTTTAATCGACCTAACCTTTCTCCATAGCAGATTACTGTGTTAAGATACTTACCGTTATTTACCTGTTTCCACAGCCATGTAATTTTTTGGAGCAATTAAGGATAAGTACCCTGCTCAAGGGGCTACAGTCAGAGGTAGAATTCAAACCTTTCACCTGCAGGTCTGAAGATACCAGCTCAAGCCATTACTGTACCTGCTGTCCCCAAAACTATAGCAGATCACAATGTGTCTCTTACCTGTGTCTAGTTCACAATCTGTAGCTGTGGTCTCCTGGCTGCTCCTTTTAAATCTATGTACAGGCAATGCTATTGGCCAGAAAAAAAACACGTCAGGAGAAATTAAACAATTTAGTCTTGTGTAATGCGGCAGAGCAGTGGGAATAAGGATGGTTTGCCTGGAAAAAAAATCACAAATACGAAACACAAATAAAAGGCTTTGCACAAATAGAAACACGACATCTTTGAAATGACCGCAAGCCAAGAACATCATCAGTCTAAGAGCTGTGCAATTTTCCTGTTTTTTAAATTAACTTTTTATAAATTTTTCTTCCATCAACGAATTCATTTCCTTATGCGAGACATATGCACGTCACATTTATGCAGCTAAGTTATAAGAAAGACTTGAGCAAAGATCTTTAAAAGCAATCAAAGTCGATACTTAAGCAAAAAACCTAACTTAAAAATAACGTAAAATTTAATTCAACGTAACTTAAACTAGCAAAGCAAAAATGCAGGATTAGGAAATGGATGCTAGAACTGAACAGGGTTGTAAAATTTTCAATGAAAAAATGTGTGTGGCTTTGGAGAGAAGCGTCTGCTAAATGAATAAATGTAAATGTAAAAAAAAATTAAGATGAATACAATAAACGTGTAGCACGTACACCTATACAACAGAGTAAAACGTCTGGCTTTGTATTCACTTTAGTACTTTTTATAATTTCAAGTCTTAGCTGTGTTCTTAAATTATAGATTTTAATTATATGTACAGTACTTAAATATTGTTAAACCCTCAGATGTTTACTACAATAAAAGTGGCAATCATTACTGTGTAATGTAATACAAGCTGGGAGGGTGACTGTTCAGTAAACATTTGTATAAACATCCCAGCTGAGCAGGTGAGCATGGTTCATTGGTAGCCTCCAGCTTAATTTACTTTCATCACATTATGCAATGAAGGAGTTACTTATTTGTTAATTCCTACAGGGAAGAAAAGAAGGATCCGAAAAGATGAAATGCCTTTTCTAAAAAACTTAAGCCTTAAGTAAATATCAATTTTTTTTTTCCATAAATAGGAAAATCCACTTTCGGGATCAAATAATAGTGAAAAAATTTACTTATTTGGCTTTGTAGCTGACATTATAGCCTTAGCAATATGTCTCATTCTGTTGCAGAGCACACACATGCAAGAAAGAGGATGCAGACCAGCTCAAAGGCATCCAGGGTGACAAGAAGAAGGACATCTACAGGAAAAGTGTACGTCTTTCAGTGATTTTCAAATGCGGCGTTACAGGGATTAAGTTATTTTCTGACATGTGGAGGATTTAGCGCAGGTCTGATTGTTCCACTTTACATTTTACAGAATTTCCATAACATATTCCGATAATTTCTATCAAACAGAGATCTGTGGAAGCTCATTAATGTGAATAATGTATTTCAAAAATATTTAACTAGTGTCATATTGAAACCCCATGTACTGCACACAGGAGGTCTTCTTTGTATTACACATCAACAAAGTAAACTGGCTCTTGAGCTCAGTAACACAACTGGGACTGTAAGTAGGTCTATTAGTGTTCAGTCACTTTTAGCAGTACATCACAATCACACACACACATTTTCAGAACCGCTTGTCCCATACGGGAAACCGGAGCCTAACCCGGCAACTCAGGGCGTAAGGCTGAAGGGGGAGGGGACACACCCAGGACGGGACACCAGTCCATCACAAGGCACCCCAAGCAGGACTCGAACCCCAGACCCACCGGAGAGCAGGACTGTGGTCCAACCCACTGCGCCACTGCGCCACCGCACCCCCGTTCACATCACAATCAATAAAATCTTAATAGTACGGACTTTTACTCGTTAGGTTCTGTAAAAGTCTTACATATACCAGTAATGAATTAAAAATACATTTCATTCCAGTATTTTTGTTACATTTGTGCTACATTAATATTCAAAATGAAAAATTTTACATGACCTCAGAATGACTGGCAATAAATAAAAGTTCTCCACAGATTCCTATTCAGTGCTAATTTTTAACAGATTCGTTCTATAAAATGCATCAGCATTCATCATCCTAACTGATCGCTAAACTGTCAAACATTTGTACCAATTAGTTTTCCTCACTTGATCATTCATAACAGAAGGAACACTGTAATAATAATAAAAAAAATAATTCAGTTATTCAGTCCTTTTGGATTTTGCTGAATTTATAATTATGTGTTTATGAACCAGTTACACTCAGACAAATGCACCTCCAAACAATTATTCATGAAGAAACACCTAACAATGGAAATTCAAAGACTCAGTGAAGCCAAAGTTGTTAATATCTGAAAGACATACAGAACATACGGGTCTCCAGGACATCTGAGTGTTTTCGAGTAACCAGGGGATTGATATTAATAAAAACCTCTCTCTACATATGAAGCAGACTGAGTTCAGAAAAATACACATTAACATTAATGTTTAGATCCACCATCATGACTTTATATATTACATCAATATATCTGTATTTATGATTCATTCACAAATGAACTGGATATTCAGGTCTATCTGTTCTGCTGTTGACCTTCATCCCTTTGCCAGCATCTAGATGTAAATGTTTATTTAATATTTTTGTAAATTCTAATGTAAATTTATTCCTCTGGCATTGCAGTAGTATCACGATAGGACATGTAAGAAAGCTCTCGACCTGTGACCTTGTTCCTCACAAGCTGTTCCCTATATACTATTCATGTTGGCTACCTATAGCTGAAACACAGAGGGACTACTCTGGTAAAACTCATGTTATCAAAAGGGATCATCACTGAGGTGGGAGGTTTCTTATGTGGGGGTTAAAATACAAACATGTGACACTCTCATTGTTTTGTGGCTTTTTACTGATAGCATTATGACACAAATACACAAGTTGTGTCTCCCCTTTCTCAGAAATGTCAATAAACTGGAATATGTGTGGCAGCAACCACCCACCATCACTACGCTTTGTCAGTGTTGCACTACCTAGAGTGCATTGCTTGGCTACGAATGGTGTGTCAAGACTGCACAGCTGTCCATGTTCACCTCATATTCCTAGGCCAATACAACCCACAGTGAATGGAATTGTGACAAATAACTGAATTCCACTGAGCTCGATTTATTGTTACAGAGCACTCCTCGCACACAGTGGCACAGAGCGCTGAACTAAGGCATAAGACAAATAGCTGGATATATATCAAATTACCACGGCATACATGCAGTTATTAAAGCTGTAAGTAAGCCTAATAATCAGCTATCCACCCTCATTTCTAGATGTGTAAGAATGCCAAAGTTTGAAATAAGAAGTTGTTTTGTATGAAAAATGCTACACAGGTGTTGGTGTTTTGTGATGAAAATGTAGCAGGTTTTGTACTTGGGAAAAATGTTTTTGCGTTTTGCATGAAATGATGCTGTTAATGAATCAACTAATTAAACAGCTAAAGAGAATAATTAAGTCAATTCAGATTACATGTATCATAAATAAATGTACTTTTGCAACAATAATCTGTTTGGTGATAGTAACTGTGAGGGCATGCCCATTGGTACATTAAATGTTCAGCAATTATATATGGAGATTAAGGATACAAGATCTTTCTGGATCAGGTCTTCAGAGCAGCTTAAATTCCTTTTACTGGGATGCCCACGGAGTGAAAGGTCTGACCTGGAGACGGTCTCACACTAAAACCACAGTGAAAGTTATTTGAGTCTACATCCAGTTGACCTAATTGCGTGGAATTTATTTAATAGGCAAGACCTTCAAGTTTGCTCTGGATTGATCAATGTTAAAACTGAATGATTTGGGGTTGTATAATCAAGAAAAATACAGAAGTGAGATCCTTTTGGTGTCCAGGTAGACTCATGATGAGCCGATGCGAAAACCTACAGTAGAAGTGATTTACACAATTACTGGACGTAATGGTTGAGCAAGAATAACGAAGAAGCCATTCTTACACAAGGCCTTAGTGGAAGATATTTTTTAAACTGTTATTAATGGTTATGTACAAAGTCCATCATTTCAACATCATAATAAACCTCATAAAATGTGTCAATATTTCATCATTATTTAGTTAACAAAAACATTTACCCAGTCTCACACCCTGATAGGTAGCAATGTGTGTTAAAGCAGTTTGTCCAGAACACAGTTAAGAAAACAAACATCTTTCTGCATTAATTGTGCCACAGGTTATATTCCTGGGATCAATTCCAAAATACCTTGATAAACCAGAACAATTATGCATCATGTGAGGATGTGTGAACGAACTCCAAAAAGCAAATAAATGCAATTTCTGGTTCAGTTATTTGGGGTTGGTAATTGACAGTGATGTGCCAGCTTGCTCTGTGGGTAATGGGCAAGGCACTGTGTGGTGCAGAGAGACTCTTTCCATCACAGTATGAGTAGTTCTCACTTAGTGATCAAACCTGTGCTGGTGACTGCTGAGTCAAAGGGTATCTCCCCAGCTGGAGAAAAGATCTGACTGGATCGACTACATGATCCAGCGCAGTGCTGTAGAACTCCCACTGGTGACTGAGATGTGGAGGTTTCCATTTAAATGTTTATTGTCATATTTTCCTTTTGCTGTTCCATTTTTCACACACACACACACACACATTTTCAGAACCGCTTGTCCCTTACGGGGTCACGGGGAACCGGAGCCTACCCGGCAACACAGGGCGTAAGGCTGGAGGGGGAAGGGACACACCCAGGACGGGACGCCAGTCCGCCGCAAGGCACCCCAAGCGGGACTTGAATCCCAGACCCACCGAAGAGCAGGACTGCGGTCCAACCCACTGCACCACCGCACCCCCTTCCATTTTTCATTGTTTGTAAAATCTCTTATGTTTTAAATATATTTCTCTGATCCAAATTTTTTTTTTTTTGCCAAGTAATTCATTACATCTGAACGCTGTAACTGTAAAGCAATTGTTCTACAAACTATGGGAAAGTCGGGAAAGTTATAAAGGAGCCTAACCATGAATTGGGCCATTTTATCTAGAGTTTAAGTTGAAATTGTGAAAGGTACTAAAGTGAATACAAAGCCTAAATTTTTGCTCTATTGTATAAATGTATGTGCTACACTTTTATTGTATTCAGTGTGAGAGAAAATTGTGTCTATTGTTCCTTTATTTTTTGTAAGGACCTTTGTTCACCTTTGAACTATGAATTAGGATTTGTGATTGCTGCAAAAATGTGTGGTGCGAGTGGTAGGGCTGTGTCTGCAAGGACACACTAGAACCGCACCTGGTCTGCTGCTGCGTAAAGACAAGATAGCAACACCGCGTGAAGGAAACTTTCCCGTGGGAAAGGAGGAACTAACCCCCACACCCCCACAGGAGGAACACACAAACGGAAGAAGTCATAAAAGACTAAAGTCATAGACTGAACTAATGGCAATTATTAACCCTACCCTGTGGCGTATAAGTATCTGTATTATGCTTGCCCGTGGTGTGACTCTCCCAGGAGACTCACCCGTGCGCACGTATTGCATTAAATGCTTCTGTAACGGAGAGAGAAGTTGATGTTGATGTTGTTCTTTCCTACCACATCAGCTTAATGTTATTTAATGGAAAACACCTTGTATTGCCTTCTGTATTGTATATTTGTATTGTCATTCCCATTGTGTCACGTCCCCGGGAACAAGCAGATTAGACACAAGCGTTGCCAATCAATGAGATCCAGGATATAATCAATGAGATCCAGGATATAAGGAGCTCTGTGACAACGACACAATAAGATACTGGCAGAATACTGTTGATGAAGTGATGAACCTTGTTGCTGTTGTTGCCTGTTCACATGCATTTCACTTTGTACTGTTACATTGTTTTGGTTCAGTACTATTCAACTTAACACTTTCTGTTTGAACTAGATTAGGTGCTGGGAAAGGCCTACCGGTATCTGTTTGTTATTAACATTTTTATCAAAGTATAAGTATGCAATTGGTTGTTAAATACATTTGTTTTCAAAAATCATCTCTCTAAACCTTTTGCTTACCATTCAGCTATCTGGCATTCTGTAGTGTTTGGTACCTTGTATTGCAAACAGGATGGCGTGAACCATTTGGGGTATTTTTAGGTGGGAGTCCTTGGGCACAACCAACTTGACAGGGGTGTTTTACTGTGCAATGGGATAAATGTTTCTATAAGTTGTAACACAGGGATATTTATACTAGAAGAATGTTTTGTATGGCTTGTATGTGTTTGTTTTTATGTTGGATGTAATTTTTGGGGTAAATGCACTTTGGAATAGTTGAGGCTGTTATGGTGTAACCAGAAGTCTGTCCTCTGCACTTCTATAACTGTCTGGTTTGGCTCAGTTACGAAATCAGACATCACAAGATTACAGTGGATAGTTCGGACTGCTGGAAGAATCATCGACAGAAACCCCCCTCCCGCTCTCCAAGAACTATACTCATCCAGTAAAAGGGCTAGCAAAATCATTCTAGACCCCTCACATCCAGGCCACTTCCTCTTCGAACCTTTGCCCTCTGGCCGGCGCTACAGAGCACTGAGCACCAGGACAGCCAGGCACAAGAAAAGTTTTTCCCCAAGCCATCTACCTCATGAACAGTTAAATCCCCCCAGAGAGTAAACCAGTGCAATACACAACGCTATTTATATTTATAATTATATCTATTTATCACATCATACGTCTTACGCACATTCCCTTGCATTTGTATAGAACATACCTGTACATACATATGGTGTCTAGTGAATATTTTTTTGTATATTGTGTACTTTATATTTTTCATATATTTTTCATCCTTTATTCACATATTCTATCTCCTCATCTGTGTCTTGTCACTGTCATTCTGTCTGTGCTGTGGAAGTTTCTGTCACCAAGACAAATTCCTTGTATGTGTGAACATACTTGGCAATAAAGCTGATTCTGATTACTGCTATATAAGCTTGTATTAGGTTACTAGTGTATGGTGGCCAATTGATGCAAACTTATGCAGACAGGCACTCACACAGCAAATAGGAGAGTTGTGTATTGCTGTTGGTGCAAGGGGTTAAGTCCATGGCTCATAGGCCTTATGTTCTTTTGTAATTTAATGTTTGCTTTTGTATTTGGTTGGGGTTAATGTGTTTTGAAGAACATCTTTTATGTAAAAAAATAAACCTTTTTGGTCCAACTACTTCAATTCTCTACTGCTGCCTCCGTCTGTCATCCATACCCTCACAGCAGATTCTTGCAATTGCCTTTGTGCCCTTGCAGTCTCAGCGGCTTTCCTCTATGTGCCTTGCCTGTTCTGTACGACTACCGAGTTTGGATTGTCTGCATTGTGACGTTCATGCCCAAAAAGACCTTCGCCTGTTCCTGACCTTGATCTTGTCTTGTCCTTCAAACCTGGTTGGAAGAAAAAAACCAACCCGCGATTGGGTCCTCAACCTACCTGTCTGTCTCCAGTCCGTCTGCCGCCGTGACACACTGATATATATTGTGGCATGCTGCGTTCTGGGTTCAGATGGGTAAAGAAAGGAGCATAAACAGCGTTCATTACGAACGTTTATTGAAACAGCGGCACACAGGGAAATAACGCTCTGGGTCCAAGGGTCTCTAGTTTTCAAGGAGCTTTTTCTTTTTTTTTCTTTTTATGGATCAGAATGGATTACCAGCCCACCAAAGGTGTCTGGTTCTACACACTGTCCACCTTGACAGGTAGAAATTTCTCCATTCATCATTTCCGACAATCAAAATCTTTATTCAATAAACACTCCAAAAACTGTCATACCAATAATATAATCAAAAATGAAACAAAATTAAAAAACCAACTAATATAATGTCTTTATAAAACCAACTAATATAATGTCTGCATCCCCTCCGTGAACCGCCACCTTACCGTGGTGGAGGGGTTTGAGTGCCTGAATGAGTCCAGGAGCTATGTTGCCTGGGGATATATGCCCCTGGTAGGGTCTCCCATGGCAAACAGGTCCTGGATGACAGACGAGACAAAGCGCGGTTCAAAAACCCCTTATGAAGAAAAAATCAAGGCTTTCGTTTACCCCGCCCTGTACGGGGTCACCGGGGCCCCACCCTGGAGCCAGGCCTGGGGGGGGGGGGCTCGCATGCGAGCGCCTGGTGGCCAGGTCTATGCCCACGGGGCCTGGCCGGGCTCAGCCCGAAGCCATGACGTGGAGCCGCTCTTCAGTGGGCTCACCACCTGCCGGAGAGACCGTAAGGGGCCGGTGCATTGTGATTTGGGCGGTGGTCGGGGCCGAGTGCCCGGCCGACCCAAACCTCGGGCGCCAACTCTGGTTTTTGGGACTTGGAATGTCACCTCACTGGCGGGGAAGGAGCCTGAGCTGGTGTGGGAAGTTGAGAGATACCGTCTAGATATAGTCGGGCTCACTTCCACTCACAGCTTGGGTTCTGGAACCACTCTTCTCGACCAAGGGTGGACTCTCCACTATTCTGGCGTTGCCCAGGGTGAGAGGCGGCGGGTGGGTGTGGGCTTATTAATAGCCCCCCAGTTCAGCCGCCATGTGTTGGAGTCTACCCCGGTGAATGAGAGGGTCATCTCCCTGCACCTTCGGGTCAGGGAACAGTCTCTCACTGTCGTTTGTGCTTATGCGCCTAGTGGCAGTGTAGAGTACCCGGCCTTCTTGGAGTCCCTGGGGGGCGTGCTGGAAAGCGCTCCCACTAGGGACTCTGTCGTTCTACTGGGGGACTTGAACGCCCACGTGGGCAGCGACAGTAACACCTGGAGGGGCGTGATTGGGAGGAACGGCCTCCCTGATCTGAACCCGAGCGGTGAGTTGTTATTGGATTTCTATGCTAGTCACGGTTTGTCCATAACGAACACCATGTTCATGCATAACGGTGTCCATCAGTGCACTTGGCACCAGGACACCCTAGGTCGGAGGTCGATGATGGACTTTGTAGTTGTTTCTTCTGACCTTCGGCCATATGTCTTGGACACTCGGGTGAAGAGAGGGGATGAACTGTCAACTGATCACCACCTGGTGGTGAGTTGGATTCGATGGCAGGGGAAAAAGCTGGACAGACCTGGCAGGCCCAAACGCATAGTGAGGGTCTGTTGGGAACGTTTGGCTGAGGCCCCTGTCAGAGAGGTCTTCAACTCCCACCTCCGACAGAGCTTCAACCAGGTCCCAAGGGAGGTGGGGGACATTGAGTCTGAATGGACTATGTTCCACACCTCCATCGTCGGGGCAGCGATTCGGAGCTGCGGCCATAAGGTCTCCGGTGCCTGTCGTGGCGGCAATCCCCGAACACGGTGGTGGACACCGAAGGTAAGGGATGCCGTCAAGCTGAAGAAGGAGTTCTATTGGGCCTGGCTGGCTCATGGGACTCCTGAAGCAACTGACGGGTACCGACGGGCCAAACAGAGCGCGGCTCTGGCAGTCGCCCCGGCAAAAACTCGGGCTTGGGAGGAGTTCGGTGAGGCCATGGAGGAAGACTTTCGGTCGGCCTCAAAGAGATTCTGGCAAACCGTCCGGCGACTCAGAGGGGGGAAGCGGTGTTCCACAAACACTGTTTACAGTGGAAGTGGTGCGCTGCTGACCTCAGCTGAGGATGTCCTCGGGCGGTGGAAGGGGTACTTTGAGGATCTCCTCAATTCCTCCGACACGCCTTCCGTAGAGGAAGCTGAGGCTGGGGACTCGGAGGGGGACTCGTCCATTACCCTGGCTGAAGTTGCTGAGGTAGTCAAAAAACTCCTCGGTGGCAAGGCTCCGGGGGTGGATGAGATCCGCCCCGAGTTTCTCAAGTCTCTGGATGTTGTGGGGCTGTCTTGGCTGACACGCCTCTGCAGCATTGCGTGGAGTTCGGGGATGGTGCCTCTGGACTGGCAGACCGGGGTGGTGGTCCCTCTTTTTAAGAAGGGGGACCGGAGATTGTGTTCCAACTACAGGGGGATCACACTCCTTAGCCTCCCTGGGAAAGTCTATGCCGGGGTACTGGAGAGGAGAATCCGACCGATAGTCGAACCTCGGATTCAGGAGGAGCAATGCGGTTTTCGCCCCTGCCGTGGTACACTGGACCAGCTCTATACCCTCACTAGGGTGCTGGAGGGTTCATGGGAGTTTGCCCAACCAGTCCATATGTGTTTTGTGGACCTGGAGAAGGCATTCGACCGTGTCCCTCGTGGCGTCCTGTGGGAGGTACTTCGGGATTATAGGGTTTGGGGCTCTCTGCTACAGGCTGTTCGTTCCCTGTATGACCGGAGCAGGAGCTTGGTTCGCATTGCCAGCAGTAAGTCAGACCATTTCCCGGTGCATGTTGGACTCCGCCAGGGCTGCCCTTTGTCACCAATTCTGTTCATTATCTTTATGGACAGAATTTCTAGGCGCAGCCAGGGAACGGAGGGTGTCTGTTTTGGTGGCCGCAAGATCTCGTCTCTGCTTTTTGCGGACAATGTGGTCCTGTTGGCTTCATCAAGTCAAGACTTGCAGCGTGCACTGGGGAGGTTTGCAGCCAAGTGCGAAGCGGCAGGGATGAGAATCAGCACCTCCAAATCCAAGACCATGGTTCTCAGTCGGAAAAAGGTGGATTGCCCCCTCCGGGTTAGGGGGGAGCTCCTCCCTCAAGTGGAGGAGTTTAAGTATCTCGGGGTCTTGTTCACGAGTGAGGGAAAAATGGAGCGGCAGGTTGACAGACGAATCGGTGCGGCGTCCGCAGTAATGCGGTCGTTGTACCGGTCTGTTGTGGTGAAGAAGGAGCTGAGTCGTAAGGGGAAGCTCTCAATTTACCGGTCGATCTACGTTCCTACCCTCACCTATGGTCATGAACTCTGGATCATGACCGAAAGAATGAGATCGCGGATACAAGCGGCAGAAATGAGTTTCCTCCACAGAGTGGCTGGGCGCACCCTTAGGGATAGGGTGAGGAGCTCAGTCACCCGGGAGGAGCTCGGAGTAGAGCCGCTGCTCCTCCGCATCGAGAGGAGCCAATTGAGGTGGCTCGGGCATCTGTTCCGGATGCCTCCTGGACGCCTCCCTGGGGAGGTGTTCCGGGCTTGTCCCACTGGAAGGAGGCCTCGGGGCAGACCCAGGACATGTTGGAGAGACTATGTCTCCCGGCTGGCCTGGGAACGCCTTGGGGTTTCCCCAGAGGAACTGGAGGAGGTGTGCGGGGAGAGGGAAGTCTGGAGGACTCTGCTCGGACTGCTGCCCCCGCAACCCGGCCCTGGATAGCGGAGGAAGATGGATGGATGGATAATGTCTGTATGACAGGACCTTTAAAGCACTAAAAGAGATATCCCAAGGCTTGAAACCATAAATAATTAAAAGGAACTTACCCAGTAACTCCAGTACCGCTCAAGAGGGGTGGTTCCCTGGCCTGTTCCCAGGGTGTTACCATACATCTTACCTACCCTTCTTGGGTGTTTTCCTTTTCACAACACATCTCCCCTATTGATATTTTAGTAAAACAGAGGAATTGTACTGTGGTATGCCTGGGCGAATGGTATGGGAGAGGGGAGAGGTAAGGACTGGCCAAGCCTGGTGCTAATAACTGCTATTTCAAACTGTAGCAGACCCAGCCGAGTGATGGCCAAGACTTGACTGCTGATGGTTTAGTTGATTTATTGAAACTAACTTGACAACCTCCACCAACGTAAGAGCTGGTATAAAAAAAAAGCACAAATATTTAGCATTTAGCTTCCGTTCAGTCCATCAGCAATATTATCAGAGTACGTTAAAGACAGAGCCGTAACATAACCATCTCATTTCCATGGACAAAACAAGTACAATTTACATAAAAAAAAAAGAGAAAACATTTACAGCAATATACATGTACAAACCTTGTCTTGTGTCTCTTCGGAGGGTTGCGAATCCTTATATAAAACAAATTATTTAGTTCTTGCAGCACGCAACTAACCACAAGCTGGGATAAGTTATATCTGCGCGCCAACCGCATTAAACTAACTCGTCAAATCTAAGTGCAGGGCTCTTGGGAATACAAGACCGTGTCAAAATAAAAGCTCCCCCCTTATAATGACCGCATGCCATTGCAATTATATGACAAAATAAAAGTACAAATAGAAAAGGAAAAATTTAGCAAAGGTATTCACAAAGGAAGACAAGTTTTAAACATCAACTGGGGTCCTTTACACAAACCCTGTGCCCAACAGTGAGGGAAAGAAATGTAGAAGGTACAAGAGACGAATGATACATGTACCCACTCGGAGAAGGAAGCACAGACGACCTCGTCCAACCCCAACCGCATCCCAAGACCCCCCCCCCCCCCACTGTACCACTTCCCAGTATAAAGCCAGTATATACATATATCAATGAAAGTACACATGTACAATAAAAAAGACGATACAAAGTGTCTTCCATTAAATAACATTAAGCTGAATACAATAAAAGTGTAGCACATACATTTATACAATAGAGCAAAAATTTAGGCTTTGTATTCACTTTAGTACCTTTCACAATTTCAACTTAAACTCTAGATAAAATGGCCCAATTCATGGTTAGGCTCCTTTATAACTTTCCCGACTTTCCCATAGTTTGTAGAACAATTGCTTTACAGTTACAGCGTTCAGATGTAATGAATTACTTGGCAAAAAAAAAAAAAATTTGGATCAGAGAAATATATTTAAAACATAAGAGATTTTACAAACAATGAAAAATGGAACAGCAAAAGGAAAATATGACAATAAACATTTAAATGGAAACCTCCACATCTCAGTCACCAGTGGGAGTTCCACAGCACTGCGCTGGATCATGTAGTCGATCTAGTCAGATCTTTTCTCCAGCTGGGGAGATACCCTTTGACTCGGCAGTCACCAGCGCAGGTTTCATCAATAAGTGAGAACTACTCATACTGTGATGGAAAGAGTCTCTCTGCACCACACAGTGCCTTGCCCATTACCCACAGAGCAAGCTGGCACATCACTGTCAATTACCAACCCCAAATAACTGAACCAAGAAATTGCATTTATTTGCTTTTTGGAGTTCGTTCACACATCCTCACATGATGCATAATTGTTCTGGTTTAGCAAGGTATTTTGGAATTGAGCCCAGGAATATAACCTGTGGCACAACTAATGCAGAAAGATATTTGTTTTCTTAACTGTGCTCAGGACAAACAGATATAACATGCATTGCTACCTGTCAGGGTGTGAAACTGGGCAAATATTTCTGTTAACTAAATAATGCTGAAATATTGACACATCTTATGAGGTTTATTATGATGTTGAAATGATGTACTTTGTACATACCCGTTAATAACAGTTTAAAAAATATCTTCCACTAAGGCCTTGTGTAAGAATGGCTTCTTCGTTATTCTTGCTCAACTATTACGTCCAGTAATTGTGTAAATCACTTCTACTGTAGGTTTTCGCATCGGATCATCATGAGTCTACCTGGACACCAAAAGGATCTCACTTCTGTATTTTTCTTGATTATACAACCCCAAATCATTCAGTTTTAACATTGATCAATCCAGAGCAAACTTGAAGGTCTTGCTTATTAAATAAATTCCACGCAATTAGGTCAACTGGATGTAGACTCAAATAACTTTCACTGTGGTTTTAGTGTGAGACCGTCTCCAGGTCAGACCTTTCACTCCGTGGGCATCCCAGTAAAAGGAATTTAAGCTGCTCTGAAGACCTGATCCAGAAAGATCTTGTATCCTTAATCTCCATATATAATTGCTGAACATTTAATGTACCAATGGGCATGCCCTCACAGTTACTATCACCAAACAGATTATTGTTGCAAAAGTACATTTATTTATGGTACATGTAATCTGAATTAACTTAATTATTCTCTTTAGCTGTTTAATTAGTTGATTCATTAACAGCATCATTTCATGCAAAACGCAAAAACATTTTTCCCAAGTACAAAACCTGCTACATTTTCATCACAAAACACCAACACCTGTGTAGCATTTTTCATACAAAACAACTTCTTATTTCAAACTTTGGCATTCTTACACATCTAGAAATGAGGGTGGATAGCTGATTATTAGGCTTACTTACAGCTTTAATAACTGCATGTATGCCGTGGTAATTTGATATATATCCAGCTATCTATTTGTCTTATGCCTTAGTTCAGCGCTCTGTGCCACTGTGTGCGAGGAGTGCTCTGTAACAATAAATCGAGCTCAGTGGAATTCAGTTATTTGTCACAATTCCATTCACTGTGGGTTGTGTTGGCCTAGGAATATGAGGTGAACATGGACAGCTGTGCAGTCTTGACACACCATTCGTAGTCAAGCAATGCACTCTAGGTAGTGCAACACTGACAAAGGGTAGTGATGGTGGGTGGTTGCTGCCACACATATTCCAGTTTATTGACATTTCTGAGAAAGGGGAGACACAACTTGTGTATTTGTGTCATAATGCTATCAGTAAAAAGCCACAAAACAATGAGAGTGTCACATGTTTGTATTTTAACCCCCACATAAGAAACCTCCCACCTCAGTGATGATCCCTTTTGATAACATGAGTTTTACCAGAGTAGTCCCTCTGTGTTTCAGCTATAGGTAGCCAACATGAATAGTATATAGGGAACAGCTTGTGAGGAACAAGGTCACAGGTCGAGAGCTTTCTTACATGTCCTATCGTGATACTATTGCAATGCCAGAGGAATAAATTTACATTAGAATTTACAAAAATATTAAATAAACATTTACATCTAGATGCTGGCAAAGGGATGAAGGTCAACAGCAGAATAGATAGACCTGAATATCCAGTTCATTTGTGAATGAATCATAAATACAGATATATTGATGTAATATATAAAGTCATGATGGTGGATCTAAACATTAATGTTAATGCTCAGTATTTCTCTGAACTCAGTCTGCTTCATATGTAGAGAGAGGTTTTTATTAATATCAATCCCCTGGTTACTCGAAAACACTCAGATGTCCTGGAGACCCGTATGTTCTGTATGTCTTTCAGATATTAACAACTTTGGCTTCACCGAGTCTTTGAATTTCCATTGTTAGGTGTTTCTTCATGAATAATTGTTTGGAGGTGCATTTGTCTGAGTGTAACTGGTTCATAAACACATAATTATAAATTCAGCAAAATCCAAAAGGACTGAATAACTGAATTATTTTTTTTATTATTATTACAGTGTTCCTTCTGTTATGAATGATCAAGTGAGGAAAACTAATTGGTACAAATGTTTGACAGTTTAGCGATCAGTTAGGATGATGAACGCTGATGCATTTTATAGAATGAATCTGTTAAAAATTAGCACTGAATAGGAATCTGTGGAGAACTTTTATTTATTTCCAGTCATTCTGAGGTCATGTAAAATTTTTCATTTTGAATATTAATGTAGCACAAATGTAACAAAAATACTGGAATGAAATGTATTTTTAATTCATTACTGGTATATGTGGTGCGGTGGCGCAGTGGGTTGGACCGCAGTCCTGCTCTCCGGTGGGTCTGGGGTTCGAGTCCCGCTTGGGGTGCCTTGTGACGGACTGGCGTCCCGTCCTGGGTGCGTCCCCTTCCCCCTCCGGCCTTACGCCCTGTGTTGCCGGGTAGGCTCCGGTTCCCCGTGACCCCGTACGGGACAAGCGGTTCTGAAAATGTGTGTGTGTGTGTGTACTGGTATATGTAAGACTTTTACAGAACCTAATGAGTAAAAGTCCGTACTATTAAGATTTTATTGATTGTGATGTGAACGGGGGTGCGGTGGCGCAGTGGCGCAGTGGGTTGGACCACGGTCCTGCTCTCCGGTGGGTCTGGGGTTCGAGTCCCGCTTGGGGTGCCTTGTGATGGACTGGTGTCCCGTCCTGGGTGTGTCCCCTCCCCCTCCAGCCTTACGCCCTGAGTTGCCGGGTTAGGCTCCGGTTCCCCGTGACCCCGTATGGGACAAGCGGTTCTGAAAATGTGTGTGTGTGTGTGTGATTGTGATGTACTGCTAAAAGTGACTGAACACTAATAGACCTACTTACAGTCCCAGTTGTGTTAATGAACTCAAGAGCCAGTTTACTTTGTTGATGTGTAATACAAAGAAGACCTCCTGTGTGCAGTACATGGGGTTTCAATATGACACTAGTTAAATATTTTTGAAATACATTATTCACATTAATGAGCTTCCACAGATCTCTGTTTGATAGAAATTATCGGAATATGTTATGGAAATTCTGTAAAATGTAAAGTGGAACAATCAGACCTGCGCTAAATCCTCCACATGTCAGAAAATAACTTAATCCCTGTAACGCCGCATTTGAAAATCACTGAAAGACGTACACTTTTCCTGTAGATGTCCTTCTTCTTGTCACCCTGGATGCCTTTGAGCTGGTCTGCATCCTCTTTCTTGCATGTGTGTGCTCTGCAACAGAATGAGACATATTGCTAAGGCTATAATGTCAGCTACAAAGCCAAATAAGTAAATTTTTTCACTATTATTTGATCCCGAAAGTGGATTTTCCTATTTATGGAAAAAAAAAATTGATATTTACTTAAGGCTTAAGTTTTTTAGAAAAGGCATTTCATCTTTTCGGATCCTTCTTTTCTTCCCTGTAGGAATTAACAAATAAGTAACTCCTTCATTGCATAATGTGATGAAAGTAAATTAAGCTGGAGGCTACCAATGAACCATGCTCACCTGCTCAGCTGGGATGTTTATACAAATGTTTACTGAACAGTCACCCTCCCAGCTTGTATTACATTACACAGTAATGATTGCCACTTTTATTGTAGTAAACATCTGAGGGTTTAACAATATTTAAGTACTGTACATATAATTAAAATCTATAATTTAAGAACACAGCTAAGACTTGAAATTATAAAAAGTACTAAAGTGAATACAAAGCCAGACGTTTTACTCTATTGTATAGGTGTACGTGCTACACGTTTATTGTATTCATCTTAATTTTTTTTTACATTTACATTTATTCATTTAGCAGACGCTTCTCTCCAAAGCCACACACATTTTTTCATTGAAAATTTTACAACCCTGTTCAGTTCTAGCATCCATTTCCTAATCCTGCATTTTTGCTTTGCTAGTTTAAGTTACGTTGAATTAAATTTTACGTTATTTTTAGGTTAGGTTTTTTGCTTAAGTATCGACTTTGATTGCTTTTAAACACCTTTGCTCAAGTCTTTCTTATAACTTAGCTGCATAAATGTGACGTGCATATGTCTCGCATAAGGAAATGAATTCGTTGATGGAAGAAAAATTTATAAAAAGTTAATTTAAAAAACAGGAAAATTGCACAGCTCTTAGACTGATGATGTTCTTGGCTTGCGGTCATTTCAAAGATGTCGTGTTTCTATTTGTGCAAAGCCTTTTGTTTGTGTTTCGTATCTGTGATTTTTTTTCCAGGCAAACCATCCTTATTCCCACTGCTCTGCCACATTACACAAGACTAAATTGTTTAATTTCTCCTGACGTGTTTTTTTTCTGGCCAATAGCATTGCCTGTACATAGATTTAAAAGGAGCAGCCAGGAGACCACAGCTACAGATTGTGAACTAGACACAGGTAAGAGACACATTGTGATCTGCTATAGTTTTGGGGACAGCAGGTACAGTAATGGCTTGAGCTGGTATCTTCAGACCTGCAGGTGAAAGGTTTGAATTCTACCTCTGACTGTAGCCCCTTGAGCAGGGTACTTATCCTTAATTGCTCCAAAAAATTACATGGCTGTGGAAACAGGTAAATAACGGTAAGTATCTTAACACAGTAATCTGCTATGGAGAAAGGTTAGGTCAATTAAACGAACGAATGTCTTTACTGCACTGTCGATCACAGGTACATACATACATTTCTAAATTAGTTGGTACAGTAAATATTTGAAAGAAGATATTTTCTAAAAAAAAATACATAACGAGTAGTAATTTCCTAATGACACCACACGTTAAAGGTAATATATGCAAACAGAGGTATTTACACAAATACCACTTATGAAAGATATGTTTACAAAAGCCAAACCTTTAAAACTATTACACAGGAATTGCAAGATGGATAAAATAAAAGCTTATTTCAGTGGAACTACTTTCTTTTCTCAGAAAAGTCTATTTGTTATAATTTGTTACAGGTTTTCTTTATTTATTACATTTTAAATTTCAGGTAAACTTTTCATTTGTACCTGACTAGTTTAATTAGACACATAAAGATAACACACACACACACACACACACATTTTCAGAACCGCTTGTCCCTTACGGGGTCACGGGGAACCGGAGCCTACCCGGCAACACAGGGCGTAAGGCCAGAGGGGGAAGGGGACACACCCAGGACAGGACGCCAGTCTGCCGCAAGGCACCCCAAGCGGGACTTGAACCCCAGACCCACCGAAGAGCAGGACTGCGGTCCAACCCACTGCGCCACCGCACCCCCCAACATAAAGATAAATAATAAGTTATTATTATTATTATTATTATTATTATAGTAAGGGATGATTTTTGCTGGTTGTTTTCTGTTGTCCTTTCCACAGCTGTGAGACACATTAAATCAGAACAGCACATGAGCAAACTGCAATCTGTGTTTCGTGCCTCGTTGCTTTCGTTTAACTTCCCTTATGTGTTTCTGTGTGCTCAGTTGTTCAGCCCTCTGTACCACTTTGTAGAGAAGAGCACTTAATGAAAGTGTGGTGAATTAATCTGTACTGGACCTGTACTATGAGACATATCCCTAATAACAATTATATTAAATGTGTTTGTAGTGGTTTCATGTTCAACGGGAAAAGTTTTTGTTGTCTTTCTTTTATGCAGTGAAACCACAAGAAAAAGCTCTATACAGAAGCCAAGAATGAAGGTCGCAATGCTTGCCGTCAGCCTCCTGCTAGTCTTGGCTTGTGGTAAGTCAGCTTCCTGTCCTAAATGATCAAGTTGCCACACAATGGAAAGGCAATGGAATGATGATGAAAACATCAAACTGCGTGTTTCTCCTGCCAGGAGAGGCACTGAAGTGTAACAGCTGTAAAGGAGAAAACTGCACACCCGTTGAGCAAACCTGCGATCCAGACCAGGATGCCTGTGCTTCACTCACTTTCTCTGGCCCCCACGGTAATTAAAACCTGAATGAAGTTCCTGCTACATCGTCTACTTTGTGCTTCTACTGTATGTCTTTGTCCATTATATTCAGATGTGCCATTGTACTTCAAGAGAGAAATACACTCCCAGCACTTATCTGAAATGAGTCCATCATTAAAGAATTTTATTTAGTGCAAGTCTTGTGGATTTCAGTTTGCCTTTTGTCCTGTCACAGGTACTATGTACGTCAGAAGGTGCATGAAGATGGATGTCTGCAACAACAAGAAGAAGGGGCCCAGGATTGCTGGTGTCTGTTGCAACCAAGACCTCTGCAACTTAGCTCCACCAGCAAGCTCTCTGACAGAAATTCAGCTTCAATGGCCCCTTTACAAATGGTAGCGAATCATGACTGCGTTATCCATTTAAAAACTTTTGCTTTCAGTCAAATTCAGATTTAAAGAAAACTGTTTCTATTTCTTACCTTCATTGCACTTTGCTGAGCTTTTTTCGTAATGATCATTATTCCTATCCTACTTTTAAAATTGCTTTCTGGGGCTGTTCTTAAATTTTTCTTTATGCATGCATGTGCTCCGTGCTGCAAGTTTGTTTCATGCAAATCTGATTTCTCATAAATAAAATATGAAATTGCACAAGTTTATGTTTTTTGGCACAGAAAGTTATCTGCACCTGGAGAGCCAGTGGATTTTTGTCCTTCACTCCAGACACTATTGCTGATCACTGTTCTCACAGAAAATTTAGGGTTAGCAGCTCTTCTCCACTGAATGAGGCCATGACTGTGATTCAGATGCCTCTATAAACAGGTGGTGATGCAAATGATGTCTTTTCAGAGAAAATCATGATACAGCATTTGGCACTCGATCATTGTATAGCGTTTCAAAGCATTACAAGTATCCTGTGGCAAACTGGCTAAAAAGCACACTAAATTTAAAAATTTGCTTTTGTTTTCAGTGTGAAATCTACCTATTGGTTAGCTCCTAAAAACTCTTCATGTATGGAATGTGTCACAATTTCTCCAGCTAGACCGATTTTCACACCAAGATGGTGGCAATGTGACCCCCGTGACTGACTTCTCTTAAAACCAAGAAGTTTACATTTATTCATTTAGCAAACATCTTTGTAGGGGTGCGGTGGCGCAGTGGCGCAGTGGGTTGGACCCCAGTCCTGCTTTCCGGTGGGTCTGGGGTTCAAATCCCGCTTGGGGTGCCTTGTGGCGGGCTGGCATCCCGTCCTGGGTGTGTCCCCTTCCAGCCTTATGCCCTGTGTTACCGGGTAGGCTCCGTGACCCCGTCTGGGACAAGCGGTTCTGAAAATGACCAAACAATTTTGTCCAAAGCAGATTCCAATGAACACTATGTAGTAGTATCAGCCCATACCTTATTCACCCAAGGTAACTTACACTTCTAGAAACAGTATTTACAATGAGTCACTCATTCATCTACTGTTGAAACACACTTTCTTTCTGTCATTCACACACACTAGAGGTGATTTCATTCGCCAATCACGTGAGCAGCATGTCGTTGGCCTGTGGGAGCAAACCCTCACACCCAAAGTGAGGATCAAGCCCATATCCTCTCATACCACCGAGGTGCTGTGAGACAGCAACTCTACTCTCTGTGATACAGTACTGCTGTTTAAAGCTTGACCAACCTGGTGGAGTGATGCAGATCTTTTGCTGCTTTTGGTTTTAGTGTTCTGTTTTGTAACACACTTCCTGATTGAGCTGGTTGATTTTGAAAGGCAGTTGTTTCATGTCAAGGTTCGTTTCAGTTCAGCAAGATCCCTGCTGTTTATGGATTCTCTGAGCAATCCCTCAACCAGACATTGGAAAACCTAACACCCACCAATCTGTTTTGTAAACTGCACCATTATGCTGTTGATAACTTGGTGAACTCACAGGTTTGACAGTTACTTCAAAAACGAATCTCTAGTTCCTGCTTACCTATCCAAGAAAAGTCTAGAAGTACTAGAATATTCACAGGTGTCCACAACTAGTCTGGACACTATATGACACTACAGATTCACATTCACAGAGTTGTTTCCGAGCTACTTCTGTGATGTCTTTATCATCCTTAATGAGCCAGAGCATCTAGTCACATTGGAAAAAAGTGTTTGCTAAATGAGTATACTGCATTATAGCATCCTGTCACATGAACCCAGTCCGCACCTGCCCCTCATCAAGGCGGCAGGGGTTAAAAGGACCGGGAGTCCACACCTGACTGTGGAATGTCGTGCTACTGGCTGTGCTACCTGGTTCATCAACTACGTTCCTTGTCTGTCCCCACCTTCGCTCCAGCATGACACATCCAGTGTATCTAAAGCTAAGAATAAAAAATATATATGCCATCTTTTATCTTATGAATATTTTTTTCTATGGACCGCAGTCCTGCTCTCCGGTGGGTCTGGGGTTCAAGTCTCGCTTGGGGTGCCTTGCGGCGGACTGGCGTCCCGTCCTGGGTGTGTCCCCTCCCCCTCCGGCCTTACGCCATGTGTTACCGGGTAGGCTCCGGTTCCCCGCGACCCCGTATGGGACAAGCGGTTCTGAAAATGTGTGTGTGTGTATTTTTTTCTACATGTCATTCTCTACATTAAAATATTTTTTAACTCTCTTCTCCAACAATGAGCGGGCCTCACAACATGAAGTGTCCTTGACCTCATCCGAGCTCTCAAAGGGCTGGTTCCTGGGCAACGACCAGTCCACCCATTTTCTTTCTTTTTCAAAACACGAAAATTCCTTCCTTCTCTTTTTTAAAGACTGAGAACATCAAAGTGAAAACCAAGTCAATAACAGTGTCAGACAGTGTCCTGACTAGTTGTGGAAACCTTTAAAACCAGACTTAAGAGCTACTCATTGTTATTGTCCACTTGTTCAAATCAGGAATGCTATTAGCTTATTCCAGAAATGGAGAGCTCTGGGAAACACAGGATACACCCAAGATGGCATGCCAGTATATAACAGGGCATCCACCAGTAAACCTGAAACATGACCAGTGGGAAAAGTCATTATGGTATTTAGTTAAATGCAACATGTTATGTCTGCTTATTTTTTTTAATTCCTTTTCCCTCTTCCTTCTCATCATTTATCTTTGTTGCTTTGCTTTTTTGCTTAACATTTTATTCTGTTGTTCTTGGGTAGCATAATGGTACTACAAGTGCTTCACAGCAGCCAGGCTATGAATTCACATCAGTGGTTGATTCAAAACTTCCTGTGGTGTGTATGTGTGAGTAACAGTGTGTCATGGCTGATTCCGGAAGAAAGTGGCAGACCCAAGTGCAGAACAGGATTCATAGTTCATTCAGGGAAATCCAAGAGAGGTGGTCAAAGGACAAGCAATTGGTCTTTGAGGTGCAAACATCATTACAGGGAGAAACCAAAAGGCAAGAGATCAATAATTATAAAGAGATACAAGGGACAGGATTAGGGACAGCATAAGGACTCAGGAAGGCAGCAAACAAGAGGCCACTAACAACAAGGCTGAACAAGGTTCCACATCAGCTTCTGCTCTGACACAGCCTTTTATGCCCCAGCCTGCGCCGCGCCCCAGGTGTTCCGCGTCGGCTTGGGGGTGTGGGCGTGGCACAGTGTACGAGTAGCCGCACTACAATGTACTACAATGGACTGGAACCCTGTCTAGGGTGAACACTGCCTCATACCCTATGCTTCTGAGATAAGTTACAGCCAGCTGTGATCCTGCATTAGGACGAGTAGTTAACAATAATTATTGAATGAATGCTATATGGGACAAGCGGTTCTGAAAATGTGTGTGTGTGTGCTATGTTTTATTTTGTCATTTTTGTCACATCAATGCCTGCGCCTCAGTCGACAGCACCTGACACCAGTCAAGCACCTGACTGACCACTCACCTTTAAAAGACCCTCCTCAGCTCCCATTTTTGCTGCCATGTGATAGTTTTATTCTGTTGTTCTTTCATTTTGTTAATGTTTAATGCTGCTATTTAATGTATATTGTTTTGGATTTAGAAGGGTGCAGTGGAGCATGGGGTTTGGCCTGTGCCTGCTCTCTAGTGGGTCTGGGGTTCGAGTCCTTGGGCTGCCTTGCAACAGACTGGCATCCTGTCCTGGGGGTGTGTGTCATTCCCTCTCCCTCTTGGCCTTGTGCCAAGTATTGCTGGGTTAGGCTCTGGCTTGCTGCAACTCCACTTGGGACAAGCAGCTTCAGACAGTATGTCTGTGTTTTGGAATTGCAATGTGTATGGCACCTCATTCCGCCAGGGAGGTGACCACTTAATGATTGAGTGGCACTGAGCTTCCTGTGTCCCACCTTTCACCCTGCTGCACTACCTCACTTCACTTGTCATCTCACTTTACCCCCTGACCCCCTTTGTTGACTGTTCATCCACTTGTTAGCATGGTTAATATTCTATGTATTTCACTTGCCAACGTTCTATTTTCTGCTATAAAATAGAGAACATGTGTGAACAGAAAGGACATCATAGTGTGCTCTGTATGAACACGTTAAAATGAACAGCATCTTTTTAATAACAAACCAGTAGCAATAGTTTGAATTTCAGCAAAATACAATGATGAATTATGCAAAGCGCCAGAAAAGTATCTGATTTACTAATCACCTGCAGGAGCGAATAAGCTTTCACACATCATTGGTCCTTGATCGCTTCCCCAGAAAACGTGCAAACGGGATCTTCTCAAAAAGTACATTGTTAACATATGAAGAAATATTAATACACACAGAACACATACAGTAAAATTGTTAGGTTTTTCTTCAGCACGATTAATACTGTTTTCGCAGACTCACTCATCTTCACCCAATAAAACACACACACACACACTTTCCGAACCGCTTGTCCTATACGGGGTCGCGGAGAACCGGAGCCTACCCGGCAACACAGGGCGTAAGGCCGGAGAGGGAGGGGACACACCCAGGACGGGACGCCAGTCCGTCGCAAGGCACCCCAAGCGGGACTCGAACCCCAGACCCACTGGAGAGCAGGACCCGGTCCAACCCCCTTTCCCCCCCCCAATAAAACATTTCAACAATAAAGATTGTGACACGCAGCGCGGTGGGTTGAATGGGGCGAAGAAGGACGCGGAGGCAGCGTTCATTACGAACGACTTAGGACGCCGGCACCAGGCAGGGCTCTCGGTCCGAGGACCCCCTTTCCTCTAGGACCTTGCGCCTACAGCCAGCCTTCCCAGCCTGCTTAACGCCCCCAGGCTCTCTCTTTTCTCCCCAGGCAGACGTAAACACCCCCTTTTTTCCCCGTGCGTCACCAAACACTGACTAATAATAACAATAAAACACATTTCCCGCTAAAAACAGTAACGCGGGTCGTTACAGGTATTATTCGAATAGAGAATAATTTTAGGCGCAGAACGTAAAATACTGATTTCTTGTGCGCTACTTTCCACTGTCAGTCGACAAACGGTCTGAGCAAAAATAACGTGTTTTGCTCGCATATAATAACCATTCGCCGTCAACGCGCTGCCATTTTTTCGGTTACTATGGAGATTGTAAACATTCCGAAAGAAGCGCGTTCGGTTTCTCCCGCTTTTCGCCACCGGGGGGCAGCACGTTTGCTCGAGTAAAATTTGCGTGTTTGATACGGAACTATCCCTCACACGTGTTTAATTCCCTCCGACTCGTTTGCGCAATTCCCCTTGTGAGGGAATCGAATTAGCATTGTTTCTATAGCGAAAAATGATTGGTTTCCAGACAAGAAATGACAAGAAATGAAAACCAGGAAACATTTTATTCATGGCAATGGCAGCACTGACAGATTTTAAAATAATTCTGAGAAAAAATATTGTTTTTAGCTTGTCTTTTCATCTTATAAGTTTTTATTAATTTTTCGATATTTGTCGTGGTTAAGTGGTTTTTAAGCTTCATAATGGATGAATGGACCACTTTATAAGCTCTTACAAACACTTGTCTATTATCTCTCAGGTCACTGGGGTTTGGAGTCTATTCAGGAAGCACAGGCTGTGAGACAAGGTACACAGTACAGTGGAGTGCATAACAATGGAATAAGTGACATCAGCACAAAAAGTCTTTGTTTTACCCACTATTTAGGTCATGAACCTTAGTTTCATGGTAGAGTAAGGGTAAGCACACACTAATTTCCTCTATTATTGTTATATTGTGTATCAATCTTGACTCTGACATGGAAAATTCAAAGAACAAAATTGTGATCTGAGAGTTATAGGAAATAGGACATGATATTTGTATTCATCAGGTGTCAGTACTGGAAGCCAAAAAGAGTGTCTGACACACACGCAAACTATATCAGTGTCATTCAACTGTTGCATAAAGAGGTGGTTTCAACTGGAGTGAAATCTTATAGCCAGTATATATATATATATATATATATATATATATATATATATATATATAGTGTTCAGATGTAATTAATTACTTGGCAAAAAAAATATTTGGATCAGAGAAATATCATATTTAAAACATCGGAGATTGTACAAACAATGAAAAATGGAACAGCAAAAGGAAAATATGACAGCAAACATTTAAAAGAAAACCCCCACATCTCAGTCACCAGTGGGAGTTCCACAGCACTGCGCTGGATCACGTAGTCGATCTAGTCAGATCTTTTCTCCAGCTGGGTAGATACCCTTTGACTCGGCAATCACCAGTGCAGGTTTGATCACTAAGTGAGAACTACTCATACTGTGATGGAAAGAGTCTCTCTGCAGCACACAGTGCCTTGCTCGCTACCTGGCACATCACAGTCAATCACCAAGCACAAATAACTGAACCAGAAACTGCATTTATTTGCTCTTTCTGGTTCGTTCACACATCCTCACATAATGCATAATTGCTCTGGTTTAGCAAGGTTTTTTGAAATTGATCCCAGGAATATAACCTGTGGCACAATTAATGCAGAAAGATGTTTGTTTTCTTAACAGAGAATAGCATGGAATGTTCCAGAACTTGAACTGTGTTCTGGATAAACTGCTTTAACACGTATTGCTACCTGTCAGGATGTGAGAGTGGGCAGATGTTTCTTTTAAATAAATAATGCTGAAATATTGACACATTTTATGAGGTTTATTATGATGTTGAAATGACGGACTTTGTACATAACCGTTAATAACAGTTAAAACATATCTTCCACTAAGGCATTGAGTAAGAATGGCTTCTTCATTATTCTTGCTCAACTATGATGTCCAGTAATTGTGTAAATCACTTTTATTGTAGGTTTTCACATTGGATTGTCATGAGTCTACCTGGACACCAAAAGGATCTCAATTCTCTATTTTTCTTGATTATACGGCCCCAAATCATTCAGTTTTAACATTGATCAATCCAGAGCAAACTTGAAGGTCTTACCTGTTAAATAAATTTTATTCAATTAGGTCAAATAACTTTCACTGCAGTTTTAGTGTGATACTGTCTCCTGGTCAGACCTTTCACTTTGTGGGCACCCCAGTAAAAAGAATTTAAGCACAAGGACTGTGTCAGGTTCTAAGGTCTAGTATCTGTATCTGTACAAAACTCTTGTTTTCCTTTCATATGTAATTCTTCTTTACATTTTTTTCTTGGAGGCCTCAAAATAAAAACAGGATGACAATAAAACATGAAACTTCATTAGACTGCTGTCAGCCTTAGAATATGTAGCTCTCATTGTAAAGGGAAGAGTAAACTAGACCACATCAGTAGACAATAGAACAATACTACCAGTAAAGGGAATTTAAGTTGCTCTAAAGACCTGATCAAGAAAGAAATTGTGTCCTTAATATCTATATATAATTGTTGAACATTTAATGTACTAATGGGCATGCCCTCACAGTTACTATTACCAAATAGATTATTCTTGGAAAAGTACATTTATTAATGATACACACACCTTCTAAAACCGCCTGTCCCAAGTAGGGTTGCGGGGAACCGGAGCCTACCCGGCAACACAGGGCGTAAGGCCAGAGGGGGAGGGGGGACACCCAGGACGGGACACCAGTCCGTCGCAAGGCACCCTAAGCGGGACTCAAACCCCAGACCACTGGAGAGCAGGACCCAGTCCAACCCACTGTGCTACCACACCCCCCATGCAAACAGAGGTATTTAAAGAAATTTTGCTTTTGAAAGATATGTTTATAAAAGTCAAACCTTTACAAGTATTACACAGAAACTCCAACATGGATAGAGTATTCTTGTAGGCTTTTTTCAGTGCAACTACTTTGTTTCCTGAAAAAAGTGTATTTGTTATTATTTCTTAGAGGGTTTTTTTTAAATTTCAGGTAAACTTTTTATTTGTACTTGACTAGTTTAAATGGAAAGGGTGCAGGGGCGCAATAGCCTTGGCTGGGCCCTGCTCTCTGGTGGGTCTGGGGTTCGAGTCTAGCTTGGGGTGCCTTGTGATGGACTGGCTGGGTGTGTCCCCTCTCACCTTGTGCCCTGTGTTACTGGGTTAGGCTCCAGTCACTGCAACCCCACATGGGACAAGCAATTTCAGACAGTATGTGTGTGTGGCTGGGGAAAGGGGTGGGGAGAGGAATGGGGTCGCCATAGCTGGGGCCAATGAAGCACCCAATTTCCCCAGTGCCTGAATGCAAAAGAGAGTGAGACCATGAGAACAGTTTAGCAGCAAAAAACCCTCTGGCCCCAGTCCTGAATGACACTGGAGCATCCCTGCCATACCTGTTCCCAGTTCCCCCTTTTCCTCCACTTCCTCCCCATCACAGGGGTAGGACTCAATCCCTGGTGATCCAATCAAATAAAATAACAGACACAAGAGCACCGTACCTGCAGTCTCTGGCATCATCTTGTACAGTGTGTATAGTTTAAACATCCATCCATCCATCCATCTTCCTCCGCTTATCCGGGACCGGATCGCGGGGGCAGTAGTCCAATCAGAGCCCCCCAGACTTCCCTCTCCTCGCAAACCTCCTCCAGCTCCTCTGGGGGAACCCCAAGGCATTCCCAGGCCAGCCGGGAGACATAGTCTCTCCAACGTATCCTGGGTCTGCCCCAAGGCCTCCTCCCAGTGGGACAAGCCCGGAACACCTCCCCAGGGAGGCGTCCAGGAGGCATCCGGAACAGATGCCCGAGCCACCTCAATTGGCTCCTCTCGATGCGGAGGAGCAGCGGCTCTACTCCGAGCTCCTCCCGGGTGACTGAGCTCCTCACCCTATCTCTAAGGGTGCGCCTAGCCACCCTGCGGAGGAAACTCATTTCTGCCACTTGTATCCGCGATCTCATTCTTTCGGTCATGATCCAGAGTTCATGACCATAGGTGAGGGTAGGAACGTAGATCGACCGATAAATTGAGAGCTTCGCCTTACGACTCAGCTCCTTCTTCACCACAACAGACCGGTACAACGACCGCATTACTGCGGACGCCGCACCGATCCGTCTGTCAACCTGCCGCTCCATTTTTCCCTCACTCGTGAACAACACCCCGAGATACTTAAACTCCTCCACTTGAGGGAGGAGCTCCCCCCTAACCCAGAGGGGGCAATCCACCTTTTTCCGACTGAGGACCATGGTCTTGGATTTGGAGGTGCTGATTCTCATCCCCGCCGCTTCGCACTCGGCTGCAAACCTCTCCAGTGCACGCTGTAAGTCTTGATTCGATGAAGCCAACAGGACCACATCGTCCGCAAACAGCAGAGACGAGATCTTGCGGCCACCAAAACAGACACCCTCCGTTCCCTGGCTGCGCCTAGAAATTCTGTCCATGAAGATAATGAACAGAATCGGTGACAAAGGGCAGCCCTGGTGGAGTCCAACATGCACCGGGAACAGGTCTGACTTACTGCCGGCAATGCGAACCAAGCTCCTGCTCCAGTCATACAGGGAACGAACAGCCCGTAGCAACGAGCCCTGAACCTCATAATCCCGAAGTACCCCCCACAGGATGCCACGAGGGACACGGTCGAATGCCTTCTCCAAGTCCACAAAACACATATGGACTGGTTGGGCAAACTCCCATGAACCCTCCAGCACCCTAGTGAGGGTATAGAGCTGGTCCAGCGTTCCACGGCGGGGGCGAAAACCGCATTGCTCCTCCCGGATCCGAGGTTCGACTATCGGTCGGATTCTCCTCTCCAATATCCCGGCATAGACTTTCCCAGGGAGGCTAAGGAGTGTGATCCCCCTATAGTTGGAACACAATCTCCGGTCCCCCTTCTTAAAAAGAGGGAGCACCACCCCGGTCTGCCAGTCCAGAGGCACCGTCCCCGAACTCCACGCGATGCTGCAGAGGCGTGTCAGCCAAGACAGCCCCACAACATCCAGAGACTTGAGAAACTCGGGGCGGATCTCATCCACCCCCGGAGCCTTGCCACCGAGGAGTTTTTTGACTACCTCAGCAACTTCAGCCAGGGTAATGGACGAGTCCCCCTCCAAGTCCCCAGCCTCAGCTTCCTCTACGGAAGGCGTGTCAGAGGGATTGAGGAGATCCTCAAAGTACCTCTTCCACCACCCGAGGACATCCTCAGTTGAGGTCAGCAGCGCACCACTTCCACTGTAAACAGTGTTTGTGGAACACCGCTTCCCCCCTCTGAGTCGCCGGACGGTTTGCCAGAATCTCTTTGAGGCCGACCGAAAGTCTTCCTCCATGGCCTCGCCGAACTCCTCCCAGGCCCGAGTTTTTGCCGCGGCGACTGCCAGAGCCACATTCCGTCTGGCCCGCCGGTACCCGTCAGCTGCTTCAGGAGTCCCATGAGCCAGCCAGGCCCGATAGAACTCCTTCTTCAGCTTGACGGCATCCCTTACCTCCGGTGTCCACCACCGTGTTCCGGGATTGCCGCCACGACAGGCACCGGAGACTTTATGGCCGCAGCTCCAAACCGCCGCCCCGACAATGGAGGTGTGGAACATAGTCCATTCGGACTCAATGTCCCCAGTCTCCCTCGGGACCTGGTTGAAGCTCTGTCGGAGGTGGGAGTTGAAGACCTTTCTGACAGGGGCCTCCGCCAAATGTTCCCAACAGACCCTCACTATGCGTTTGGGTCTGCCAGGTCTGTCCAGCTTTTTCCCCCGCCATCGAATCCAACTCACCACCAGGTGGTGATCAGTTGACAGCTCAGCCCCTCTCTTCACCCGAGTGTCCAAGACATATGGCCGAAGGTCAGAAGAAACGACTACAAAGTCCATCATCGACCTCCGACCTAGGGTGTCCTGGTGCCAAGTGCACTGATGGACACCCTTATGCATGAACATGGTGTTCGTTATGGACAAACCGTGACTGGCACAGAAATCCAATAACAACTCACCGCTCAGGTTCAGATCAGGGAGGCCGTTCCTCCCAATCACGCCCCTCCAGGTGTCACTGTCGCTGCCCATGTGGGCGTTCAAGTCCCCCAGTAGAACGACAGAGTCCCCAGTGGGAGCGCTTTCCAGCACGCCCCCCAGGGACTCCCAAAAGGCCGGGTACTCTACACTGCCGCTAGGCGCATAAGCACAAACGACAGTGAGAGACCGTTCCCTGACCCGAAGGCGTAGGGAGATGACCCTCTCATTCACCGGGGTAGACTCCAACACATGGCGGCTGAACTGGGGGGCTATTAATAAGCCCACACCTGCCCGCCGCCTCTCACCCTGGGCAATGCCAGAATAGTGGAGAGTCCACCCTTGGTCGAGAAGAGTGGTTCCAGAACCCAAGCTGTGAGTGGAAGTGAGCCCGACTATATCTAGACAGTATCTCTCAACTTCCCACACCAGCTCAGGCTCCTTCCCCGCCAGTGAGGTGACATTCCAAGTCCCAAAAGCCAGAGTTGGCGCCCGAGGTTTGGGTCGACCGGGCATTCAGCCCCGACTACCGCCCAAATCACAATGCACCGGCCCCTTACGGTCTCTCCGGCAGGTGGTGAGCCCACCGAAGATAGTTTAAACAGTTATTATTATTACTGTTATTACTATTATTATTATTATTATAGTAAGGGATCATTGTTACTCAGATGTAGGGACACCTCACACAGGCCAGCTGTAGTATAGAACAAGTAGGCAGCCGTTGGTACTTGGACCCCCAGACGTTTCGTTATCTCCCAGTTCCTTTATACTGGTTGTTTTCCGTTGTCCTTTTCTCAGCTGTGAGACAAATTAAATCAGAACAGTGCATGAGCAAACTGCCGTCTGTTTTGTGTATCATTGCTTTTGTTTAACTTCCCTTATGTGCTTCTGTGTGCTCAGTTGTTCAGCCCTCTGTACCACTTTGTAGAGAAGAGCACTTAATGAAAGTGTGGTGAATTAATCTTTAATTAAGGATTTAACCTGGACCCATACAAAAGCGTTAAACAGAACCTGTACTATGAGACACAACCATAATAACAAGTATATGAAATGTGTTTGCAGTGGTTTCATGTTCAACGGGGAAAAGTTTTTGTTGTCTTACTTTCTTGTAGTGAAACCACAAGAAAAAGCTCTATACAGAAGCCAAGAATGAAGGTCGCAATGCTTGTCGTCAGCCTCCTGCTAGTCTTGGCTTGTGGTAAGTCAGCTTCCTGTCTCCTTCCATCACATTACATTGATTTAAGCATCAATTTTATTTAAAGCTATTTAAGTAGTTGGTGGGTTGGTGTTTTTTTCAATTGTTTATACAGCAAGATATATGTATTGACTGTTCAAAAAATTTGAAATTAATTTGTGATGTTTGACAAGGACTGTGCTTTTCAATTCTATTGACATTATTCCTGAAAGACAAATATCCTAAATGATCAAGTTGACACATGATGGAAAGGCAATGGAATGATCATGAACACATCAAACCGTGTGTCTCTTCTGCCAGGAGAGGCACTGAAGTGTAACAGCTGTAATGGACGTGACTGCACACCGATTGTGAAAATCTGCACTTTGGCAAGAATGCCTGTGGCAATATCCATTAACCCCCCTATTCGTAAGTAACACCTGAATGGACCGCCTGGTACATTGACTCTTCTATGCTTCTACGAGTCTTTACCCTTTATATTCAGATGCGCCACTGCACTTCAGAAGAGAAATACACTTTCAACACTTACCATAACTAAGTCCATTACTAAAGAATTTTTTTTAAGTGCAAGTCTTGTGGATTTCACTTTGCTATCTGTGTGTTCACAGATCTTTGGTGCTTCAGCGGATTCGCAAGTGATGATTTTCTCTCTCCAAATGAAAATGAAGTCATAAATGCATGCTGTATGTTACAACCAATCTAAGTACTTCAGCTGCACTCCTGAGCTAAGCAATTTACACGAATTGGACCACTGATTTCTAAAGTGTCAGTATTATCAATAATTATTTTTTGTGAAGTTAAGTGTTAAGCTATTTTTGTGAGTTTACTTCAGTGAAGTGCCTATTCTGATTGCTTTTACAAGTCTTTCTGCAAGTCTTTCTCATTATTTAGCTAGATAAATGTGATGTGCATGTGTGTCACATAAGGAAACTAATTCATTGATGGAAGAAAAATCGGCTGAACAATATTTAATAAAAGAGGAGAACTTCACAGGTGTGAGAGTGAAGATGATCCTTGCTGACAGTCATTTGAAAGGTGTCATGTTTCTACCTGTGCAAAACTGTTTTTTTGATCGAGTGTTATGTGTTTGTGATTTTTTCTCAGGCATAGCATCCTTATTCCCAGAACTATGACAAAAGTAGGATGCTCTGTAACCTTGCACCACACTAAATTGCTCAATTTCTCCCGACATGTTCTGGCCAATAGCATTGCTTGTACATAGATTTAAAAGGAGTGGCCAGGAGACCACAGCTACAGATTGTGAACTACACACAGGTAAGAGACACATTGTTCTACACTATGTGATCTACTATAGTTTTGGGGACAGCAGGTACCTAAATGATTATCACTAGTACTTTTGGACCTGAAAGTCACAGGTCTGAATCCTGCCTCTGGTCGTGGTACCCTTGAACAAGGTACTTACGGTAGTTTGTACCAGTAAAATTGCCCAGTTGTGTAAACTGGCGAATTAATATAAGTAGCTTTGGAGAAAGGCGTCAGCTAAATGAATAAATGTCTTTCACTACTTAGCACATTGTCAATGACAGCTATGTATATGCATTATGCATATAAACCACATGTTAAAGGAAAGATATGCATACCGAGGTATTTACACAAATGTCACTTGTGAAAGATTTGTTTACAAAAGTCAAACCTTTAAAATTTTTACACAGTAACCACAGCATGGATAAAGCATCTGAAATCTGTTTGCAGTGGTTTCGTGTCCAACGGGGAAAAGTTTTTGTTGTCTTACACTTATGTAGTGAAACCACAAGAAAAAGCTCCATACAGAAGCCAAGAATGAAGGTCGCAATGCTTGCCGTCAGCCTCCTGCTAGTCTTGGCTTGTGGTAAGTCAGCTTCCTGTCTCCTTCCATCACATTACATTGATTTAAGCATCGGATTTATTGAAAGCTATTTAAGTAGTTGGTGGGTTGTTTCTTTCATTTGTTTATAGAGCAAGATATTTAACTGTGCAATAAAAGTTTAGTATTCATTAATGCTTGACGATAAGTGCGCTTTTTAAATATAGTCACATTATTCCTGAAACGCATATTTCCTAAATAATCTGATTAACTAGTTGACTCCTGGAATGGAATGACTAATGGAAAAGCAATGGAATGATTATCAATAAATCAAACTGTGTGTCTCTTCTGCCAGGAGAGGCACTGAAGTGTAACAGATGTATTGGAAAAGGCTGCAGACCCACTGTGGAAACCTGCAGTTCAGACCAGGATGCCTGTTGCAGCGTCATTTTCTTACCCCCCATGCGTGAGTAACGCCTGAATGGACCTACTATGGATCCTCAGCTCCTCTGTGCTTCTAAGTGTCTTTGCCCAATATGTTCAGATGTGCCACTGGACTTCAAAAGAATACACTCCCAACACTTTTCATAACTAAGTCTATTATTAAAGAATTTTGTTAAGTGCAAGTCTTATGCATTTCAGTTTGCTTTCTGTCTGTCCACAGCTACTAACTATTTCAGAAGATGCATAAGGATGACAGAGTGCCTCCTCTTGAAGCAGTCGCGCAACATTAATGCTGTCTGTTGCAACCGGGACCGTTGCAACTGAGCTCCACTGTCAAGAAGCTCTATGCAGTGTCTGACCAACATTCAGTTTCAATTATCATTCAGATGGTATCGAATCATATTTGCGCAATCCATTTAAAATCTTCTCCTTTCAGCCAGATTCAGATTTAAAGAAAACTGTTTTTATTTCTTACCTTCATTGCACTTTGCAGGGTTTTTGGAGTATAGATTATTTACTATTCTTAAAATCATTTTATGCAGCTCATTTTAAGTTTTCTCTTCATGCATGCATGCGCTCGCTGTTGCAAGTTTGTTTGAAAAGTTGTAACCCTTATGCAAATCTGATTTTCTCATAAATAAAACATGCTAAAATTGCTTGAGTTCATTTTTTTGGTACAGAAAATTATCTATATCTGGAGAGCCAGTGGACTTTTATCCTCCACTCCAGACACTATTGCTGATCACTGTTCTCACAGAAAGTTTAGGGTTAGCAGCTCTCCTCCACTGGATGAAGCTGTGGCTGTGATTCAGATGCCTTTATAAACAGGTGGTGATGCAAATGATGTCTTTTCAGATAAAATCATGATGCAGTATTTGGCACTCCATCATTGCATAATGCTTCAAAGTATAACAGGTATCTTGTGGCAAACTGGCTAAAAAGCCCACTAAATTTAAAAGTTTGTTTTTGTTTTCAGTGTGACATCTACCTGTTGGTTAGCTACTAAAAACTCTTTATGTATGAAATAGATCATAATTTCTCCAGCCAGATTTGAGCACCAGGATGGCGGGATTGTGATCATCCTGCCTGACTTTTCTTAAAATCAAGAAGAAACTCAAAGCTTGTCCATCCCAGTGGTGTAATGCAGGTCTTTTGCTGCTTTTGGTTTTAGTGTTCTGTTTTGTAATGCACTTCCTCATTGAGCTTGTTGATTTTAAAGGGCAGCTGTTTCATTTCAAAGTTAGTTTCAATTCAGAAAGATCCTCTGAGCAATCCCTCAACCAGACACTAGAAAATGTAGCACCCACCCATCTGTTTTGCAAACTGCACCATTATGCTGTTGATAACTTGGTGAATTTACAGGTAAGATGTTTACTTCAAAAACAAATCTCTAGTTCCTGATTACCTATCCAAGGAAAGTCTAGAAGTACTAGAATATGCTGCCTAGAGGGACACAATGGAGACACTGAGTCGCTTTAAAACAGGAACAGGTTAAACCACGTCTATGTCTTACTGTAAAGATGCAACCAATCAGAAAATTGGATAAGTTTATGTAATTTGCACCCAGTCTGTTTTCAAGTTCATCTGAGCTGATTCCTTCACAAGGAAGAAGACATCTAAAGAAAATATTTAATTGCCAAAGTTGAGGACCAGTTGGTAGGTAATAGACTTATTTTGGAAGTGGTGTCATATACTTTGGGGCACTGACAGGATCCAAGCACAAACAAAAGATTTAAGGCTCTTTTACAGGAAAGAAGCATGTTTTAGTTGTTTGGTAAACTCAATTCCTCACGACTCTGATGCAGTCAGAAAACTACATTTGTTTGGAGACATGGAAGGGAAACTGCTGAGTATTTTTAATTTATGTTTTATTTCCTGTGCAGCAGATATAATTTAATTGATTTTGTTAATCTGATAATTTTTTATATTGAACATAAATCAAATATCTTGGTGCTTATGTTTTATGTGATGCAATATCTTGCACACGGCATGATACTGTTTCAAATATCTCTCTGGCCAAAAGCAGAGCACTTATCTACCCATAAATATAGTAACTCTGTCAGTACAAAAACAACCAGCACAGAACGTTCAAAACGTACATCTTAAGCCAAGCTTCACTATGTGTTACTTTCGAAATTGGTTGAGTGGAAAAAATATGAAGTAATGGGCACGTTTGTTTTAAAAAGTTATTTGTTAAAGTGACAGGATTTTTAAATGCAAATTTGAAAGTGTTCCTTTAGTGGAGACAAGTACACTTTCTAAACAAAACTAAGTTGGCCAAACGTCTGCACTCTTTCACGCTTCTCTCCAAAAGACCTTCCTATGTTAACAGGGCCGCAATTATTTACCCATTTCTAGAGCTGGGTAAATTGACCAGATCAAGTCAGGCTAAGTACCTTATTCACAGGAAATACAGCTAGAGAGAAGGGATCTGAACCTGTGATTTCTGCAACTAAAGGCAGTAACTCTACACACTATGCTACCCAACATCACTGTAACTGTCTCATAAAGATCAGTGATAAAGTAATTGTAAAGACCAGTAATAAAACGATCTGTGGTCTGATCGAAGGTACCCCAACACTGCTGCATCTTGTCTGATTTTATTAATGTCTCTGAAATGTGTTATTTTTTGTAAAAGAAGACAAATTTCTGCCTTTTATTCTCTTTTGTTGTTTTATTGTTTTATTGTTTTATTGATCTTTATTGATTGAATTGGAACATCCTGTTGTCCAGAATTATGAAAGCTCTTCTCTACAGTTTTGTCTTCTTGCTGGCTTTTTCTCTTGATGAGTTGATTTGCTGTGCATCTCCCAGAATTCATGGTAATTGTTATAGTTGTTTAGCTCCTTTCTTGAATGTGTCTAATACCTGTGAATTCATCAATTAGTTCAGTTATATAGTAAGATATCATGCTCAAGGGTACAACAGAAAGTGACTTTTGGGGGGTAATTTAGAGGCCCTTTACCTGCAAACCCTTGCAATGTTGCTTCTGTTCCACTGTAGACCAAGAGTTTCATGTAGGTTTCTCACGTTTCTGTTGTATCTCGTACACCTCCCTTGCACACCATTTCATTCAAAATCTTCCCATCTTTTGTTCCATACTTCCTGGTGTATTAACGATACCATTACTAACAGGAATTCCAGCTTTTAACTGAGGTATTGACTTATCTTTTCTCTGTCTTGTGTTTTTACAGCAACATATGCATTTTTCTGGCAGTGCATGATGATGTCCATTTGTCAGAAGTACCAGAAGTTCTCCAATGTCAATGCCATCTGCTGTAGCACTGACCTCTGCAACTGACAGACAACATATTGAAAAACCCTACACAGTCTCACAGTCCATTTATAAATGTTCACTTTCCTTCTTTTAACGGGTCGTTTTTGTATGGTAAAACAGTACTCTTACTTTTACTGTAACAGTACTATCAGTACTCTTTGAAAGTGTTTTAGATAAGTACATGTTTAATAACAATAATGTGTCTCAGTGGGGGGCGTGGTGGCGCAGTGGGTTGGACCAGGTCCTGCTCTCCGGTGGGTCTAGGGTTCGAGTCCCGCTTTGGGGTGCCTTGCGACGGACTGGCGTCCCATCCTGGGTGTGTCCCCTCCCCCTCCGGCCTTACGCCCTGTGTTGCTGGGTAGGCTCCGGTTCCCTGTGACCCCGTATGGGACAAGCGGTTCAGAAAGTGTGTGTGTGTCTCAGTGTTCAGAAAAATTCAGATTTTTCTGGTTTAATTCATTATTATCATTCTTACTGTCCTTTACCAGGAGGTGTGATGGTGCAGTGGGTTTGACTGGGGCATAGTTTGTGGTGGGTCGGGGGTTCAAAACCTGCTTGGGGTGGACTGGTGTCCTCCCTCGGGGTATCCCCTCCTCTTTCAGTCTTGCACCCTGCATTGCCTTTTTAGGCTGTGCCTTGCTGTGGTCGCACTTGCGACGTGTGTGATTTTTCTATTGCTACTTTGTCATGTCCATCGACAACACCTGACACCAATCCAAGCGCTCGCCTTTAAAAGACTCTCCTCAGCTCCCTTACACTTGCGGAATCTCACTGAGACAACCATCCCGTCTGCGCCTATATCCTGTTCTTCCTCATCCCTAGCTTCCTGTCTCCGTTCCCCAGCTTTTGACCATTTGCCTCATCCTCTGACTACGTCCATGGATCCTCGCTCTTACTTTGACCACCGATCGACCGACTCTTCACCCGTCCCCAACAACAAGAACTCACCTGACGAACGATCCTGCACATGGGTCCAGCCATCCCCACGTGCTTGGTTCTGCATAACGTATTCCACCTTTACATTCAGCATAGGAAGATGCTACAAAGCAAATGTTATGTAACAATGGTGTCCATTTTCAAACATTTAGGGTATGAATTCACCAAAATTTAACTGCATTAAAATGTATATTAATCACTTCATGTTTTGTATTGTATCAATCCAGGGCTGATATAGGTTGTGACAGTAGAGGACCCCCAAATTGGTTGATGTGTCAGTTGATATTTTAGAAGCAAGGAAACAAGGCTAGATGACTTCAAAAACAGAAAATCAAAGGGCAATACTGCTGGTGAAACATTATTTGATTCTTTTTGAACTGTTTTAAATTAATAAAGACATTGAACAACATACTATTGGATGGTTCACATTTAGAATTGAGTTTCACAGCTATTTAACTTTGAGAAACAAAGTTATTTCTCTACGCATCCACTTGAGATGTTATCTATCACAGTTCTGTGACAAAAACACAGGAAGAAGGCTTTTAAACTACTAGCATAGATGTCAAACTTAGGCTTTACAGTTTTCCTTTTCATACCTCTTCAACTATTATTTTTGATTATCTAAAAGAATAACCAGCATAAAGACCGATCTGGATTTATAGGCAACAATAAATGCTTTGTTTTGCTCATATTGTAGCATATAGGGCTTAATATTTCTCAACTACTCTAAAATTTAAAAAAAAAAAATAATGATGACGTTTTACACACAAAATGAAATCAACATTATTGATTGCTACTAAGCTGATCGGTTTAAAAAACACACCCACTTAATGTCTTACCTAAAAGGTTTTAAAATTATTATTTAGTAACAGAGTCACAGATACACATGTATAAAAAATACAAAAGTATCTACCTGCAGTAACTGCCACCTGTTCCATCTGATTTTCTGATACTTTACCTCACCTAGTATTTCAACTGTCAAAATATATTTTAGACAACTGAAATCTAAGCCTTCCGGTCAACAGCACTGAAGTGCACCTTGCTCTAACATTTTGCACCCCTGTCCTTGTAGAAATGAAAGTGTCATGTGAGTGACAGGAACGGAACGGGACCAGCCCTCAGTAAACCCCACACAAAAAGAGTGAAAATGTCTGGTTTGCCCTCTGGAGCAGGTAGTGAAGAAAGAGGTGCCTTTGGAAGAGGATCACAGAGAGCAAGGGTCACATCTCTGTGGATCTCCACTCTGCCAGTGTAGGAATAATGGTTACCGTCTGGAATTTCAAGACAATTTATCTCCTCACTGTTGCTTTTATATGGAAATCTGTCAATGGTGCGTATGCTGCTTTTTCATTTCAATTTTTTTTTTAAATGAAAGGAGTGGGTAAGAAGATTTTGAAAGATAATTATAATTGTTCTTGAGAGATGTTTTTTAGTATATGTTATTATTGAAATATTTTATTCAACAAGTAAATGTGGTATAATAATATTGCTAAAACGCTGTGATTGTTTAGTAATTGACTTTAACTGGTTAATCAAGAAAAAATGTCATATATGGCCAACATGAAAGACAAATTTACATATTCTGTTATATGTATATCTCTCTATATATAGACAAATACACATAAAGAAGGTGAGAAAAAGTGTTTCGAAAAAGGAGAATAAGTTCATGGGGGTGGCACCATCATGGAACATACAGATTCGTGTGGTGCTACACCTACGTACAACCCCTTTCTCTTACAGCGACTTGAAAATATCACAAATGAGCAAAACTAGCACATAACATTTCTTTGAAGCTTTTATTTTCCCCTTATTACATAGTTTAAATCAAACTTTTTTAATGTTTCTGCTTTTCAAAGTCTATATTTACATCGTAAAAAATACATATGCAATATTGAAAATGTACCAAACCTTCAATCCATTGTTTTTTTCTTCATGTTATCTAGCCTATCAAGTACCATAAATAAAAATATTCACTCTTCCCAAAATCATTAATATCAGTATTCTATGCAATCCACCAAACATACTCTGCATGTTCTACCAACACTTAACATGCAAAAGTGTAGGAACAAAGTGGGTAGTTTTCCTCTCATTGTGTTTATGTTGTGTGATGTAGCATTCCTTGCAACGCGGTGCTGTAATTAGAAATAGAAGGCAGTACTTGTATTGTGGTTGGTGCTTTCCCTCTATGTAACCTCAGCCCCCGCTCCCTCATACTCTCCCCCACAGCAAACTGCCTGCACAGACCCCAGGGAGCAAACTTCTCTTTCCAGCCAGTCTGTATGTCTTCCAAGCCATGGAATGGTACTCATCCAACCTGATCCTCCTTCTGTGAGACACTGGAGTCCAGGCACGCTATGTAGTGTTATTACACTAACGCATCCATCTTCCTATTAAAAACAGACATGCTGTGTAATGTTACTACAGAAGCACAGTCATCTCCCCATAACAGTACAGACACACTCTACAGTCTACTACACTACAGTGTGTTCCTGTACACGAGTGATAAAGGAACACATGCCATAAATGTGGATACACAGCTCACATTGGGCTCCAGCCCCAGTAACAGTACGCTACTGTTGTCAAATAGACTACACAGACTGCGGAAACTTTATTAAAATCTTTCCTTGTACGGTCTATTCTGTTAAACAATTGCCTTAATTTGTTTTGTCCTGCAGAACAGTTTTTTGCCCTGGACAGTACAGTCAACATACCATGTTACAACGAACCAAGGAAACAGATTATTTACAACATCTGGAATCTGAAAATGAAAGCAAATAACTGCTGCATTGCTTGGCATTTCAATGAAAGTCAGATTGACACCTGCAAAGATGGAAAAGTGTTGAGAAATGGAACAAGTGGACAACCCTTTTTGTACATTCCTCGCTTTACACGTGAAGATGAGGGAATCTATTTTTGTGAGACTGCATACTTGGGAGGGTGTCACACAGCTAAAATCCAAGTATCTGCAAAGAGTAAGGCAAAAAAAATTATGCTTTGAAAGCATCTATTTACACTTTAAATTGCAAAACTTACATGTTATTTTCATTTATAACAAAGTTATGAGTATCAGAGAATTCAAACCATATGAAACCCATGTGTTCACTTTTACACAGCGGTAAAAATGACTAAGACAGTTAATGAAGGATTTTAATAGATTGGAATCTGTGTTTCTGGTTTGGTATCAGTCCGTCCAGAGATCTCTGGGAAGTTGGTGCTACATCATGACAGGAAAGTGGCTGTGTGCTCGGCTGCTGGAGGTAAACCTGCAGCCACTATCTCCTGGAGCACCATAGAAAATGTGAGCGACCACCACACCGCCACACCAAACCTCGATGGCACCTTTACTGTAGAGAGACGCTTGGTCCTATCCAACAACGTTTCCCACAGCAACTTGACATGCATCGTCACTCACCCTAGCTTGGGAGAGGCACACATGGAGAAGATCCTACCTTCAGGTTGGAATGAAGGACCTTGTTATTGTAGTGTATTAACATTTTTTGTGCCCATGATGTGACTGCATTGTTAATTTGATTGCTGAAGTTAGAAGGCATTGAAATTATTGAATAACTACCAAGACTAGAGTAATGGTTGTGAAACAAGACATGTGGACAAAGGTCACAAGTCCCAGTAAGGAGCTTAGTGTTGTGTCTTTGAGAAGGGTGTTTAACATCAAAAGTTTCAATGGAATACATAGTTGAACATAAGAGGAGAATGGCAAACTACAAAGTTAACTTTAAAATCGAAAGATATATGTATGAATAAGTGTATGAAAAGGTATACATATTCTTCCAGAAGATGCAGTTCCATGGAAATGGATTGGAGTCTCCCTGGCTTCCACGGGCCTTATAGCTTTTATGCTTACTGGATTTTTTCTGGCACGGAAACACTTCAGCAATTTTAGGTAGGAGATTATATTGTTATATCTAGGCTTTCAAATTTATTGTATACTTCAAAAGTCATATTGTACAGAGGCATCAAAAAAAAAACTTTTCCAAGAAAAAGAAGGCAGAGAAAAGATGAACGACTGTCATTTAATGTTATCTGTCACTATCTTGTCCAGTACTTTACTCCAGCGCTGCTGCAAGTTCCATAATCAACTGCCGGCAGAGTCACAGAAGAAACAGGTACAATATACATATGGTGTATGCTACTCATAATATGGGTTCTACGTGCAGTCTAATGTTTTCGGACAGCTGATGGCATAATGGTAGGAACTGTCTTTGGAAGCAAAGGTCGCATGTTCAACTCTCACCTCCAGCTGTAGCACCAGCAAAATACTTACCCTGAATTGCTCCAGTAAAATTACCCAGCTGTATGGTTGTAAGTTGCTTTGTAGAAAAGCATCAGCTAAATTAATAAATATACAATTGGCACCTTGTACACTTTGACCAAAGGGATAGATGGTGTAACTGTCATTTCAAAACAGTTACATTGTCATAGTAATAAATTAAATATTGCTAAATAGTTTCTTAAATTCTCCTTTATGGAGAGTTGTACCTCTTTAAAAATCATTCTGTGTGCCCCATGTGAAATTAATGTAAAGTGTAATACATTTTTTTTGCATAATTTAACAATATGTTCTTATGTATTTAAGCAGGACACAACATAAGCACAAAGAAATACAGGGATACATTATAATTATATCTATATATCATATAATACACCACAGGATGGAGAAGAAATGGAACTGTGTTCTAGCTACGTGCAACGTGTGAACTCCATCTACAAGTCCTCAGCCGATCTGTGCAACTACTGAAACGCCTTCAGAAGCAGCCAGGGTGCACCGACGGTTCACTACCGAGAAATTCAACCGCCGTGAGAAAGAAAAGGAAATCCGCCACAACGTAGGATATCTTGAGGCTGTTCATGGAAGGACTTGCAAGCATGTAGCTGTGGTGTTTTGTGCAGAAAACAAAGAGTGACGCACAGGGTTCCATCTCAAGGCAAAGACATGCTGTCGGGGCTCAGGCCGCGTTCCTCTGCGATCCCCAGCGTCTCAGATCTCACTGTCTGAGAGGGCAAAGGGAAATGGACCTTTTGCAGAGCAAAACAAAATGGGTGATGAGTCAAGAGGAAAAACAGCAAGTTTCTCAAGTAAACTGTCATGACCCACTTTGACTATTCATTTTCATTGCTAAAAAAGCTGAGGTTAAACTTCAGTCTAAACCCTAAATTATACTGTGACTTTCACATCTTTATTAAGACACCATTTCTTCATTTGTCATTAACCTATCTTTAATATTCATTATTTTTTAATTAGGAAAGCTGTCCGGTTGTCGATATATTTTTAAAAAAACAGTATAATAAAAAGGGCCACTTCCCTTTTTATTATAACCTTCACTTGACATGTCACACATGATATTTTTTGTCACGAGTGATTACAGTCCAAGTTCAATTGTACCAAGATTTTAAACCTTGTCCAACAATAAATCTATGTAACTGTACAATGTAACTTGAGAACTTCCAACAACTAAAAAGGAAGCAATAAATATGACTGAAGAGAACAGTGTACAAAAGAGGGACAGCACTTCTGTTAGAATGGTGCTACACCTGGCGGAGGAAAGCAGAAGTTCACATAACACGGAAATCAAGATTCCTAGAACTTTACCACTTATACTATCAAGTTCTTCAGCACAGCCTAAACTATCTGAAAATTGTTATTTATCTTACAGTCAGCGTTTCATTAACAAAGCTCCACAGCAGCTCATAGAATTTTTCTGGAAATGTTATAGTGTCATGAACACGATTAGCTATTAAATTGTGAGAGGAGCACTGAGAACATTTAGTGACAAATCCCATAGACAGCCCTTGGTAAACCACACACACTAATATTCATTATACTGTATCTATAGACAAGAATAAATAGCAGCAAGGGAAAGCAAGAAATTGGCTGTGGATTGTTCCAGAATTTTGTGTGATTAGAGATTAGCGAACATATATGAAGAGCAGAACGAGTGTGGGGGCACAGCAGGTTTGGCTGGGTCCTGCTCTCTGGTGAGTCTGGGGTTCAAGTCCTGCTTACGGTGCTTTGTGACAGACTGCTGTCCTGTCCTGGGTGTGTCCTCTCCTCTCCAGCCTTGTGCCGTGTGTCACTGAGTTAGGCTCTGGTTTGCTGCAACCTCATTCAGGACAAATGGTTTCAGACTATGTATGCAGTGTGAATTGTCAATATAAACCATACTTGAGGGTAAAAGCAGAGATAGTCAGTACTTTATTGAGAAAAATCAACTCACATGGGGTGAGAGACACCCTCACTACAACTATTAAACCTTTTCTTCTTTATACTGGATTCACTTAGTGTTAGCAAAAGCCATGTTCAAAGTGCAGTAAAAATGGTTCAAAACAACTGATGATCACCTTAACAGCTTAATTTCATTTTGCCTTGAAGAGACAGTAAGGATCCCTCGTTCAGATAACACACTCTGCACTTTGCATTTCAAATGCTGCCATTCAGCTGTGTTGCCGAAGGCATAAGACTAACAGGACAAGGTAAACTTTTGTACCAGGGACTAAAGTCCCTCGAATGAGAATGATTGCAATATAGCTCCAGGTTAGCATTGAATTCAGCATTTTATTATTAAGTACTATATTCAAGACCATATACTAATAAATACTAAGGCTATGTTAAGTTCCAAATCTTTTATTTTGCATTTACATTTATAAGCTGTAGGTGGCACAGTGATGCAGTTCTCCCCATGTTTGTGTGAGTTTTCTCCCAAGACATCTAGTTCAGGTGGACTGATGACATTAAATTGCCCAAAGTATGTGCGGCTATCCTGCAAGGGACTAGCGTTCCATCTAGGGTATACCCCCAGGCCTTGTGCCCAGTGCTTCCAGGATAGGTTCACTATGACCCTGCTCAGGATAAGCACTTCTTGAAACTGGATGGATGGATTTACAGTATAAGTTCTTAGTCCTATAAATTGTCTCACTGAGCATTCATTGTAAGTTTATTTCCATTACTCATATGTGTGTTTATTGCCTTTATTGTTGTGCCTTGAGAATAAAGTTAATGAATGAATTTAATTTCACTGAATTTATCTGAACTGAACTGAAAGGCTGCAAGCAGTGTTCCACAACAGAAAGCATGAAGGCACTTTTTAGGCAATTCTGTGGAAATTTAGGCAGTTTTACATCATCCTTGTTTTCTTTAGATACTCATCATGCATGACAGTGGTGCACAGCAGAGCATAATGTGCGTTATGGGAGACAAGGCTTTGTGTTGGTTATAAGCAAGAATACTGTGGCACACAGCACCCTGGGTTTGGATGGGGCAAAGAAGGACACAGAGACAGCGTTCATTAGAAACAATTTATTTAAACACCAGCACCAGGGAAATAATGCTCTCAGTCCAAGGACCCCCTTTTCTCCAGGTCCTCCACCCAGCCCAGTCTCTGTAGGGCCCCCAGGTTCTCCTCCACACTCAGAAACACGGTCACCCCATCATTTCCCCGAGAAGTGCCCCCAGTGGTTGCACCCTCACGTTTAACATTATTCCCCATAATGCAACTATTTACATTAGATGGGTTTCCCTCCTAAAACAGTAACGCGGGTCGTTACAATATCTTTGTTCAACTTACTGGTTCTGAAGTGAAAGAGTAGAACTGCTGCTGCCTCGGATAAATTTGTCGCAACACCACAGGGCTAAAAAAAAGTGTACAGATAGACAGTAAACCGAGAAACTGCAAATACACACACACGGGGTCGCGGGGAACTGGAGCCTTCCCGGCAACACAGGGCGAAGGGGACGCACCCAGGACGGGACGCCAGTCCGTCGCAAGGCACCCCAAGCGGGACTCGAACCCCAGACCCACCAGAGAGCAGGACCAGGACCAACCCACTGCGCCACCGCACCCCCTGAAACTGCAAATATGTAAATCTATATAGAGCAAGGGTGTGATCATGCAGCACTTTCTAATAATTTCCAGAAGGGTGTTGAAATATTCCTGAATTCATTAGAATTGTCATGAAAAATGCAAATTTACATTTGAAAAACTTAACATTATTTCTTTGGACAAGTTTATACATAGTTCTTGTATTTGTTTGGTCTTGTTAAAAGTAAAAAAAAAAAAAAGATATTAAGAAATAAACATTGGCATGTCTTCTACTTTGCTGTTGTTCTTCATTGTCTTAGAGAATTTATATAACCATTATATGTTTGTTAAATTGGTCAAAAATAATACATTGCATCTTTTTATGCATTGCAACATTTGCATGCGATACTATGTAGCATGAAAAATGTGAAAAGACTGTATACGAGCTATAAGGAAACTTCCTCCTCCACTGTGCATCTAGAAAAAAGAGAAAACGGAAGACACAGAACCCTCAGTGTGAACACCAGAAGTCACAGAAACAGTCAGTACACAGACATATGTCACCTTCCATCAACTCGGAGAGATCGTTCAGAGTTTCAAAGGGGTCTTCTCGGTACAGTACGTTATTGTGTCAGCCGGTACACAAGTAAACCGTGTGTCTAGAAAGCCTCTACACAGCTCAGGAAATTCCCTTTGCTCTGCGATATGTTGATCTTCCTCTCTGCACCACAAGGCACACACTGTCTGTATCAGCGACAAAAAAACACACACATCTCTGTGTCATTGTTTGGTCCTATTAAACAAAGTTGTATTAAAATCAGAAAGCTGATCACATCTTCATGAGCACATTCCAGCTATTGAAATATGATAATAGAACCCCTTTGTTTTGTGTAAAGATCTTTAACTGGGAGCAGGTTTTTCCTTTACTGTTCCACTTCATGTAATACTAAGATAAGAAGATTCAAAATGTAAGGACAGAGGCATTATCTCTTTCTTGTTTAATGCCAATAGATCAATATTCAGTATTCAGTAATGTATTCTGGATACATTTTTGGAGCTGCTATTCAAAATAAAACAACTAAAATTGTTACATAGCTTCATGACAAGTACTACACACGCTGTCTGAAACTGCTCATCCTAAGCAGGGCTGCAGCAAACCAGAGCCTAACCTGGCAACACAGGGCACAAGGCTCAGGGGAGGACACACAACTAGGATGGGATGCCAGTCCATCATAGGGCACCCCAAGGGGGACTCGAACCCCAAACCCCCTAGAGAGCAAGACCCGGTCAAATCCGCTATGCCACTGCACACCCCCATGACAAGTATTAGATATTGATTAATGGCTCTTGAAATGGTTATATTTTTATCATCAAAACCATATGTTTTTTGACAGAGAAGAAACATTTCATCGCATCCATTTAGTTATTCTTGGAATTTCTGTGGCAGTAATGCAATCGCCAACACACAAGCAGTGTGGGGTTGCATTACTGCCATAACTGCATGGGGTTGTTTTTCTGTGGAATGAATCTAAAAAAACATTACATTACATTACATTTCATATATGGCATATACAACTCTTGACCGAATTTTTAAGATTGATAATTTAACATTCAAAGTAAGCTAAACGGAAAAATTTCTGTTGCACCTAGAGTAGCATCACAAGAGGCTATAACTGTCTTTTCTTCGATTTCTATCTTTCTTTCCACTGAACTTTTTGTAAGCATTCATAAATTTCACTTCCCCTTTCAAATGTATTTCAGATATTTTACTACCTTCCAGAGGGCCACACAAAGTATGCAAAGTAGCAGAGGAAACATTTTAATAATGCAAATATGGTGATACATATTATACATTGGCATTAAATTCCCATCTGTGTATATACAGCACATAGAGCTACAGTGAAAGATATGGGCAGCCCTGCTCAAATTGTACGTTTTACTGAATCTCTCATAAAAAGAAGCTGAAACAGCATTTAAAGAGTAGGGGCGTAAACAGAGCATTAAGTTGGTGAATTTAACAGAATAAAAATAACAGTTTTTGTGACATGTGCAAAAGTGTTGGCCCCTTGTCAGTCAGTATTTAATAAGACCCGTTCACACAAATCCCGGCTGTAAACATTTCTTGTACGTACCTAAAAGTTTTTCTGTTCTTGTTTTAGGAAGGCTTTTGTCTGTATAACTCTTAACAGAATCGTTCTAGTACAAAAAAAAAAAAGAAAAAAAAGATGTTTTCTTGCATCCACTGAATGTTTCTAATCCTGCTACAGCTTTTGAGTGAATATTTATGTCCGGGGCCTTTCCAAGCCATCCGAAATCCCTAATTATTTTGTTTTTGTCAGTACTTGAAGGTTTATTTGGAAAACGTTTTGGGTCGTTGTCATGCTATCTCTAAATTATTTTCAGAGTCAGTTTCTTCACTGACACCGGGACACAAAAGCGTTCCTTTGGACAAACCTTCAAGATTATTTTTGCATAATCAACCTAGTACACGGAACTGAGGGCCACTACTCCAACATCTGCTAAGATTTCTGAAGGATTCCTGCAACAATGTGTGGCTTCTGCTTCACACCAGTGACGAGTTTAAGAACAGTTCACTAATCTTAGAAATATTATTTATTCAAGTCTGAGGTTGTTTTCACTTGCGTTAAGACCTAATGAGTTAGTGAACATTTGAGGCCTAAACAGAAGTGTTAGTGGAACAACTGTAAAAATGTATTCATACTTCTGAACAAACCGCTTTCACTGTTTATTCTTCTTTTCTCTTAAATTCACCAAAATAATAGTAATAATGCAGTTACATACACGGAAATAGGTTATGTTTAAGTCTGCACCCTGGCAGAGGTTGTGTTAACATTTTCATTTTGGGGATTCAGACAAGCGTGCAATTTGACCAGGGGTGGCTAAACTTTTGCATATGGCAATGAGAAATTGAGGTTTGTCCACAAAAATGAGCATTCACACACCTGTCATCAGAAAAGTCAGTGGTCTGTTTGTACTTTGCAACAAAACATGACTTCAAAATGTTGCAGTCTTCTTTAAATGTATACTATATATACAATACTGTTTATTAAAACTAAAAACTGTATGAGTACATTAAAAACATACGTGTATATATGCACATACCAGGTTCATTCATCAGTTTAACAAAGAACATAGCAAATTAAGTTCAGTTAAGTTGTTAAGAAATCATCTGAATATGAACATATACACGGTCAATAATTTTAGACATGCGCGCATTTGCAACCCTACAAACATTTAAAAAATGTTAGAATATTGATAAAAACCATGATACTTAATTGTCAGATATTTGAAAATGGACAGAAAGAGATGAAGAAAAAGGCAGGTTTTTATCTGTTGATAAATGAAATCCACTGTCGCTGTCTTCAACCTCTGCATATTGTGATGTATCAGCTCATGAGAACGTAGTCGTCTGCCGAATCCTGCATGATAGGGGCCTTGCAGGTGGTCTTACAGGGTATGTTAACCATGGCATAGTCACAGTTGTCTTGCATTTCCACATGGTTCCCCACAGGGTTATCATTTGTGTGGTCAATGGTTGCATACAGCACATCTTCTGCAGGTGGTTTTTCACCCTGACAGAAAAATATGCTTTTCTGAGCTCATGGTTGCACAAAATGTCAAATGATACATTAAACTGCCTTGTAAACCTGAGTCTAACTGCTGTCTCACTCCAGGGTTTTCTTGCGTTGACCATCATATCTGATTGTTAAAAAACATCATTTGAATGTGTACTGGCTACACGGCTTTGCATTTGAATATGAGGCTGTTTCTGGAAATAGCCCTTCAGATTATGCATGATGTCTCGGTCTTGCCTATTTTTAGCTGCTTTCTACCCATAGCCTTACCAGATGCTCTACTACGTGGCGTAATTTTAATAAAGAGCTGAGATGCAGTGCAGGTACACAGTACACACATGGCCTGTTGTAGAGCCTGTGGTCTCATGTTTTGAAGAGAAGTAGAGCAGTGCAGGCTTCAGGAAGCTTCACATTTATGAGGCAACCGCAACTAAAAGGAGGTTATCCTTTTTCAGAACAGTGGACCATATCTCCGACTGGCAATGCCCCACAAAAAATTTCATCATCTGGGAGGCATTTCACTTTATTCTATATATATCTCTATATTCTCTGCACTGATTATATTTTAGTCCTATAATATTATTAATCATGGATGTTGTTGGACTACTGATATTACTTTACATTCTTTTTGAATATTATCTTTAGTCTCTCTGTAAATATCTAAACTCATAATATAAGAAAAGTTTGATCCCTTCCAGTTGTTTTTCATATAAAAAATTTATTTTGACCCCCCATGCTGTTTCATTCGAGTCAGAATATTCATAATGATATTTGATTTGCTATAACGGGAAAAATTTAACTGCCTTTAAATCTCCATATGAGATAAGGGATACAATAAGAGCCACTTTCCTTAAATCTGCCAAAGCAAATCTATTTATTTATTCAGCTATAAGTCAATGGTCACTAAACTAACTCTTATCACTATTTCTGTTGAAAGCTGAAAATTACATTTACTCATTAAGCTGACACTTTTCTCTAAAGCAACTTACAGTGTTATGGTATTTGTAATTGTTAGAGTTGGATAATTTTACTGGAGAAATTTCAGGGTAAGTACCTTGTTCAAGGGTATTACAGGCGAAGATGAGAATTAAACATGCAAACTTCAGGGCAGAAGGAAGTAGCTCAAACCACTATGCTACCAGCTGTGCTTGTGCTTGCATTTACTACATATCAGAGTTGATTAAGTTTTTAATAATTTAATAATTTCCCTTGTGGGATCAATAAAGTATATCTATCTATCTATCTATCTATCTATCTATCTATCTATCTATCTATCTATCTAATAGTCTGCTTAGAATATTTTGACCAAACATTACAGAAAGTGTTGATTGAAATAGGCAATGACGAAATACATTATGAACAAAACAAATTCCAGCTATACTACGTTGAAAAATGAAACAATTTCGTATCTCTATGAGGCTATAAAATAGTAAAATAAATTCAAACGTGCAGGATATCCAGCACCGCTACAGTGGAACTTACATCTCTCTCATCTAAGGTGTTTCCTGCATCAGCACCTGGTGACAGAGAACACACATCCACAGGTGTGTAATAAACCCTTTAGCCCACTGTGGCACTTCACACACAAAAAAAGTATCTCTCTCACTCTCAGACTGCTTGTCTCAAGCAAGGTTGTGGTGAACCGGGGCCTAACCCAGCAACACAGGGTGCAAGGCTGGAGGGGAAAGGGACACACCCAGGACAGGATGTCAGGCTGTCACAAGACACCCCAAGCAGGACTTGAACCCCAGACCCACCAGCAAGCAGACACAGGCTAAACCCGCTGCACCATCATGCCCTCCAGCTGAAATGGTATCTCTAAAATGTTTTTTAACGTGACTTTACATTTAAAAATTTAGTCAATGTATTTCTCCAAAGCAGGTGGGCACGGTGGTGCAGTGGGTTTGACCAGGGCTTACTCTGTGGTGGCTCTGCAGTTCAAGTCCTGCTTGGCGTGCCTTGTGGCGGACTGGTGCCCTGTCTACGGCGTGTCTCCTGTGTCCTGGGTTAGGCTCCGGTTCACCTAGGGACAAGCAGCTATAGCCATTGTGTGTATGTGTTTCTCCAAAGCGGTTACACTACTTAGAACAATTTGCCCATTTATACAACGTGGTAATTTAGGGTAACTATCTTGCTCATGAGTATTACAGCAGGAGGTGGGACTCAAACCCGGGTTGGAGGCCTCAGCTCTATGCACTACATTACCTGCTGCCTCAAGGTTTATATCAAGGTCAGATGGTTTTTATTTGAGCAAATTAAGATATCAGGTTTTAACATTCTGTTCAGCTTAGAATATCAAACAGTAAATTAGGACCATTCTAACTATAAAAGGCTCTTGTTACTGTCCGACTCATTCACACACATACTGTCTGAACTGCTTGTCCCATATGGGGTCACAGGAAGCCAGAACCTAACCCAGCAACACAGGGCATAAGGCTGGAGGGGGAGGGGACGCACCCAGGACAGGACGCCAGTCCGTCACAAGGCACCCCAACCGGGACTCAAACCCTAGACCCACCCAAGACCAGGACCCAGTTCAACCCACTGCGCCACCGCACCCAACTCATTTGCAAGAATGATTTGTGTAATGAAGCACTGTAAAGTGACCCTATGTAAGCTGCAGACATATACAGTGAAACCTGGTAAAATCACTGTTCCAGTGAGTGTTGCAGTTGGTCAGAGGAAAGTGTCTGCGCTGGGCTCATACAAGCATTGTACTCGAACAAAAAAAACAGCCTTACCTCTCGAGTCCGACTTTCTTTGCCTGGAAGAAAACATTGACATATTTAAGTTTTAGGATAGACTAAAGCATTTAGAAATATACCAGGTGTTAGCAAATAAGATGTATTCATTGTGTTTTAGGTGTATTGCTTGGTGTTATTTTCACTCTACTTGGAAAATGCAGGACATAAACATATTGGTGGGGTACAATTCTGGTCATGTGATGTGTAGAATTAGAGAGCAGAATGTCAATAGTTTTCTTGTAAAAACAGTCTTCCTTGTTTCTCTGATTGATCTGGGATGCCTGCATATAATGTCTGAAGAAAAACATTATACTGGTAAATATGATAAAGATAGTGTATAAGTTCAGTGTCAAACATAATTCACATTTATTTGTTTAGCTGTCACTTTTCTTTAAAGCCACTTACAATTATTCACCTATACTACAGCTGGAGAGGGAACTTAAACCCGCAACATTTTGCCCAAAGACAGCAGCATTAGCCACTACGCTACCAGCTGACCCACGGTCAAACCCTGGATAAAACTGACCTCTTATTCTAGCAATGTATAACTTTCAGACATACTGTTAATAAAAATTAATGATGTAATGGAAATAAAGAAATTGCAGAATGTGGTGAGAGAAGATGGCAAAAGAGATGAAGTTCGTTTGTTTGTTTGTTTGTTTGTTTGTTTTTTCTTTAAATGACTGAAAATGTGACTTCTGGTAGAAAGACATGGCCATAAGAATGTTCTTCCCATCACATAGTGCTGATGCTGTGTCAAACTGTATTAAACTACCAAGTCTCCCGTTTGCTGTGTTCACACATTTCTAAACACAGAGAAGAAAGTGGTGCCTGTGGCTCAAATATCCACCTCTGACAAAGTTTGAGCTACACAGTTTCACAACATGGCGTGTGTTCAAACCTCAGGGGTTACAACCACCATTGCAAAACATCAGCAGCAACACAGAGCAGCAAGAACATGCAGTTGTGTCTGAAATCAACTGCACAGCAAAGCCAACGCAGGGTTGACCCCACCAGCTTACAACATCCCAGCCACCCTTACATCTTGTTTTCAGATTGTGTTGATTTCCCTTCGACAAAGATTCAATTCATACTCACTTCTTGCAGTTGTTCCCCATAATTTTGTTACGGGTTCAAAGGTCACAGCATGCCAGGCTCCAGTGGGCACCAGCGGCGGCGTTCAGCGCCCGTCACAAGTGGAGATGTCCTAGCATTCAGTGTTGCCTGCTGAAGAACTACTGACAGCTAAGTATAGCTATACTGAAGTGCGCGTGTGTGTGTGTGTGTGTGTGTGTGTGTGTGTGTGTGTGTGTGTGTGTGTGTGTGTGTGTGTGTGAGAGAGAGAGAGAGAGAGAGCGAGTGACAAGGCTTAGAAAAAGCATTTGCATGACTTATTTCCTGTGCAGTGGAGTTTTCTCAAGCACTTCACGACACAAGTCGGTTATGTCACTCTGTGCAGCCTTTCTGTCAAAGAAAATACAAACACACATTCGTTACACTTATTTGCATGGCTTCCTCCAGTGGGTTTTTTCAGCATGTTCTGCTATGTTTTCCTTTCTAAGTTTTTAAAAACTGATTGTCACTTTTTTCAGCTCCATTATCGACTTTCAAAGCTCTAGGAATGATTGCAAATGCTTAAACATTATTTATTTTAGCTCTGAGTGATAGTTTTAAGAGTGCCTTGTTAAAAAAAAACCCAGTATCGCTACAGGAAATGAATGTGAGAAGTTGTGTATAGTGGGTCTGCTTAGCTGAGTCCTGAAACATGTCTTCTGCCCACGTCTTTGCCTGTTGGTCTTCTCGTTTGTGACCGTGCGCTCCCACGATCACCATGTTTGTCCCATACACAACCTGCAGAGCTTTGTGACTCGCTAGTGGGAGGAAACACAACACTGTAATATCTTTGTCTCCTTCCCAGACCCCAACTCTTTTATACTGTCTCTATTGCGTCTTCATATGTTGCTAATGGTTTTCATATTATAAGCCTGAAATAAAAATCACCAAAGAACTGCAATCACACGAAGTAAGCATCTGGATCGCGAGGAACGACATATTGAGAAGACTAGCTGGCCTCTCATGGGGAGCAAACTTCAAAGTGCTACAGATAACCTCAATAGCACTCATATGCTCTGCAGCAGAATACTGTGCACCAGGATGGGCTAGAAGTGCCCACATTAACAAAGTAGATTGTGCTTTGAACACCACAAAGAAAATCATATCTGGCTGCATCCACTCCACACCAACAAATTACCTGCCTATTGTAAGCAGTATACCTCCTCCTGATATCAGAAAAAATGCACAATGCATATCTCTAGCAAAACACTCCCTAAACGATAAAAGCGCATTGCTTAACAGTCACCTAACTGCTATTACCTCTGGCCAATAAAAGCAACTCTGCCTGAAATCTCAAAGGCCATTCCATCGATGCATGGTGTAGCTTTTTGACAGCACCAATAACATATCAGCGAAGGCCTGGGTCGAAGCTGAGTGGCAAAAGCAATGGACAAAGACTGGAGACTCATTTCTACACAGATTTATCGCAGTGCCATTCTCTGATCCGCCTGGAAGCCAGCTACACCGACACTGCTGGGAGCTCTTAAACCAATTACGCACCGCGCATGGCTGATTCAGGGCACACACGGACGAAATGGGACTAGCAGACAGTCCTGGATGCCTGCAGAGAGCAGCAACAAACTGCAAAACATTTGCTGGATCACTGCCCCACATACAAGCCCACACCAGTGGATTTCACGAACATCAATGATACAGACGTTAAACTTTGGCTACACAAAGCCAACTTTATAGCTTAGCTTGCCCTATGTTGCTAAACATCTGTTTTTGATCACATGACAAATAAATAAAATAAATAAACATCTGGATGTGGTGCTCAGGTACCGGCATCATGCCGGGCAGGTCTAAACCACTAAGACAAGTAATTATTTGTGTGTAACGGGGGAGTCTGGTGGTGTAAAGGTCAGTACTGCTGCCTTTGGACCTCAAAGGTCACAGGTTTGAATCCCACCTCTAGCTGTAGTATCCTTGAGCAAGGTACTTACCCCAAACTGCTCTACTGAAATAGAGTAGTGTTAGCTGTGTAAAACAGGTGAATATTTGTAAGCATCTTAATACTGTAAGTCATTCTGGAGGATGGTGTCAGATAAATGACATAATCTTACATAAAGAAGGAATTTCTTCTCTCCTTGCAGCTTCACTTGCTGGAAAAGATCACAAAGGATACTAAAAGTCAATAAAACCTTGACATCTTAAACTTCTGGTACTGTTTTAGGCTTCCGCCTGTCACATAGCTCTACAGTCACATGTCTTCTGTAGTGAATGTGTCCATTTTCTGCCTTTTACAGTCTCTTCACTCCCTCAACTGTACTACGTGATGATGTGGCTTCATATTTTCCAGTTTTTGCCTCCCCCAATTGGTAAACTATAGAATAGCACCTCAAAATAAGCACTTTTCAATGGTCAAGAGACCACCTTTCATTACAAAAGTAAACAAAATCCCATGGCATGAAATACGTGTATCCATCGATGGTCAGGACCACACACACATTGTCTGAACCGCTTGCCCCAAACGGGGTCATGGGGAACCGGAGCCTAACCCGGCAACACAGGGCATAAGGCTGGAGGGGGAGGGGACACACCCAGAACGGGACGCCAGTCCATTGCAAGGCACCCCAAGCGGGATCCGAATCCCAGACCCACCAGAGAGCAGGACCCGGTCCAACCCACTGTGCCACTGCGCCACCCCCCCTCCCCCAGAAAAGACCATTGGAACAGTTTTTTTTTTTGTTTGGGTTGCTCAAAGTAATGCAAAGGTATGAGAAAGAGAGGTCCTTGAACAGGAAGTAGCACTTCGACCACCAAGCCATGCGAACAGACAAATGCATGCATCATACTTCCTTTCTTCAGAGAGCTTCACTTCTTGGCGAAATGTGGTGAACAACATTGCGTCCAGCTATTGTTTGTCCTCTCATCCACACAGGTCCTTGTCAGGTTTTGGGAGGTCAGCCAGCTGTTGCGATGTTCTTCACCTGGACTGCCCCATGCGTTTTCTTGCTGCGACTGTGCATCCTAACACAAGGTAGGCTGGTCCGAGTGACCATGTCACACTGGTGTAGTTCATGTCAATTTGAGCCTTAAATGAACACAAGCCACAACTGAGATTACACCGGCTATGCCTAGGTTCAAGACGTGAATTTGATTTATTGTGTTGATATGTGTTCATCACCTTCGCCAATATTCCTAATACTTTCGTTTTCTTTGTAGGGCAGCCATTCGTCACCTCGCTATCAGAAGGAAAACAAATGATCAGATCACCCCTAATAGGTAATTCTGTCAAATTGTTTGCAAATTATTTAAATCTGAGTGCTCTGGAACAACACCGTAAAAAAACTTACATTAAACAAATGTGTAGGTATTTTATTCTCATCTGAGGTCAGGAGTGCCTTTTGGAAACGGAATGATCCACTTTATTGTTGCCTTTTTTTAACTCTCCTGAACTTGTACACAGATATTGATTAAATGATGCTCATCTGTTGGTGAGAGTGTCATAAAAACATTATTTTTATCAGTGTTGAGATTAAACTCAATCCAACACACCTACTGCTCTTAAACAACGTATAACAATGAAAGCAAGAATCCTGCATGAAGCTGCTCCACAGAGAACATGTTGAACAACATTGAACGGTGTGGTTTGTTGCTATGCGTTTTGTTATTTGGTTTCACGTGCAGATTATAGAAATGAGGTCCTCGATGCTGGAAGCAGCGTGGACATGGCGTGCTACAATATTACACAAAGCAAACTGATCTACACTCTGTGGAAGCTGCACATGAGAGGACACACGTGTGACCTGCGCACTGACTACCTAACAGAAAATTATGAGAACAACTGCCAGGATGGAAAAGTACTAAGAAGTGGAACGGGCAGAGAGTCCCATTTACATATACCTCAGTTTACACTCACAGATGAGGGAATCTACCTTTGTGAGACTGCTTACTGGGGAGGGACTTACACAGCCGAAATCACGGTATCTGCAAGAGGTAAAACAAAAGCTGCAATCTGTGGCATGTATATCTTATCCTTTTTTTCACATTGCAAAATGTGACACCATAAAAAAATTATTTATTTAGCAGATACTTTTTTCCAAAGCAACTTCCAATGAGCTCTATGTAGTGTTACCAGCCCACACACCTTATTCAAGGTGACTTACACTGCTAGATACACTACTTACAATGGGTCACTCATCCATACATTAGTGGAACACACTCTCTCGGTCACTCACACACTATGGGGGAACCTGAACAGCATGTGTTTGGACTGTGGGAGGAAACCCATGCAGACATGGGGAAGAACATGCAAACTCTATACAGACTGAGCAGGGACTGAACCCACATCCTCTTACACCCCCCAGGCACTGTGAGAAAGTAGCATTACTCACTGTGCCACCATGCCACCCATATACAGCTACCCTACAGATATGTGTCAGAGAATTCAAACCATATAACCCTGATTTTTACACCATTAAAAAATTAATTGAAAAATTAAAAAAAATGGGTTAAAGTCACTTACAGGTTTTTAAATGTTCTGAAACATTATGCCTCATTTTTGGTTATAGTCCGTCCTCAGATATCCAGCTGGCTGGAGGTAGAGCACGGCAGGAGAGTGGCTGTGTGTTCAGCCGTTGGGGGTAAACCAGTAGCCTCCATCTCCTGGAGCACCATGGGAAACTTCAGGGGGAACCAGAGCTCCATACTCAACCCTGATAGCACCTTTACTGTGGATAGCCGGTTGGCCCTGCCGGAAAATGTCTCCAGTGACAACCTGAACTGTATTGTCACCCATCCCTGCTTGGGAGAGGCACACATAGAAAAGGTCTCACCTTCAGCTTTGAAAGAGGGTGAGTGAGCAACAGCCCTTGGTATTGTGTGTAATGCTTATATATCACTCTCAAAGACTGGCAAATGCACATGGAGGAGATCCGACCTGTTAAACTTCACAGCATGTACACAAAAGTCCTAATGCAGCATCGTCGAGGTCAGATCTTCTGTCTATAGGTTGCCCTTCCTCTGTGAGCTCGGTGTAGCTGGCAGCTTTACCAGTAGCACTAACAAAAAAGTCCTTATACTGCATTTGAGCTGTTTTGATTTCTTTAAGGACAGTTATTATTTTCAGCCTTTGAAGTCTCTCAGTCCCCCAACAACACCACAGGGACTCAAACCAGGATCATTTGTTTTTTTCTTGTTTGTACTGCTTAAAGTAACATTGTGACTCCTTCACTCTTTAAAATATTAATTATTATTTTTTGCTGATGTAATATCACTGAACAGCCCTCAAAGAGCACAGGAAGCCCAAACCTATGCTCAACATTCATTTGTGTTGTGTTAATGCTACTTTGAACTGTTTAAAGTTGAATTACAGCTCTTTTATTTTTCTGAGCCATTATAGGGGTATGGAGTGATGTCACATCACCTAAAAATAATGATTAAAATTTCAAAAATATGAATTAAAACATTAATATAGATAGTAATTACTACCAGCTACTGAGTTATAACTAAATTACATTTTTTTAAAACATTTCTGGGATAAAGAACATTTATTACTTCCACAAAAACAATAAATGCAAAAAATCCTTCCGGACAGGGACTAAATTATATAGTAATGAATGTAGATGATTTAATGAGTTTAATTAAAATAATTTCCATGCACAATGTAATCTCATATTATTAAGAACAACTGAGATAGGCTGACTGAGAGGTTGTTCAATTAATTAAACATGTTAAATATGTAGCAGTGAAGTCACCATAGAGCACACACACACACACATTTTCAGAGCCGCAGTCATATTTTAATTTCAGATACTGAAACAGATGGTGTTCGATAATATGGTAAATGCTTGTCTTTTTTCAGGTTTGGCACCAGTCATTGCTGCACAGTACAGTGTCTTATCCATTGGTACTGTTATTTTGCTCTGTGGAATATTGACTTCATGCTGCATCATAAAGAAATCTGTGGGGAAGTGGAGGTAAGATGTGAATTTGGGCGCCTGTAAATATCAAAGAATCAAAGTAAGGTGTTAGTTCTTAACTATGTGTTGTTTTTATTTTAAAAAGTGCATTAAACCTGGTAGAGGCAATATTTACTTGAGTAGTATTATGAGCATTTTTGGGGTTTGATTGGGTATTGTTTTGTTCATTTATGTGGACAACTAAGTTCATTAGCTGGTGTGCATAAAATACATTGAAAATATTTTCACTATAGTTTTTCAGTAATGTTTCAGAGAAAAAGTAAACTTGTTACATTTGCAAGGAATTTCAGCAGACAGAAAACAAATTTAAATTTTTACAAACCTATAAGATTCAAATGAGAAGTACTGTGGTTTTTTTCTTTCTTGGGGGTTCTAACAGCCAAAGGACCAGATTTTTTTACATACCCCAAATCAGCAGAACTCAGCAAAGCCATCTGTCATCATACTAGTGTTGTGTAGAGTTGGTGAAGTAACTGAGGAATGAAAACAGAGAGAAGAAAACAATTAAAAATGATGGATTACATCTGAAGTTCCTCCAAATGTCAAATTGCACAAATTAAACAAATTACTTTAGATGCCAAATGTGATAGATGTAACCTTAAGGTCTCTCATAGAGTGAATCTCTGAGATTTACCATTTCTTTCATAACATGTGTCATGCATGATTTTGGATTCTGTGATTTTTGGTTAAGAGCCATCAAATCAATGTCAGCTCATAGAGACAGAATGCCTCAAGAATGTTGTACTCATGTTCTCAGGCTATCTGCCAAGGAATTTTGGAAGATTTGGCCAACCTTTTGCAACTTCTTATATAGTGGTAAATGACCACATATGATGAATGTTTTAATCTTTGGCTGTATTTACCTGTTTCTGAGTGTATTTATATTTTCTCAGTTCACTGATTCTATAAGAACTGTTGTCACTGATTTGCTCTACTGTTAATAAAAATAATAAAAATGTAATAAAAAATAAAAGATAACCAAACATACAATAAAATACTTTAACAATGAATCTGTAGCCAGGTGGGCATACCTTCTAGCAGTGTGGCATTTGCCAGTAGAGTCCACAGATCCGTAAGACTGACAACCAAAGAACAAACCTGACCAGTGATATAACAAAAACTGGCAGAGCCGCACTGTGGACTTTAATGGTAAACACATTACCATACCATATCAATTACCATATCATAAACACCATATCAACTACTAAAGCACAAGATGTATTATGAAATTAAAACTAAAAACATGTTATTTAAGCCAGGCTCACTAGGGATCATTTTGCTTTCAAATCTTTTGGTTTGCTTTCAAGTTGTGGACTTTGTCTTTAACCTGCTGCTGGGTTCTGTATTCTCACATCCCCCTTACACTTTTTCACCTGAAATCAGACATACTTTTCTTGTTAATGTCTGGTTCAGTAACATCATCAACAATACTTCTTAGGAAAGAGCTCAGGAGCATTTTCCTATTTCCTGAAAATCGGTGGTAGAACCAGTTTTTCGTGCAGTCGACACAATTGTTAAATTCACTATCCATCAGATGCCACGTGTGGAGTCCTACTTGCGGGGTGACATCACTGTTATCACAACAACTTGACATTTAAGTCAGTAAAATGCAAATCTGAACACTGCTCCTCTTCACCGCCAGCTTCCATGTTCAAAAGATAAAAACTACCTGATTTACATTGGAAATTCATGACAACAGTAAGTTTCCATGTAACCTGACAGGTACTTTTTGCTTTATCAAGCACAAAAATATTTGCTTACATTTTGGCACGTTTGCATTTAAAAACATTATGCAACAGCATGTATTTGGCACGCATACATATACACTTAGTGACTCACACAAGATCCCCAGCAGAGTAATAAACACTGTGAGTACATTTCCTGCTTCCTGCTGATCTCCATCTAACTAGGAGATTCAGCCACTGGAGTCACATGGGGTCAAATGTCTCCTGACAGGAGTTTGTTCAACAGTCCTCATGTCAATGATATATACTGTAGGTCACCTTCTGAATAACATGACCAGTGACTAACTTGCCTGATCACCGCAAAGCGAAAGCAGAAGTTGTCTGATTCACATTAGTAGAGAAACAAAGCAGCATTTTGTTAAATGTGCACATATTACAATAAATATTGACAAATGGAACAAAATTACACAAATAACTGCCCATCACTATATTTGTAAAGGGTATGATGTTTTGCCTGGTTCCATCAACTCAGAATGTTTGTAATTACTAGATCAGTTCTGACACGGGTGTCTGATCATTTTGACTTTGTGAAGATTTAACAATCTTCAGGATTTTAGCAAGTTAATAGAAACAAAATCTGGTGCTTGCTGGGAAACAACAAATTTGCTTCAAATTTTATAACCATGTGTGAGAATTTCATAAATTTCACACACACACACGCGCGCGCGTGCACACTGTCTGAGCCGCTTTTCCTATACGGGGTTGCGGGGAACCGGAGCCTAACCCGGCAACACAGGGCGTAGGGCTGGAGGGGGAGGAGACACACCCAGGGCAGGACGCCAGTCCGTCGCAAGGCACCCCAAGCAGGATTCAAACCCCAGACCCACCGGAGAGCAGGACCTGGTCCAACCCACTGCACCACCGCACCCCCCCTTTCATAAATTTCAATACCTGCCAAAATCTTAGTTTCCTCCTGAAGTCATGAGGGAGTGAAATGTGTAGTGTTTCACAGTGTCAGGGTGCAGGACTAGGTGACCGCTAAGTCTTGTTCTTCCTAACCTAAAATACTAGGACGACTTCAAGCCCCCATGACAATCAAAGCACAGATTAGAAAGGAAAAATCCAACTATGTGACATCTGTCATTTTGTATGAGCGCTACGGGACAACAATCCCCTGAAGATATCAACCTTTCCACACTCCTCCTTTGTTCAATAAGGGTAATTTCTATCCTTCTGTTGATGTAATGTGCTTTTTGCATTGATCTCTGAGATGTATATCAGTTTGGAGAAAAGTGCCTCCTAAAAAAAAATCACTCGCTTAGGCAAATTACTTCTGTGAGGGGATTGAATGAACATTATTTCTTATGGAAAAAATATTGCAATCAGTTCCCAGACCAAAATATTTTATTCATGGTAATGATTCTAACATATGTTACAGGCAGTGCCTGGATTACAAACGACGTCCGTTCCTAAGTCTGTCTTTAAGTCGGATTTGTATACAAGTTGGAACAGTTAGGCAAGGTTCGTATTTAACATCAGTTAGTCAAATGTTTGTCTTAGTGTACAGTGTATTGTGTACCTTTCTATGCATAAAAAACATTAAAGAAACACTTTGGGATACACTAAAACACACACACACACTTTCTGAACCGCTTGTCCCATACGGGGTCACACGGAGCCGGAGCCTAACCCAGCAACTCAGGGCATAAGGCTGGAGGGGGGTGGGGCACACCCAGGACAGGACACCAGTCCATCACAAGGCACCCCAAGTAGGACTTGAACCCCAGACCCACCAGAGAGCAGGACCTGGTCCAACCCACACACACACACACACACACACACACACATTTTCAGAACCGCTTATCCCATACGGGGTCACGGGGAACCAGAGCCTAACCCGGCAACACAGGGCATAAGGCCGGAGGGGGAGGGGACACACCCAGGACGGGACACCAGTCAGTCACAAGGCACCCCAAGCAGGACTTGAACCCCAGATGCACCAGAGAGCAGGACCCGGTCCAACCCACTGCGCCACCGCGCCCCCATTACACTAAAACATCTTTAACATAATAATAATAATACACACACACACACACATTTTCAGAACCGCTTGTCCCATACGGGGTCACGGGGAACCGGAGCCTACCCGGCAACACAGGGCGTAAGGCCGGAGGGGGAAGGGGACACACCCAGGACGGGACGCCAGTCCGTCGCAAGGCACCCCAAGCAGGACTCGAACCCCAGACCCACCGGACAGCAGGACTGCGGTCCAACCCACTGCGCCACCGCACCCCCTATAATAATAATAATAATAATAATAATAATAATAAGAAGAAGAAGAAGAAGAAGAAGAAGAAGAAGAAGAAGAAGAAGAAGAAATGTAACTACAGTATTTATAATAGAGAGACACAGAAAGAGATAATAATAAATGTTGCTACAGTATTTATAATAGAGAGGGAGAAACAGAGAGAAAGAGAAGGAAGAGGAGAGAGAGAGAGAATGTGTGTAAGTATAAAAAACATTAAAGAAACTTTAATGTTTGTCTTTCCAATGTTTGCTGGCATTTCACCTTTTTCTGATTGCTTTATTATTTCCATTTTAGTTTCAGTCCTGATTGTTTTCCTGTTCTTCGATGCACCACTATTACTTGCATCACATTTACGCTTTGGTGCCATGATTAGGAGGGTGTCCCGTAGCGGAATCTCTCCACAGTGACACGTGGATGGCTCATTTAGGTGTGATAAGTTCTGCTGAGTCCAGCTCAACTAAGTGTAAGCACTTGCATGGCTTCCTAGATAGGAGAGGCTACAGAAGTGGTTTACCATTGTTTTCTTCTACCCATTTTTGGACAGTGGTAGCAAAGCCAAACACAGGAGGAACATGCATACTTCACACACAATGAGGAAGAATCGAACACTAGATCCAAAATTAGAGCCCTGGTGCTGTAAAGCACCAGCATTTCCTGCTGAATCACCATGCCACTTATGGTTCATTTACACCCATATTCCTCAGATGCATTCATGTACCTTATCAAAGAGATCCATAAGCATCTTCCAGATCAAAGTGAATAAGTGATTATTGCAAATGGAAAAAACTGACCATACATTAACCACTTTTCAGCAATTTTCAGTAATTTCTCAGCAACTGGATCATTAACAAGGGCTCAGTTATTCATAAAGATGTTTCTCGGCAGTTTCACAGTCTACCAGGTTGTGACATTTGGAAAGCTGCTCATATTATGTCAAACTCCATGCATGCATTTCAGATCCAACAGATTGTCGTGATCATGGAATGTCCCTGTATTTTACAGATGCTGAGTCACAGGGTTACATACAGTAAGAGCAACAAGGGAATCTTAAGGGTTCTTTGTTATTCTCGTAAGGCAGCAGTTTCTGTAGCTGTTTTCCTAACTGTACGGAGACAAGTAAATTTTATCCAGAGCTTTTTAATATGTTCATCTTACGTACAGTACAGTCATATGCATGATTGTGTGCGTATTTACAATAATTATTAACACGCCTATTAATGGAGGACTTGAGCTAATCTGAAAGTGCAGCATATTGTGTCATAGCTTATCGTAATGGAGTCTTGGAGGAACCAAATGGCCATTTCCAACTAATCAGACATGCGCTCCTCCTTTCCTGTAAGAGCAGAAATTGTTTGGTCACTATTACAGGTTGGTCAAGTCTATAAGGAGAAGTGCTGTGGTGTTTCGAAAAACCCTGAAGCTACAGCTCATCCCGTAAGTGAAAATGAAAGCAGTCATCTGTACCGACAGGACAGATATGAGTAGTGAGTTACAGCAGATGATGCCAAAACGTCAATCAGAATGTCACTCAATGTATCAATGTCCCAGAAGAGCCAGCTGCGGGGACCAGTGGTGCAGGAAAGGTCCTTCAGCACGACCCGCACCCCACCGCACCCCTCGGAACTGTGCACCTCTTTCCTGGAGAACTTTTCTGGAGCCACTCAAGCAGTAAACAGCGGAGCGGCCGCGCGATGACGTCATACTGGAGCCTATGACGAGATGGTGTTTCCCTTTGCCTCAAAAAAAAACAGCTGAAGGATATCCCTGCAATAATATTGTCCACAATATATCATTGTCTATATGTCTAGATGTCTTATACACGAGCTGAAGTGTTTGCACTTTGCCCTTTTGGAAGCAGAAGATAGCGGTAGAGTAAGATCACGGGACAGAAACCTGCCTTGGGATTTCTGGTAAACATCAACTCGTGTGGTGACGCATTTACGTCACGTGGTCGTAACTCGCTCTCCCGGGCGACGGAGGCGGGGTTGGCGGCAGAAATGAAACCGGTAATACAGCAAGAGCTGCAATGTAAGAAATGAATAAGCACACTGGTGTCATTTGTTGTATTGTATCGCACAGTTCACAGTGCGCTTAGACAGAGTAAAGAAATGCGAAAGTCTTGACAGTGTGTTAGGAGAAACCCTGGACCAGGTCCCTGCTGCTGTTCCCGGGAGGTCCGTTCAGAATCAATCATCAGTCCGAGTCCCACGGCACGGGACGCACTTGCGTTCTCCGCCTGCAAAAATTCTGACAAAAACAGGCAAAGATAAATAATTTGCAATTCCACTACGAACAAGTACACGCAGCCCAACTGTAACGAGTCCAATGTAATAATGCATACATGATGAAAACAGTCACGCGAGTGTTAAGGCAAGCGAATGCAGTGAGTGAATACTGACACGTTCGAGGTGACGGGTAGTTTATAGATATTAGCTTAAACACAAGAGACTGGAGAGTGCGTGAAAATTTGAAAGTCACAATTTAGGGGGAGGTGTTATAATAAATTATGGGAACGAGAGAAAACACGAGGCGTTGTGAAGTGCGTAGTGATTGATGATTCCCGTCATCATATGCTGAGTAAAGTCCAGTGGAAAACACCCAAGCTCAGTACTATAATAGCGCTGAGTAAACAAGGGAGGCAGATGCGCACCGCGCTGTGACAAGACACACACACACACAATGGATTCCAACATTTTAAATATTATTTTCTTCTCCTTCATCCTCTCTAAAGGTAAGATATACATGATATTTCTTTCTGCTTCCTTCTTGAAATGTGTAATGCTGGCAAACAGCGGAAAGTGTGTTTGAATGGCGAAGTGTGACATCGCGTGGGACAGAAATTGTTCGTGTGTTTCAGTGTTTATTATTAGCTGCCGCTTTGCACTTTTATAGGTTTTGGTTCGAATCCCGCTCCTGCTGTAGTAACTTGATCAAGGTACTACCTGAGGTGATACATGATTCATTCATTTAGCTGTTGCTTCTCTCCAAAGAGACTTACACTGTTACGCTACTTACACTTACCCGTTTACAGCTGGGTAACTTTACCAGTGTAATTTACTTAGGGCAAGTACCTTGCTCAAGGATACTACAGTTGGAGATGGGAAGGCAGCAGCTCTAATCACGAAGGTATCAGCTGCCCCTATACATATTACAGTAAGATATATAGATGAGAAAATACAGTAAGGATAAAGATATAAGATGATACAGTAAGAACAGTTTGCTTTATCCATTGGTGAATCATTCTAAAGTTGCCTATTTAATATACTGGAATGAGCCTTAAGTAAATATGTCAGTTGAATAACACTTAATATGGGGGACCCAGCACTTTAGAGTCTCACACACACACACACACACACACTGTCTGAAGCTGCTTGTCCCCAACGGGGTTGCGGCGAACTGGAGCCTAACCCGGCATCACAGGGTGCAGGGCTGGAAGGGGACTGGAAGAGGAGGGGACACATCCTGGATGGGACGCCAGTCCGTCACAAGGCACCCCAAGCAGGACTCAAACCCCAGACCCACCAGAGAGCAGGGCCCAGCCAAACCCGCTATGCCACCGCACCCCCCGCTTTAGAGTCTTTCTAGCCAAATGTTCTGATCAAAAATGAACAAAACCGGTTGCTTCACATGTCGATCCCAGGATTTTTACAGCTGCAGTTCTCTTAGCCAGCTTCACTGAATTAGATTTCCATGTTTCAGAATACTGACTTTAAGCACCAACATGCCAGGTTCACATGAGTGGTGCAGATCTGACTGTTTGTACAAAGCACTAATGGTGTTTCTCTGCTTTCTGGGTAGCCTTCTCGTCAGAAGTCAAAGCGAAGGGGGACAGCAGTGCTGTCTTCGGAGAGGACGCCTCTTTCTCCTGTTCTCTCTCGGACCTCAAAAGAGCTTCTCAGATCACCTGGCAGAGAGTGCGAAAGAACAACTCCATACAGGACCTGGCTACCTACAGCAAGATGTACGGAGAGAATGTCATGGAACCCAAGGTGGTTTTCATGGAGGCCTCGCTCAACTCATCATCGATCATCGTGAGGAACGTGTCAGTGGAGGATGAAGCCTGTTATGTGTGCACCTTCCACGTGTATCCCAGTGGATCTGTACGGAAGCAGACCTGCCTCACTGTCCACGGTACATTACCACCTCCATCACTTCTTCTTTCACAACACTCTTTGGAAGATGTATGAGAATATATCTAACTACAGTACAGGCATAACTGGAGGGAGCCATGCCCTCAGAATAGGAGGAAGGCTGATTGGCATCCACTTTCTTCTCTGGACACTGTTGCTAATCTTTTTGACCCCCAATACTTTACTAGATGTCACTCTGCTACTGCCAGCGCCATAAACTGCAGTCATGTTAAGTACAGATCAGTGTAGGTTAGCAAGGCATGGGGTTAGCTGGTAGCATAGCAGCTATAGCTGCTGCCTTTGGACCCAAAGGTCTCAGGTTTGAATCTCACCCCCAGCTATAGTACCCTTGAGCATGGTACTTTCCTTAAATTGCTCCTGTAAAATGACTGAGCTGTGTAAATGGGTGAGTAATTGTAAGTTGCTTTAGGGAAAAGCATCAGCTAAGTGTAATGTCAGATTTAACAATTCCCCCCCAAGTATTACACATAACACGATTTGTGAAGGAAGCAGCTTGGTTGAGGTGCCAAAGCTGGCACTGTTTCCACTGTACATTCCCTTTGTACTATGGTGACAAACACTGGCGTGTGTCTGAGGGTTTCGCATCCCCCTTCGCAGGAATAACCAGGGTGATCACCGAGAAGCTGCGGGACCATTGGAGCGAAGAGCTCCAGAAGAGAAACGTGCTACTCCGCTGCTCGGCCACGGGGAAGCCGGCCCCCGTCATCACCTGGAGCGGCATTTCGGTCGCAGGTGAGAGCATTCACGCGGAGAGCATCGAGAACAAGGACGGAACCACGACCGTGACGCTCAACACCACGCTCGAGCACCTGGGTGCGCAGGGCGGCCACGTGGACTGCGTGGTGACAAGTCCGGGGCTGGGAAACGTCACGGCACGTGTGAACTTCTCCAAAGTGGACCGGGGCGGAGAAGGTGAGGGGCAAAGAGGTGCAGCACAGAATTATAAAATATGGAAATAAAAGGACACGTAAACTAGTAAAGGGCAAAAGGTGGTTGACTGAAAAAAAGGGGGTGGGGCCAGGGGAATATTATGTAATAATCTGGAAAACACGGGTGCTTTCCTACTGCCACCTTCCTGCAAATGAG